>NC_143569.1:59122500-59453333 GCF_054136105.1 Typopeltis vanoorti | reverse complement strand
AGCCACTATTATAGTTTGCTTACTATTATAAGCCTGTAAGCTTATAATAGTAAGCAAACAGTCTCTACTTGATTTTGATGTTCTTACTGATTGGCTGGACAGAACAGCCTAAACATTATGTTCAGCATTATGAGCACTTTTATAATGCAGGTTTCACATAATCTCCACTTAATTTAGTGTACAAAGAGCCATGCCATCCAGTCTGCAGTCAATAATGTATTTTTTTTTAAAGAAATGTTAGTTTAATTACAAAGTCTGAACAATGAGAATAAACAATTAAGCACTATATTATAATGATGATCAGAAATTGAATTTTACCTCTATATCTTCATGACCAGCTTCATCCAACTTGGGAATAGGTTTCCTTGGAATGACCAAAAAATGAACAGGGGCTTGTGGATTAACATCTCTGAATGCTACACACTAAAAAAGTAAAAAAATAATGAAATAACACACACACAAAAAAAAAAGATGCAATACATGTGCAGTAGAATTCAGTCACAAAGTCAATATTTTCATCCTGCAATCTCATTAATAAATAAAACATAAATAAAAAAATATAACATTTGCATATTAAAGGATATCATTTGCATTTAATACCAAGGTGAATAAAATCCTGCTTGGTGAGATTTGTCTAGCCTGGTTTACCAACCATGCTAGACATAACAATGAAATCAATCCTTGCAGATAAATCTTACGGATATGGTAAATAATCATTTACACTGAGAAAATACTGGTAATCAATGGATTTCAACTTGTGCTATGTGGAAATAAAAATAATTTGAAAATCTACAAACAGTACTTGTACAGAATTTCTTGTATCAGAGAATCCTGATACAAGCTTATATCCCATTTGGCAACAGGATCCTACAGTACTCGCTTAGTTTTCCCATTGTTTTTTAGATTAATCCTATATATACAGAAACTATAGCACACTGGTATCGTAAATTCATTTTACAAACAGATGATGATGTCTTTCCAAAAACTGAAGGATTCTGCATACCTTTTTGATAGCAGTCAGAGACTTGCCTTAGCTAAATTCATCTGCTTACTAAGTAACTAGTCATGTTTTTCACACAAAAAAAAAAAACAAAAGAAAAAATGTTATTCACTTACAAACATATTTACAATACTGATTTACAACTTTTCTTGATAATTTTTTATGAAGTTGTCTGAAGAAAAATCACTAAGTTCCACCAATTTAGAACCCTCATTTCATTGACAATGGATGTATTACACAAAATAGCTAGGACATGTTGCATATGATGTTTTACAGAAAACTTTCAAACGCTCACACTAATGGATATCTAAATATTAATTCATTCCAACATCCTGCAAATATAGTGAAATAAAAACATCATACAGATGAAGCCATTTGCTCAAATGAATCTTACATTTTAAAAAGTTTCACTCGTATCATTATAATACAATATCCAATTCTACAAAATTAAAAACTTATTAATCCCCCCCCTCCTCATGCAAATTAACAAGAATAACTCCAAATCACTAGTGGTCCTTTATGTTAGGACTTCTGAAAGAAATGAAAAAGTATGTAACAAATACCAAGTTAAACCATCTATAAATCAGTATTCAAAATGTTGAAAGTTTATTTTTCACTTAGAGTATAATAAAATTAGTTTAATCGTTTATCCAAGTGTGAGCAAACAAAGTTTGTGCCTGAAATATCTTCAGGACTGGGGTAAGGTGGTACAACACCAGGACAACTCGTTGCAAAGGTGGAGCAAGCTACCAACACTCCTACCTCAGAGCCACTACCCAGACTAGTTTCGACCATTATTGAGGGCTCTTCAGTGGGAGCCAGGCCCAAGTGGAGATACCTGGTAGAAGCATTAGCAGGTCATCTTCGCCTATAGGAGTTGCCAAATGGTGTGCCACCCTTTTTTTAATAAATTACTCTGGATTTAGAGAAAGATGTTGAAAGTTTATTTTTCACTTGGTTAGAGTATAATAAAATGAGTTTAATCCTTTATCCAAGTGTGAGCAAACAAAGTTTGCACGTGAAAGTATCTTCAGGACTGGGGTAAGGTGGTACAACACCAGGGCAACTCATTGCAAAGGTGGAGCAAGCTACCAACAATCCTACTTGGTTAGAGTATAATAAAATTAGTATAATATTAGTATAATAGAGTATAATAAAATTAAAAGACCTCATTATCTCCTATAATGCAAAACACATCTCCTTGCAGATATGTCTAATGTTATGCATTAAGGTAAGGGCCACTACCCAGACTAGTTTCGACCTTTATTGAGGTCTCTTCAGTGGGAGCCAGGCCCAAGTGGATATACCAGGCAGAAGCATTAGCAAAACTTTCAACATCTTTCTCTAAATCCAGAGTAATTTATTAAAAAAGGGTGGCACACCATTTGGCAACTCCTATAGGTGGAGATGACCTGCTAATGCTTCTGCCTGGTATCTTCACTTGGGCCTGGCTCTCACTGAAGAGACCTCAATAAAGGTCGAAGCTAGTCTGGGTGGTGGCCTTTACCTTAATGCATAACATTAGACATATCAGCAAGGAGATATGTTTTGCATTATAGGAGATACTGAGGTAGGAGTGTTGGTAGCTTGCTCCACCTTTGCAACGAGTTGCCCTGGTGTTGTACCACCTTACCCCAGTCCTGAAGATACTTTCAGGTGCAAACTTTGTTTGCTCACACTTGGATAAAGGATTAAACTAATTTTATTATACAGTATTCAAAATAGCTTCCATTATCCATTCACCTCAGCACGTCTAGTGCAGAGGATCCATTACAATTAAACTTGCCTATTACAGATCTGCAGACAAAAAGGAACACCAGAACTTTGTATATTTATCAATCAATACTGAAAATGTAGGTAGAAGACTATATGCTATACACCCTTTATGCAATAATGTGAAAAAACATTACCTCAAAAAAAGGTGTAACGAGAAGTGAAAGACCATTCTGGGAATCAGCATATACTTTGCATAACCATTCTAATTTAAACACATTTCTACAAGAAACTGAAAAACCAACAAAACTGCACTTAGAGGTTGCAGTTACAACATTAGAACTCAGGGCTAGTGTTCTAATGTTGTAACTGCACTTCACTCATTTCTGCATTGTGAATTCAGTAATGCAGAAAATACCTCAGTAACTGGAGGGAAAATACTGATAACAAAGTATCTGCTTCTTTTGCCTATTGTGTGAGTTGTGATCAGCCAAACTTGTGAAGTAAAATTTCTTTAATCTAGATAGAATTGTTGATTGTCTATTTAGACCAAATATCCAGATAGACATCAGAATTTTTGCTTGGAATCATACTAATATGCATTCCTTATAAGTTAAAACCATTTCTTATCATAAGATAGAACCATGCTGGTTGACCAAGTGGACAACATCTGTACTCTAACCAACTGGTTGAGGATGTTTGCGGTTAATATACCACCTCAAGATATTGTGGTGCAATATCTTGAGGTGGTATATTAATTTCATCTTGATGTGAGACCACCAGCATGCTTATTGAAGACCTGAGATGGCTTGAAAAAGTTCTGTTCGGTCTCTTGAGAAAGATTTCAAGATTATCTAATCTTTATCCCACCAAAGACTAACGTATAATCAGTTTACAACCTTTCATGGGTAGATGATAAGGTAACAAGCGAGTTAGATAAGGGAGAATCATATGCAGTGATGTTCTTGGACTTTGCAAAAGCGTTTGATAGATTACCACCTGATAAATTGGTGTACAAGCTGCAGAAGATGGGAATAGATAGTATATTGGTCAGATGGCTCCCTGAACAATACCAGCAGGTTGTGTATGATGAGGCAGTGTCTCAAAAAAGGAGAGTAACCAGTGGCGTGCCCCAGAGTTCTGATTGTGCCACTGTATATGGCACTGGTAAGGCCACACTTGGACGTTGTGTCGAAAAAAAATGATGAGTCACTTTTTTCCCACCCAACATTAAGTTATCTCAGAAGGAGTGGATAAGGACATGCTTATGTGCCTCCGGATGGGAAATGTACCGACTAATGTCCCAAGAACATGTAAATATCCAAGTGTGTAAGCTCTGAACAATGTTAAAATAGCCCATGAGTTTAATAAGTTTAATAGAGAATAGTTGTAAATGAATTAGAATATAAAATCATGTATAAATTGCCAAGTAAATATGTATAAGCTAGAGCATGTTTTAAGCCATGTAAAAACAGTCCGTGACCACAGTGTCCAATCGGCAATCACCGTATGCGTGACGACACCGCTGAGTGAGGGAGCTGTTTGGAGGTATAAAGGTTTCGGCGAGGATTCGAATCACTCTCTTGTCTCCGGATTTTGTCAGCACCTAGTTTCCTGTCGGAGAGCTGTGTAGAGCTTGCCGCCACGTGTAGTAAGAATCCCCCCCTGCTATGATTGCTACGTGGGCCAAGGCTGCAACTACAATGTATTCAGAACCATAAGAAGAAAGAGCCACTGATGAGATCAACATCAGTGTTCAAATCTGTGTATGAGTGTTTTTGGTTCATATGGAAACAAAGGAATAGCAAGGCTGCCATCAGTGAAGATACTGTAAGCAGACCAGAATATCCAGTTCAAGGCAAGAACGGTAAGCGTAAGATTTTCTTATGTTAAGTGTTGGATTAAAGTAACCGCGGAGTAAGGAAGCAGAAGTTAAGGAAACATGCTATTTCCGTATAAGAACAGTCTGCGATTTGGACACTTTTGTCTGCAGTTGAGAAGAAAGCATATTAGGCTCCAGGCGAACAGGAGGTCGAGGTCTGAACTGTTTGTGTAATTTAGGAACAGTAATGTTATATGGTCAGAACGTAATTAAATGATGTTAGCTAAAATTTTGAAGGGAGGATTAAGTAAGAATAAGAAGTATTACCCTAGAGAAGTTCATGTTAGAATTATTGAGTTGTCCTGTGTATCTATGCAACATTACACGTGTGATAATATTAGGTAACTTAGTTATAAGAGTCTGAGAATAGATGTATGTATAGAAGTGAGAAATTTATGCCAAGTAAGGGACTATAATATAGAAGTTTTGGATGTGATTAATTAAGTAAAGGGAACCCAGACTCTTTTAAGATTAAGGATTTGATTAACACGTATACTTGTCTTTGTGCCATAATAAATGTGTTTCTTTATATACAATCAAATGAGTTTGTCATGCTTTCTGCGGAATGAGCTACCGTTTGAAAACTTGCGTACCGTGCATTAAGGGGGAAACCAATAGTGATATAAGAATTGGGACCACGACTGCATGCCTTATGATCCCTACATTTTCTTTAAGTACTCTTGGATATTGCATCAGAATTTAGTTGCCGGCTGGCGCAGTCTTTAATCAATACAAATTTGTCGGCAAACGAATATCTGATATTAAGTGATACAAAAAAATTAATGTTAACTGTAAAGTTAAAGTAAAGACAGTTAGAGATATAACAATAAGGCAGTCACATAGTCACACAGACCACATAAAAGCAGGATATAACAGTAACCAGTGGCGTGCCCCAGAGTTCTGTTCTTTGGCCCCTGCTGTTTAACTTGTTTGTAAATATGATAATTGTGTGTGGACTGACTGGGGATCTTCAGTTGTTTGCTGATGATGCACAATTGGGAAGAATTATAAGTAGCACTGCTGATGTTAATTTCCTTCAGAAAGATGTGAATAGACATTTTACTTGGACAATGTAAAATTTAATCAATACAGATTTGTCGGCAAACGAATATCTGATATTAAGTGATACAAAAAAATTAATGTCAACTGTAAAGTTAAAGTAAAGACAGAGATATAACAATAAGGCAGTCACATAGTCACACAGACCACATAAAAGCAGGATATAACAGTAACCAGTGGCGTGCCCCAGAGTTCTGTTCTTTGGTTCCTGGTGGACTGACTGGGGATCTTCAGTTGTTTGCTGATGATGCACAATTGGGAAGAATTATAAATAGCACTGCTGATGTTAATTTCCTTCGGAAAGATGTGAATAGACATTTTACTTGGACAAAAGAGTGGGGATGTAGTTTTAATATCAATAAGTGCAAGGTGTTGCATTTTGGAGTGCAGAAATATAAGGCTGTGTACTATATCGATGCTACCATACTGCAGGAAGTAGATGAGATTAGAAATATGGGAGTGACTGACAGTAGACTGAAATTTAGAGGACATATTGCTAATGTTGCAAAGGCTGCACATCATAGTGCTGCTATGATAAGAAGTACTCTAACATGTAGGGATAAGGAAGTGATTGTGCCACTGTATAAGGCACTGGTAAGTGTCTTATACAGTGGCACAATCTGAGCACAATAGTCCAAGCATCACTTGGACTATTGTGCTCAGATTTGGTCACCTGGTTTTCAGTGTGAGGTGGAGACACTGGAGAGGATCCAGAGGCAAGTGACTAAGACAATATTGGGACTTTGGAATGCTGGCTATGGAGAGAGAGGTTGAAGAAATGTGGATTGCAGAGTTTGGTGAATAGGAGGAAAAGAGATGACATGATAGAGATGCTTAAGTTAGTGGGGGGGATTATAAAAAGAATAGAGTTAAAGGGGAAGAACCAAAGGTCATCCCTGGAAGTTATGTAAAAGTTTGATGAAGAGGGATGTGAGGAGTAGATTTTTTACTTGGAGAATTGTCATTGAATGGAATGGATTACCAGAATGTGTTGTTAATGCAAGGAGTGTTAAGGATTTTAAGATTCTATATGATAAATATGTTATCAGTTGAATGAACCTCCCACTATGAGTCTGCTGACTCCATGGAGGATGCAATAATGATCTTCACTAAATATTGTGTCTAAATAGCTGAAATGAAAAACTTTTACTTGTACTATAGGTTCACCATTCAGGATACAGTTCATGCTTTCAATGTTTCTGCTTATTTTCATTGTCTTGTTATTGCCGATTTTAATACCAAATTTATTAGAACAGTCATTCAATTTAGTCAGGGAATCTTGCAGAATTGTGCTGGATTTATTCAGAGGTATAAAAACATCTGCATAAAGTAAAGAGCTAAGATTAACATCAATTTTTAATATCAGATTTAATATCACTTTACTTCATAATGTAGATCTGCTGATAATGTACACCTTTGTTGCACACCTGATTTTACTTCAAACCATCTTCCTGTACTCCTTCAATTCTAACTGCTGACTTACAGTTTAAATAGAGACTATGTATTGCTTGATCAGGGGCATGCCAGTAGTGTCCGGAACCTGTGTGCAAAACTTTAGTTAGCACCCCTATACCCCTCCCCCCAATAAAAAAACACTTTATAAAAACGTTATTTTTAATATTTGATGCCAATAAAGTGAGTATTTCATTTTGAATTTTATCTCCTAAATAGGAGGGTATATTTTTAAAGTAAGGATCATTAGCTACATGTCACCTGTGTTCTGATATAAAAGGATCAAACTTTACTAACATCTCAATGCATTTTAAATAATTGCCATTGTTGCGATCGTAAAGTTTATTACTTTTACCACGAAGAGCTAGATTTTGTTTGCCTAAAAACTGTATTACAAAAATTATTCTTTTTATAACTTCATACCAATGTTTCCTTTCATTATCTAAAACTGTTTGTTGCAATGATCAATACAAATTTTATTTTTTAAGGATGTAATTAATTCTGTCCACTTTTTGTAATTGTTCAAATGATTTAAATTTTATCATGACGATTCAAGTATATTGCAAGATGTTGCCTATATTCTGCTGATAACAGCAGAATATAGAATAAAGTTAAAAACTGCAGCAGATTTTCTTATATATGTTTAGAGCAAATGCGACTGTGAACAACATTAAACAAATTCAAACGCACATCATCCTGTAAACAGCAAACTCACGCAAGTTCAAGTTTTTACTTGTTTATGCTAAATTACTTGTTAGAACTAGGATCAGAATAAAATAAGATCTTAAGGAATAATAACAAATAAGTGATTATAAATAATTTATTTAAGACAAATCTATAAAATATAATTTAAATTTAAACAAAAATGTAATTTATTTTGATATAATTAATGAATAATACATATTTTTTAAAGTATTTCCTCCTCGCCTGAAATCTTTGGTGCCTTTACTATCCTGGTGCCTGTGTGCATTGCACACATTGCACATATTGCCAGCACACCCCTGCATTTTGCACCCCTGATATAACTGTAGTGTTTTGAAGAGCTTTCCTCTTGGCACCTTGTCATATGCCATTTTCCCAGATCAACAAAACTTGAATACAAATCCTTGTTACTCCCAAGATTTCTCAACTATTTGTCTTAAAGTGAAAATCTGATCCTGACAACCTCTATTTGGCATGAATCCAGCTGGTTCTTCACCAAGGTTCCCTTCCACAATTTTTTTTTAGCTGTTTCTCAAGTATACTTGCATAAATCTTACCAGGAACACTCAGTAGGGAAATACTTCTGTAATCTCACATTGTTTTATTTAACTTTTTATAGAGGGGTACTATGAGAGCTCTCCTCCAATTATCTGGAATTCAACCCTCTGACCAGGCCTTTATTATGAAATACAGCCACTGTAAAACTTTTATACCTCCATATTTTAGCATTTCTGGCAAATTTCATCTTCTCCAGCTGCCTTTCCACATTAGAGTTTTTGATAACTTTTTCTACTTCAACTATGGATATGTATTCCTGACTGCATTTCTGTTGGGAGTTTTTCTACCCTCGTGCAGACTGCTTGTTTCATTTAGCAGTCTTTCTAAGTAATTACTCTAGACATGACATCTAGAATATTTTTATCTTCAGTTTTCATGTGACCATTATCATCTTTGACTCCTTTTACAGTACTTTTTTCTCAATTTCTAAGCTTTTTCTATAGCCTTCAGAATATTTTGCCGCCTTCATGAAATTTATTATGTTCTTACCATGTACTTTTCCCTCAATTACTAATCTTTTTTCTATAGCTTCCAAATATTTTGCCGTCTTCGTGATATTTGTTATGTTCTTACCATGACTTTTGTTTAGCTAGTTTTACATAGAACAAAACCCAAGGTTCCAAATAAACAATTTAAAAAAATAATAAATAATAATAATAATAAAAACAGATTGCACAGTTAAAAAAAAAAAAAAAAAACACTGTGGAAAAATAAAAATTAATAACAGTTATATTTAAAAAGAAATAAATTAGAATCAAACACTAAATAACTATTTGAAGCTGCCTGTCTAACCACGATAATGGTCTAAAAAAGTCCTGACTGACAGCTCCCCCCCCCCCCCCCGCACACACACATCAGGTATGTTAAAATAATTCACATACTAACAAGGACAGAGATATGAATCAACTACCAAATCAGAAAGATGATTTGGATCACCTATAATTAGATACTAAATTTCCCGAACTTCAGCAGATGTTCTTCAATCAACCTTACTTCTCCTTCTTTTGTCTTCACTTTTCATAATTGGCTTACTTATGCTTTACATAAATTATTCTTCAAATTAAAAAAATATCCTTTTAGTTTTTTTTATATATATATTATATATATTGCATTATAAGAAATTTGCATAGAGCAGAGATACTAAGAGATGTACATCTCACAACAAAACTATTTAATTTTTCATTGTTATGTGCAAAACAGTCTAGTAATTACGATCAATACATACTTGATTATCAGAGTTAGCTTCTGGTAATCAGAATTAACAATATTTGATGCCTCTCTGGCTGAGTGGTTTTCACACATCACCTGCTTAGAGAAAAGATCTGGATTCAAATATTTTCTGTGACATAAGGAATTTTCTCTCTCTCTTTTAGGAAATTATAATTACGATTTCAATCGAAGGTGAGTTAGCCAATCTCATACGGAGGTAGCATGGTTTTTTCTCCTGGAAACTCAGGTTTTTCATCCCATATACAGACAAATTGGCCCGTCAGAACACATGCAATTTACAGACAAAAAATACTAGTTGTGGTAGTGGTAGAGGTGGGCAGTAGATGGCGTTGATGGAGATGATTCGTAGTAGAGGTTCAGCGTAGTAGTTGAGACAGTTGTAGGTGTCCTCCCACGATAAGTCTTCGGACTCTTTGGAGGTGTCACGAATAATAATAATAATAATAAGTTAAATGGTCTGAGAAGCTTGAAGATTTTGTTATCTGGAATCAGCAAACTAATAAGGGAAAGTTGATTTAATAGATAAATTTTATACCAAAAATGTAACTAGGTTAACTAGTTACATTTTTGCTAACTCTCTACAATGATGTCTATTCTCATCAATTCAAGTCTGTATTCTATCTCAAACCAGCCTCTCTATAATCTTCACCATCACATCTGATATATAAACTAACCTATATTTGACACTATTGACTTGTATTCCTTAGCCTGATTTCTTGCTGAACAAGTCAGTCAGGAATACTGTTAGCTCCTTTGCATATTTCCTTAACATACATGGCAATATCCTAGCCAGTCATACAGCCTTATTAACCTTGCTTAAAATGCCAAACATTTCAGAAAAGTGAAGTGTTTGACGATAGTTTTGTAGATTTTGCAAAGCATTTGATAAAATACCACAACACACTACTTTTGAAAGTGAATAGGATGGGAGGATAGTTAGCACCACAATTTTTTATACTATCCTGTTACCTTTTTTATAATTATTATTTCTAATGCTTGCTACAATGAAAACATTTTTTTTTTTTTTCCTTGTGAAACACTGAATAAACTATTCCAATTTATTTTCCCTCCTTCACTTGAAGCACTGCTTATAAATATAACAATAAATTTAAAAAACCATAAGAAGCTAAAAAAATTACCTTGTCATCTTCATATATTATATCTGCAGGAAGTGATTTGTCTAAAATTTTTGAAAATATTGTGGGCTGAAATTCATTAGCACAATGAGATTTTATAACTTCATCTGTTGAGGAGCAATATGGAATGCTCTGACTCTGAAATATACAAATTAGCACATCATTAGTATTTTAGTATTCTATTTTACTTCATATCATGTATATCCAATATACAATCCATGTGATAATTTACGAAATCATTATTATAAACTTGATTTCATGTGAAGTAATGTTCTTTTAAATTTGTTATTTTATTAATTTGATCAATAATCCAACTGGTACCACTTGGTTAGCTGATTTATCCCTACATACTTGAATTTGATACTCAACTTTGGACATTAAGATAAACTGTAGAGCAACTATTGCTTTCTCATGCTAAGTTTGCAGTTATGTTTTGTGACTATAATGACACATCAGTGTTTAACAGTTTTGTTAGCTTGCTGTGGTCTTTGTCTGTAGAGTATTAACCATAGTGTTTCAGCATGCTGAAACACTGTGCAGAAAAAGATTGAAACACTTTGGTTGACATTTTGCTTGTGAAGGTTAAATAGTTGCTAATCAGGTTCTATGGAAATCAAAATTCATCCTTGTTTTATCTGTCTGAATGCTTTCTTTCTATTGCAATACAGAATGGTATCCTGACTATTTAGAAAAGAGACCATGCCTTTTCTAAGAAAAAACAGTGCTTTCACTAACTAGTAAGGTTAAGATTGTTAAACTTACTAGTTCAGTGCCTCCCAAACTTATGGATGTAAAGGCCCCCTTAGGAAAAATTAAAATATTTCACAGCCCCATCAAAAAAAAAAAAAAAAATCGGAATACAGACATATATTTATTGTATTTATGTTCAATATGATTTATATTCAAGATTTTGCATTTGTAAGCTTTTTTTTTTGTGCTTCTTCAATACATTGAAATGAAACTTATATGAATAAACATATATTTACTAATATTCATTAAGCACCAAAATATGCAGGACGCAACCAATGTGTGATTTTTTTCCATTAAAATATAAAAAATAACAAAAAAGAAATAAATAATAAAAATTAAATATGTTTCTTTTTAAGATTAAAAAAAAATCTATTTAGTCTTAAAACATTTTAAATTTGTTTGCATTATTTTAAGGTCCCCAAGGGGGCCGCAGCCCACAGTTTGGGAAACGCTGTACTAGTTGATGAAGACACTACTGCTTTCTAGTTGCTAAAAGATCCAGAAAACCATGTGATCTATGCAAGTGTCACATGACTTGTCATCAACAGTGATGTTATTGGTTGGTTTGCTTTGTGTTTAAGTTTTTTTTCCCTTCCTTTTCACCTGAAATCATCATTATTCTTTCTTTCTTTTTTAAATGGTGCTTCCTAATAGTTTTCTAAGTCAGTTTGTTGCAATGTCATGGTTTGTTGTGGCAGTATCTTTATTTTCATCAGTTCTGGCTTTTATAGACTTGATGTCATAAATATTTTGGTATTAATATTTTAAGGATAGTATGCAGGTGTGGTTGTTTATTAAGAGCTAGAGTTTGGAGGGTTTTTTTTTTTTTTTAGTTGAATATGCCACTGTTAATTTTTCATTTTATAGAGGGTAGGCAAGTGCGATTCTTTGGCGCATGCACTTCTGGTATTTGCTTTTCATATTTGTGACAATTTGTAGGTTTCACTGACTTGATCATTAGGTTCACTCTTGAAGACTGCAAGTGTTTATTTCTTGGTACCTGTATTTCAGTTCAAGACTTTTTCATATTTGCAGCTGCTCAAAGATCACTTATTCAGGAATCAGGAATTAAACAATCAACTTCACTAATTGGTTAGTTAAAATTTCACTCATAGGAATTGAGTTTATTGCTATAATATGTTTACCGGTATCACATTCAACAAAGAGAGGTGATGAAATAAGCAGGTGTATGACTGGGAAGAATGGAAGAGGCCAACATAGAATGCTTTTTTAACCAAAAAATAGTCTTTCTTTACTTCAGGCTTCCAACTATAACAGCTGTGAGTTTCACATGGTATAATGAAAATCATCTGCCATAAAGATTTTTTACAAACACTAATTTGGTCAAGAGTAGTGATGTCTTGTTCAATTCTGCTCACGAAAGGAGAGAAAATAAGTCCAGCAATGACCTGTAGGAAAATATAAAATTCTGAATGTATTTTGCATAATTCTAAAAGTAAAAACAATTTATGTTAACGGGTTGTGTGACAGACGCATTTTGAGCCCATCTAAATAAATTATGTTAAGCTAATATACATTTATGAGGAAATGCTGCGGCAATTCAGCTATGTGGAGTTTATTCCTTTCACACATACACCAAGAAAGGGGGGGAGGGGACTTTCTAATTGTCCATACTTGAGCATTTTATTTATTAACATGATTTTAACGGTAAGAGCACGCAGATGTGCATTTCATTTCAATAGTTTTCAACTGATCAAATATAATAAGACTTGTTCATACTTGTAAAAGTAAAATCCTTTCTTACATAAACTTGTGACAACAGCAATAATGGACAAGTAAGCAACAGCATTATGTTGCTGCATCAACTGAAGCAACAAACCAGCAAAGACCAAATGATAAAGCTGGACTTCGTCACTTCAGCAAAAATTTTGTTACGGTTGAAGAATTTACCATTTGTTTACTAGTGACCTCTGCTTCACACAGCAGACAAAATTTTCTTGCTTTTCATAAAACGCAAGCTTTAAATTTTCATATAGAAAAAACAAAATCGCATTATTACCTTAAGACCGTATTTACTTTCAAAGTCAACATTTCTAAGCAGCGCACGTAACTGAAATATGTTATTAAAAGCCTTCTTAAAAAACAAACCCCGCAAAGCCATAATTTAAAAAAAGTATGGATGTCAAATACTCGTACAAGGATATAACGGGAATTACTGATAAGTCGGATACGAAACTTTTTTTCTCAGCGTTCAGAATAATGGTGCAATATGTAAAGAAATTTTCACGAGCACAAGGCATATATTCGTGAATATACACAATATATTTCAGCTCCTATCGCATAGATTGTGAGATGATGGATATGACGAAGAGTATACATCGGCAAATGAGTGGAGGACAGGTAATTATTATGGGTGATTTCAAATATGGGAGCATATATTGGAAGGAGGAGAGGACACTTCGGAGGAAGGAAATGGAATTTATGCAGTTATTAAGGGATATTTACCTGAGACAACATGTGATGGAATATACTACGGGTTTGAGAGTGCTCGATCTAGTAATTGCACTGAGAATTTGTCTATTACAAATATGACCACATTGCTACCAACTGGTGAGAGTGATAACATGGTCTTGAATTGGGAGGTGGATAAATACGTAGATTTTTTAGTTAAAACGGCATATATATGGAATTACAGGGCTGGTGAGTACGAGAAGTTTAGGAGATTAATTGGATCGGTGCCATGGCATCCAAAACTGAAAGGGCTAGTCGCTAGCGCATAGAAAGTGGCAAAGCAGTTTTTGAGGGGGGGGGGTTAATGGCAGACTGCATTCCTAGAGTCAGGGGAGTAAATCAATTGGGAGTTAAAGTGATGAATATCATCATTAAGCTGGAGTTGCAAAAAAGAAACAATTGTGAAGGGAATTTAAGGAGAAAGGTGACCTTCAGGCACACGAATAGTACAAGGCACATGCAAGAAGGGTAACTAGTGTGGTAAGAAAGGCAAAACCCGATTATGAAAGGAAGTTAACAAAGGTAATCCCAAACAGTTCTCTCGATATGCTTCAAGTAAAGAAAGAATGCATATCGCCGAATTATTTTAATGAATGCCGATGGTAGGGAGGCAACTGAATCAGTCGAAATAATCGAATTTCTAAGTGAACACTTTGCAAGAGTATATCATCAGGAGGTGATATTGCAGGAATGAAGGAACCGATGGCTTGTATGGGAATTGAGGTGAACAGCATATTACAGAGCCTTAATGTGAACACATCTATGGGATTGGATGGTATACCAGCACGAGTCTTACATAAAGCTGCAAAGGAATTGTCAGTATCGTTGACTATATTGTTTAAGTCTCAGCTCTGGTTTATTCCCGAGGGGGTAGAAAGAGGGGGATATAGTTCCATTGCATAAAGGAGGCTCCAAGACTTCTGTTGCAATGGATTAGCATATCAGGAGTCGTTATCAAGGTATTGGAGAAATTGGTCATGAGCAAAATACAAGAACTGATAGATGGAAATGGGATACCGTATGGGGCAGCATGGTTTTTCTGAAGGGTAGATCATGCCTCAGTACCTTTCTCACGTTTTATAATACAGTGATAGCTGAGTAGCATACAGCTTTACAATGATACTGCTGGACTTTGCAAAGGCCTTTGATAGGAATATAAGATGGGATTCTAATCACTGATTGCAGCACACTGGAATGGATATATGGTTGGTGAGATGGATAAGAGGGTGATGGAGAGATATCAGACGGGAGTAGAGGCCAAAAGAAGGCCTGTGATTAGTAGCGGGCTGCAGGGTTCTGTTCTTGGAGCACTACTGTTTAATTAACGACATAGGAAAGGTTCTGTTGTGTGCCGTTGATGCAAAGTTAGTACAGCAATAGTTAATATAGATGGCAAAATTTTGCAGGATGATTTGAATAGATTAACAGACTGGTCAAAAGAGAGTTAGAAATTGGCGAAGCCAGAGACTTGGGAGTGTTAGTGGATAAGGAGGTAAAGTTTAGGGGTGCACAGCAGCTCATCAAATCACTTGGTTACTGAAGAATACTTTGACGAGCAGAGACAAGCAGGTTATTGTTCCTCTTTATCGAGTCTTGATAAGACCCCATCTTGACTACTGCACACTGATCTGGAAGCCAGGGTTTCTTGGTGATGAAGAGGAAAAGGAGAGGATACAAATGTGAGTGACCAAGATGGTATCAGGTCTATGCAATAAACCCTACAAGAACAGGTTGAAGATTTGTGAGTTACAGAAACTGTTTGATAGGCAGAAAAGGGTGATACGATTGAGATATATAAATTTCTTAAGGGTTTTAGAAAATAAATTCCGAAGAAATTTTTCAGAATAAGTCTAGTGGTGGGAGAACTAGCGGCCATTAATAGAAACTGAGCAAGAGTGTAGTTAGTAAGGGCGTTAGAACTAAATTTTTGCTTGGAGACTAGTGAATGAGTGGAATAGGTTTCCAGAGTCTGTTTGGGTACCATGACTGTGAAGGAGTTCAGAGTAAAGTAAGTGAGATACTGCAAAATTGTTGGATAGTCCTTGTGGAGTTGCCCATAAAATAATAATACTAAGAAGAAGAACAATAATACATTGGTGTTTATACCATATTACTATTTATTATGACAAGTTAGTGGTGATGCTAGCGCCTTCCTATCTCAGTCGGTATAGAAGAAACCCTTTGGGCTCTTTGATCACTTTAGGCAAAATGTGAGTTAGCTTCTTATATGGTAGTAAGGGATATTTTCATCTGGAAAATCGGATTTTTTGTCCTCGCAGAACAGGCAAACCGATCTTATATAGATGCGTGAATACACGCATCTATATAAGACTCCCCAGGAATAAGGATTTACCGACCTATTTCGTGAATTTCCGGATACTGATCGAAACGGGTCACTAGGCCTAACACATAAAGGAAGAAGAATTGATGATGCTTTGAAACTGAGGCTTTTGTTAAAATATTATTGTTATTGTTATAATTATTGTTGTTGTTGTTGCTGCTGCATAGGCACTTCCATGGAGTCCTAAGACTTGTCATAAGAGACCCAAACTATCAACACAATATCTAGTTTGCCTCTCCTTGAAACCATTAACAGACAAAGCACTTACAGTTGACTCAGACAACCAATTCCATTCATTCACCACTTCCCGAAAGAAAAATCTAGTCCTCGCTCCTTTGTTGACCACTCTCTTACCCAACTTTTAGTAATGACTTCTTGTTCAGCTCTCTCTAGCGAAGTGTTGAAACATATATCCTGCATCAATCCTTTAAATAACTTAAACGTTTCTATCACCAACCCCCCCCCCCCACACACACACACTCACGCACGCACGCACAATTTTTGCATATCGACTAACGTTTGCAATCCACAAACTCTCAGTTTATGGGATCCTCTCCACCACTTCCTCATCACCAAGAAAGCCAGGTGACAAGACATGAGTACAGTAATCCAGATGTGGTCGTATCAAGCATTTGTAAATAGAGATGATGTTTTACAACTTACATTTCCAGGTAAATCGCACGCACGCACACACACACACACACACGCGCGCGCGCACGCACACACACACACACACACACACACGCGCGCGCGCGCGCGCACACACACACACACACACACACACACACACACACACACACACACACACACACACACACACACACATACACACACACACAAATTTCTTGTCTACTTTTTGTTTATTCGGAATCGTATTCGTAATACTTTTTTTATGCTATATGTATGCCTTATGGTGCACAAACGTTAAAATTGCAATGAATTATTATCGTCTGTAAGTTACTGTAGGAAGGGCAACATGGCTTTATGAAGAGTTGGTCATGCCTTAGTAATTTACTATCTTTTTATAATAGAGTAACAGCTGAATTGGATAAAGGAAATGGCTACACGATAATTTTACTAGATTTCACAAAGGTATTTGACAGAATACCACATGGAACTCTATTACGCAAATTAGAAAAATGATATGGATATGACACTGGTTAAGTGGATAAGAGGGTGGCTGCTAGACAGATATCCAAAAGTGGTATATGGAGGGAGAAGAATTAAGACGAAAACAGGTGACTAGTGGTGTTCCGCAAGGTTCAGTGCTTGGACCATTGCTGCTTAATTTTTACATAAATGATATAAGAAATAACCTGAAAGGAAATATTCAGTTATTTGCTGCGAAATTGGGTACAGTAATAGTTAGTGAAGGCGTGTAAAGAGCTTGTAAGACCATTTCAATAGGTTGGAAGTAATGACAAAAGATAATGGATATAACTAAAATATCGAGAAAGTAAAGTTATTCATTTTGATGTAAACAGATTACAGCCTGTGTATCACATTGATGGCACTATACTCAACGAAACAGAGGATGCTAGAGATTTAAGGGTAGTGATAGACAGAGAGTTAAAGTTTAGAGAACATATTGCTAAACTTGCTAAGATTACTTGGATGTTGAAGAACACATTATCAAGTAGAGATAAGGAAGTTATTATTCCTCGTAAGGCCTTGATACGTCCACATATGGAATACTGTGCTCAGGTCTGGTCTCCTGGGTTCTTGATGATGATGAGGAATCGGTGGAGAATATTCAGAGGCAAGCGGAAGAGATGGTGAGTAGTCTATGGAATGTTCCCTATGATGATAGAATGCGTGTGGATTCATAGGAGACAACGAGGGGATATGGTCAGGGGTGTAGTCCTAAAATTATTGCGGCGGTCATATGTCAGTGAGATTGCTTTTTTTCTGAAACGAAAATGACAAGAGCGGCAAGGTGCTATATTTTGACCCGAAAGCTAGAAATGCATTATAAGTCTCATTATTATTATTCTTATAATTTATTATAATGAATTTAAAAACTTTGATAGTTTTAAATAGTTTTAAAAAAGTACGAGGGCACTGCCCTGGCGCCCTACCTGACTACACCCCTGGATATGATAGAAACATTTAAGTTGCTTAAAGAGTTTTATAGGTTAATCGGGGGAAATGTTTCGGCACTTGGCTGGAGGGGCCAGAACAAGGGGTAAATCACTGGAAGTTGAATAAAGTTGTGGTTAGTATGGGAGCGAGGACTAGATTCTTTGTTTGCAGAGTTGTCAATGAGTGGAATGGGTTTCCCACAGTCAGTTGTGAGTGCTATTTCTGATAATGGGTTCAAAGAGATGTATGATAGATTATGTGGATAGATTGGGTCTCCTGCGATGAGTCTTCGGACTCCATGGAGGTGCCCGTATAATAATAATAATAATCATATTTATTTTTCATAGTCTCACCAAAGATTGATCCTAGAGGAACTTTTTTAAAGCCTTTCTTCAAATGGTTCCAGAGTTAGTCGATCTCTGACACGGGAAAGTAGGGTTTCCTTTCCTGAAACTTTGGTTTTTAATTCAGTACCTCAAGAAAAATCGACCGTTGTGCGAACATTATTTCACACCATAAACGCTGGTGTTATGATTTAGGGCCACGAGATGGCGCAATTTTTATGCTGTACTCCCCCCCCTCTCTCTCTCTTCTCTTCTCTTCTCTTCTCTTCTGAAAAACTTTGATATCTTAATAGTTTGTGCTCATTATAAGTAAATACTTGAAGGATGAAGATTGGCTGTCCATTATTCTTCTAAAAAGTTATTTTGGGCTAAAGGAGATCTGCCTATACCCTTTGGGGAATTAAATGCCTTAGAAAATTTATTTTTATTTTATTTCTAATTACCTTAGTTTCTTTTCAACAAATATATCATTTAATTTTTAATATTGCATAATAGCATATGTCCCTGATATTTAATTATCATAAATTAGTAGCCCAGCCAATTTATCCCAATTGTGCATGATTTGCTATGGCTGGAACTGCCTCATTACATGGATCAGCCACTGCATAATTCACACCAATCATGGTAATTCAGGTTAATGATTCACCACGTTGATTAATACAGAAGACCATGGCTTTTGAAATCAGTGCAATTCAATTTGTTGAAATCACAAATCACAAATAATTTATTTCAAATAATATACAGATATAACATAAAGTTCTCTTTTTTAAACCACGAGTAAAAAAATCTGCTGATTAATTTGAAATAGATAAAAAGCAGTTTTAAAAGTAAAAAGAAATTAAAATTGGAAATTCACAAATGAACATGCAGATTTTCTGTTAGCATAGCCATGCTTATAATAAACAATTTGAGATTTTTATTTTAGAAAATAAAAAGTAAAAAAAAAAAAAAAAACACTTTAAGTGCCTTTTATTTCCCAAAGAGAGATGACAATGCCATTTAACCCTAAGTTTTGGAAGGCAGCCATCCTATCCCATGGACCAGTGCTTCCCAAACTATGGACTGAGTGCCCCTTGGGGGCCGTTAGTTTTGTTGACGGGAGCAGTGAAATAATGAAAACAAATTTAAAATGTTTTAAGACTAAGTTGATATTATATCTACTTAACCATATATCTATCTTTATAAAAATATAAGATAATGTGCCATGTCAAATGTGTATGTAAGATGCTAAAAATGTAATAGTTGCATTTGATTTTTGCAATATTCGCTGTGAATGTTTTGCATTGAATATAAATACAATAAATGTTATTATAATATATGTCTGTATTACGATTTTTTTTCGATGCGGCCGTGAAATCTTTTATTTTTCCAAGGGGATCTTTACATCCATAAGTTTGGGAAGCACTGCCATAGACAATCACTGATAGCTGACCAAAGTTTATCGTGATTTTTAATTGGCATCCACGGCAGAGAGTAGAATAGACAATGTCTACCATTTCATAGTCCATGACTCTAACATCATATACTGTCATCTGAAAATAGCATTAGTTATGCAATTGATTTTGTTTTTGAGTTTCTGGGAGAAAATAGCACCATTCAACAGTTTTTGAAATCGATTAAACAGGAATCATTCAAAGAAAGGCTTAGAAAAAATTACTCTAGTCGGCCACTGTAATCGAACCTGGAATAGTCTTTCTGTGGGTCACTTAGAACTATGGATAGAAACGTCATTTCCACAGGGCTACACAAGTCCTTTTAAAATACATTTTTTACACAGAAAAACAGGCTTGCTCACATAATAAAATTAGTTTAATCCTTTATCCAAGTGTGAGCAAACAAAGTTTGCGCCTGAAATTATCTTCAGGACTGGGTTAAGGTGGTACAACACCAGGGAAACTCGTTGCAAAGGTGGAGCAAGCTACCAACTTGGATAAAGGATTAAACTAATTTTATTATACTCTAACCAAGTGAAAATTAAACTTTCAAGGCTTACTCATAAGAAAATGCAAGCAAGTGACAGACACGATACACTCACTGTCCTGATTCCTCAGCAGTTTCTGCAAAAAGGCCAAAGAGTACAAACTAATCCTGAAACTATATAAATCTGAAGTCTCTCAAACCTTTAAATACTATTCGAACTCCCCCCCCCAAAAAAAAAGCTTTCTGCTATATGGTTAATAGATAGATGACTCCTCTATCTCACATGCTGACATGAATCATTTTCTTGTAGACGTTCTGTTCCTGGCTTATAGATGTCTTTATCTATAGTATAGCTTCAGGGTTTCAAAACTTGTCGAAGACGCGAGAATAATCTTTTTATCTAAAGGGAAGTTATTTGGTCTCATACAGAGTGGCAACTTTTCCCCTTCTCAGAAATGGAGAATGAAAACTATTTTTTAATCCCGCAAAACAGACAAACTAGCCAAAGAACGTATGCAAGTAACAGAAACATGCTAATCTTTTTATCTTATTTTGTCCATGGCGCTGATGTACTGTAGGTTTTCCTGTCTCTCATTTGTGTGTTAGTGGGTTGGTATTGGTAGTACTAAAAATAAAATAAAATAAAATTATCCTTTGGCAGTAATTCAAATGAATCCAAATAAAATATGCGTTATGTCTTTTCTATAGATATTTTAATGGGAACGTTGTCTCAAGTCCACCAGCATCATTCCTCTCCTTTTCTCCAAGACTGTTAAAGCAGAGCTTCAAAGTTATTGAACCAACTTCTCATCCTCTTCATTCCATCTACTTTGATCTTCAGGAATTCCTTTCTCAGACTGTTTTCCTACCAAAGACTATAATTCTTCAAGCGCCATATCAAATGCACATAAGTAGGTCATTTTTCTTCTTAACTATTTGTCCCGGCATGGCACTAATGTGATAAAAGTTTTGCAGTTTCTCCTGTATGT
This sequence comes from Typopeltis vanoorti, assembly GCF_054136105.1. Taxonomy (NCBI): domain Eukaryota; kingdom Metazoa; phylum Arthropoda; class Arachnida; order Uropygi; family Thelyphonidae; genus Typopeltis; species Typopeltis vanoorti. Next base: position 59,431,703 of record NC_143569.1, on the reverse strand, counting down.
GTGTGATTTAAGATTCTAAGGAATCAAGGTGTGGTGGGGAGGAACATCGACGTCCTCTCACTACAGCATTACTGAAAATTCTTAGTGAAATTTTATTGTTTATTTCATATACAACAATCCCTCGATCAATGCATCTCCGATTAGTGGGTTTTCAATTAGTGCATCATTTTTTTCTATACCCAAATGCAATTAATGCGCCTCTAAAATTCGATTAGTGCGCCTATATATATCTTAAAAATGAATGTTGCGGATTTTAAAAATTTTCTATCTATACATTTTTTATGGCTAACTAGTTTAAAAAAATCACTAACCAGGATAAAATAATTTAGTTACCGATTTAAAACATTTTACAAAGCTATTATATTTTACAATAATGGCATACAGTACTGTACTACATTACGTATTACATAGTGTACATGGAAATTCCATGTACACTATGTTCCAAAATTTCCGCCAAAATTTATGTCGTCTGCTAATTGCATATAGTATTTTGCTGATCATATCTCCAGCTCATTTGCAATTGCTTTCCTTACTTTTTATTTTAAAGTATTTTCCCAAACTTTAATCATGAGTAAAATAATTAGTGAGCAAAAAAAGTGGATGTGTGAAAAAATATTGGAAAATTAAGTTCATGGAAAGAAAAACTTGAAATAATAAAGAAAAACAAACAAGATGAGTGCAGAGCAAAAATAGAACAAGAACACAAAATGAGTGAATCAACTATAAGAGCGATTTTAAGCAAAGCTGCTGAATACAAAGAGAAAAAGGTAAAGCTGCATCAAGTTCATCATGCATGCAGACCACTCGAAATCAAAGTATTATAATGATTGAATTAGATAGATTTAATGACTGAATTAATTTTTTTTATTTTAATTTTTTAATGCAGTACGCGTGGAGAGAGTAAACATTAACAGCAGACAGTTTGCCTGTATAGGACTTGTTCATTCTTCCGATCGCTAGCGAAACATGAAGCGCAGTTTTATTGTTTCTACGATCGAGCAGAATTTCATGGTTATTTAGCTTTATTTGTTGTACATTTGGCAGATCATTATGAACAGTGAACAGATATTTCTATAAATTATTTCGCTTCATATATGTGGAATGCATGCATTAATAATGAAGGGCTAACGTCACACTTGTAATACAAATTCATGTATCATGTGATAATGGACTACATTAACACGAGAACTTGAGCTCATATATTTATGAAACAGTACCACTCTTTATTACGCAGAATACAAGTTACGTGTACTTCACAGTCATACTTGGAATTTGGGAAATTTTGCAAAGTTATCCATTTTTGTATTATTCTGAGAATAAATTCAGAATAGTATACATAAATTCATGATACAGTTTAACGGATGGTGTTCAAAAAATATACACTGATTTCGAAACTGAAATTTATTCATATTGTTTATTTTCACATTTCTTTGAAAACAATATTTTTAATTAATGTGTTTGAAGGGGGGGGGAATAAATTGTCGGAATTCTTCATTCCTTTTGATGTAATTATAATTATCTAAATCGTATCTTAGCTCGAAATTTCAGAAGACTGCATGAATAAATTTGTAATTTTAAATATAAAATATTTATGAATACTTTGCATGCCAACTTTTAGTAACAGGTAAACAACCAAGAACAAAATGGATTAATAGGAAAGTAACAATATATTGCTGTAAATCACGGGTTCTCAACCTTTTCCAGGTGTATACCACTATATTTAATTCAAGATATTAGATGTACCAGTAAGCAAATCTGTTTTCGTACCACCAGTGGTACGCATACCACAGGTTGAGAATCCCTGCTGTAAATAATATAGCTTGATTGGGGAAATAAAAGGAATAAATATAAATGGAGAAAGGCTGCATCATCTGAAATTTGCAGATGATATTGTCCTAATAGCAGATAATCTTGAAGATCTGGAAGAAAGGCTAAATCAGCTAAATGACGCCTTCAAAATAATTAGATTAAAAATAAATAGAGAAAAAAGAAAAATAATGAGGAATAAATACATAAACCATGGAACTGTCAAAGTTGAAGACCATGAAATAGAACAAGTTACTTCATATGTGTATTTGGGCCAATTGTTATCCTTTGAGGATTGCCAGAGAAAAGAGATTGAACGAAGAATTCACCTTGGATGGATGGCTTATGGGAAAATGAGAGACATATTCAGAAATGACATCCCTATGAGTCTAAAAAGGAAAGCTTTTGACCAGTGCATACTTCCTGTCCTAACATACAGAGGAGAAGCATGGACTTAACAGAAGACCTAAACAAAAAGCGGAGAACAACAAGACATTGCATGGAGAGAAGTATGTTAAAAATAACATTAAGAGATAGGAAGACAAATACCTGGATAAGATCTCAAACAGGGATCATTGATATTGTAAAATACATTAAACAGGCTAAGTGGAAATGGGCTGGCCATATTGTCAGATGCAGTGACGGGAGATGGACTAGAAAAACAACAGAGTGGAGACCAATGGATGGAGCAAGACAAAGAGGAAGACTGAGAAGAAGGTGTAGGGATGAACTGGAACAAATTGCAGGAGTGAGATGGATGGAAGAGGCAGAAAACCGAGTGGTCTGGAAAATCATGGAGGAGACCGTCCAGCAGTGGACAAAACCAAAAGATTGAAGAAGAAGAACAATATATTGCTATGTCTAAACTGGAGAGATGAAGTTTTCGATAGACAGAGATAGTGGTGACAAATCCAAGAACTATGACTCGATTTGGGCTGTAGAACTGTAGAAAAAAAAAAAAAACTTGGTACTGTATCTTAAAATATGGTATTCGAAAATTACAAAATCAATATTTCAGTTTATTCGATACCATGAATATTAAATTAAGTACATGAATTGCATATGTGTAATTTCATTACACTCCCATTACATTTCAAAAATAAAATAAAATAAATAATAATAATAAATAAAATAAAATAAAATAAAATAAAATAAATAATAAATAAAATAAAATAAAACAAAACAATGTAGATACGAAATATCACCTGAGATTCAAAACTTGAATTTCAGTATTACATCTTACCATGGCTGGAGGATTCCCTCAAAGAGTTAAATAAGAGACGATGTTCCTATTTCTACTGGCATTCATTTATTCTGTTCCATGGAAACAAAAAAATCCATCCTTTCATGGAGATTTAAGTACTATAACGTTTTATGTTTTTCAAATAGAAATCAGTAATATTTTATATTAGATGTACATACATCAATGAATGAGTGAAAGCGGCCTTTTCTCCATTTCAAAGCAATGGCCAAGTGGTAAAATGATCAGCTATTGAAATGAAGATGAGTTATTATTATTATTTATTATTATTTATTTAGCGTTTGGCTAAGAAGAATACATGCGTATGCCACCACACACACACACACACACACACACACACACACACACACACACACACACACACACACACACACACACACACACACACACACACACACACACACACAAAAAAAAAAAAAAAAGCCGTACAAGGCAATAAAATGCATAAAAGATATATCAATAGTGTGAATGACACTGTAGTCATTTATACATATAAAAATATACAAATAATCATCATAAAATTAAAATTGAATGTCTAAGTTCGACAACCAATCAACAGCATCTGTAGAAACTGTTAAAAAGTCAGTTACAGGTCCCGTGTAGGCTCTGTGAGGACAGTCAAATGTGGTATGTTATATAGTTTGGTTATCCTCACCACAGTCACAAGACGAATCTGGTCTTATTCCCCAAGTAAACATGGAAGCTCCGCACCTACCATGGTACCATGGTTGGTGCGAACCATATTTAGGGATGTCTATATTTTTCAAGGTAGGTTGAACCCTGATGGAGGGCTGTTTGGGTTAAAGACAGTCTTTCAGATTACTGGGGCTATTGCAGTCCATTCCGTATGCCATGCTATTGTTGCATCATAGCCCTCAGTGAAGTCGCTGTGCCGTTATAATAGGCGGGTGTCTTGACTAAAGCCTCTGTTATGTAAAGTTGCCAATATCAGAGTGTATAGGAAGCAGTGGATTCCGGCAAATTGTGTTATATTCGCGAATCAGGTTTTCTTGGAGTCGCAGTTGTAGCGGTTGTATGTGGCTCAGAACTGGTAGCCAATATGGTGGAGTAGTCGTTATTGTTCCAGAAATGATACGCATCGTCTGATTCAAGGCGGCATCAATTAACTTAACGTGTGCGCTGTTCAGCCAGACAGTTGAGCAGCATTCAGCAGTTAAGTAAACGAGACCCAGAGCAGATGTCCTTAATGTGTAAGCCCCCCCCCCCGAGGTTTTTCCGGCAAGTTTATGCAGCATGTTATTTCTAGCGCTGAGTTTGGAAGCAATATTGGAGAGATGTCTATTAAAGGAGAGGGTTTTGTCTAGGGTTATGCCCAGATACTTTGGATTAAAATTGTGCGGTAGTGTGTTCCCATTTAGTGGCACTCTTAAGATGTCACGTGCCATGCTATTGTTGAAATGGAAATAGCATGTTTCAATCTTGGTAGTGCTTGGAATAAGACGCCACTTCTCAAAGAAGTGGTTTGTTCCCTTTAGGTTACTAATTAGTATGTGTTCTATAATACAGATGTTCTGGTGTTGGAATGTGATGTATAGATCATCAGCATATGCGAATTTTCTAGACGTTGTCCTTGGAAGATCAGAATTATACAAATTGAATAGAAGAGGAACCAAAACTGACCCTTGTGGGAGTCCATCATTAAGTGTTCTTAGCTTGCTCATATCATCATTATCACCATCTATAACTATATGTATTGTTCTATTAGAGACAGAATAGCATTGATCAGATAGATTAGTTTTTTACATTTCAGTATTTTAAGGAGCTTATAGATCATGTCGTTCTTCCATGCGGTGGCATGTGCGGCCGTCAAGTCTATAAAGACTACATCAGTTTTAAGGCATTTTTCGAAATCAGATTCTATATGAGTCGTTAGAGCCAGAACTTGATCTTCACACTTGCACCTGGGCCTGAAACCGGCCTGTTCATGAGGGAGAGCTTCACTAATTCTATTGTAATTAAGTCTTTCTAATAGCTTAAGACAGACACTGAGCAGTGCTATAGGTCTAGAGCTTTCAGGTTTATCAGTGGGCTTTCCAGGTTTCAGGATGGCTATTATCTTTGATTTTTTAAATTCTGCTGGTAATCTGCCACTCTGTAGAATATTAGAAAATAATTTTGTCAGCCATAGCACTGTATTTGGTCCAGAGTAAAAATTCGGGATGATGTTATCAAATCCAGGTGCTTCATCAGTTTTCATTCTTTGTCGTCAAAATATTAACGCAAAATCTCTCACTCTCTCTGTCTGGCTGAAGTGCAAATATATATTGATCATAATGTGATAAATTGCAAGAACAAGGATCCTAAGGATCTACTTCCTCTGCTTTCTATTCCACGTATTTACAAAGATCCTTGTTCTTGCAACTTATATTATGGTCGAACTGGGAGATCTGCCAAAATCCACCTTAAAAGAAATACATCCAGCATTATAATTATGGTCAGTCAGGTTTACAGACCATACCTTGGATACCTTGCATAGGATCAGTTGGAAGAAAATTATTATGCTTAATCAGAACAAATACAAACTTGAAAGACTATATAAAAAAAATCCTTAATATAAATAAATATGTTTGTATTGAACTTCCCAAGATTTGGGAGGGTTTAATTCTTAACAACATTCAACAACATCCACAGAGGATGCCCCCTCGTACGACTTTAGGTTTAAAATAGTCTAATTTCATCCACTCAGTGTTGTGCGTGTTATTACAATTTTAATATTGTATCTCTAAAGATGTTTCTGTGATAGAGAAGAAATGTGGGAACGATTAAACCTCCTGTTTAATTATTTTTCTGTACTGTATTCATTCAATTAGATTTTATTATAAGTGTAAACCAGCACCTAAGCCTAAATACGCGTATATTATCTCAGCACCATGGGCAGGTTAAGAATTTTTTTTTTTTTTTAAACTTTTTATTTTATCTGTTTCTGTCTTTTTGGATATTATTATACAACCTAAATAATCGGACTGTGTCACTGTTCTATTATTTTATCTTCTATGACTATTTTTGATCTAATATGATTCTGCCTTTAAATGCCATGAGTTTTGTTTTCTTTTGCGAAATCATCAGATTATATTATTGTCTTACTTTATTTAATTCATAAACTGATTTTTGAAGTTCGTCTTATCATACTTCAAAATCTGTGATATGATTACTGTGTGATATCTTCATTAGACATCTATAATACCCCATTTCAAATGCCAGCAATCTAATTACATCTTCTTTTAAGAGGGTGCAAGTTTTATTTCCATTTTAGAGCACTCAATGTATTGTATGGTCAACAGTGCTTCTAGTTAAATAGATGCTTCCTTCCTATTTTATGTTTACGATCCACAGCGTACTATGCGGTCTTTCGAAACCAGATCCAACAGAACAGAGTAGTTAATCCCGTGATTTCTTATGCCTCTGTATATTGCATGTGTTTTTCTGACCGGTTTGCATGTTTTACTGGATCAAAAAAACCCAAAGATTATGGGAGAAAACATCCTAGCACTTCCGTATGAGACCGGCTAACTCACCTTCAGATGAAAAGTTTCTTTTCATCTGAAGGTGAATTGGATTTTCTTCTGCTAGTTTGCAGAAGAAAATCCAACTTTTTTTTTAATGTGAACTCCACTTATAAGATTGCACTTCAAGGTGGAACTTCAAGAACATCTGTTCCACCTCATCCCGAAGTTACTCAATTAGATGAAATCTATGATTAAGGAGGGACAGTCAGCAACATGTATCTCTAACTGTATCTGGTGACACTTGTCCTTTGATATGGTGCTTATCCTGTGGGAAATGCCCATCACGTTTAAGGTAAAGAGTCAATCTGCAGTATGCTTGTTAGAGACGGTGTTCAGGTAGATAAACCGTACCATTCCCTTATAACTATATATATATATCAATGAGACATAAACGAGTGCTAGAAACATATGCTCCAGACCATCATTTCAATACACGATTATCTGAACCGGCTTATGCCAAAACAAAATTCTGCCAGAAGAATAGCGACCCAAGTTCAATTCTAGTCACCAGCTTGAAGAACTTTTTCTAAGCTATTTTTGGACCAGTTAGTCGATCTCTGTCATGAGCAAGCGGGTTTTTCTCCCGAAAACTCGGGTTTTTTGTCCCTTTAACTCAAGAAAATAGGCCCTGTAACCCACACTATATCAGACAATAAATATAGTGTTAGGATTAGGGACCACGAGATGGCAGCACTTGTCAGCCGCCTCTCTTCACCCAATGCCGTGTATTATTAGTGATAGTTTTGGACCAATTATCTCTGATTTTGCTAGAGATAACTGGTTGAGATTAAACTGCCCTTCAGTTTCAAAAGTTAGGGCTAAAAACAGTCTCGCCTACTCCCCACAAGGAAAAGGAAGGCGATAGAAGGGTTTATTTTTTATTATTTATATTATCGCCCTTTTTTTTACTTTCGCATTTTTTTACTTCAAAATTTAAAAAAATGAAAATAAAAAAATGTATTTGACAAAATAAATACATTTTCTTCTAAGATGGGCGCTGATTTTTAGTTTAATATACTCAAAATTACAAAATCTCAATATTCCCCATATTGAGATTACAAAATCAATATTGATTTTTTTTTCTAAGTATATATTGAAAAGGCATGCTATCGTCGTGAAATATGTCATCTGAAACATGCATTTACTTTTGTTATTGATTGGAGAACCTACTTGTGACAAAGCATGTTGAGTCTGTGGCTTCGTGATGCTATTGCCAATGCATAGTCTTTCCTTCTGTATGGACTAACAGGAAGCAGATTTCATCCTTCATGCTATTTATGTAGCCCTCTAGTGTTTAATGCTAATGCTTCTTCACCCACTTTAGCAGTAGATGCTTGTTTTTTGTTATATAATAGACATGGTACTATTGTATCATATTAAGGATGGCGTCCGAAGTGTCCGACAAGTTTGCTAGGTTTGGTGATAAAGGAGATCCCATTGCTGTTCCTTCTTCTTGCTTGTAAATTTGACCTTTCCAGGTGAAGTAACCTGACTTGATTGCAATCACAAAACTAATGTTCCGCTTTGATACAGTCTACGATAGGTCTAAGCGGAACATTAGTTTTGTGTAGCTTAGGTAAGCCATAAATTCTAGGAGGTCTTGCATGGTAAAGTTCGCCCACCGATTAGAGATCCTTCGACACTTCTGCGCATCTCAGAAAAAGGAGAATCCATTCCGATAATAGGTAATCAGTCCGTATAGTGGGATGAGTTGTTTATTATTACCGGTTGGAAAATTAACTTCTCTTTTATGATTATTGTAGTTAACTATGTTGCTTGTATAACAGTTGGAAAATTTTACCTATAAAGCACGTGATTTCGAATGTTGGCGACCAATTCGGACGTCCTTCATTTCTTTCTCCTCTTCAGCATGAATCGACTATTCTTGGAAAGACGCGAAGCAGGGACCTGCAAACGGTGGGCGAACTATATGTCTTAAGTTTTTTGATTGTTTCTTCATCTAAGGAGGAAGTTTCATTAAGTAGTTATTTAATTTTCTGAGTTGACGTTTTGTAGGATCATAATCCAATTTGGCGTAAGTATTACGATCTCGAAGAAGTAAATTCATTTTTCGGTCATATGAGTTTGTATCAAGAACCACAGTGGTATTTCCTTTATCACCTCTGGTAATGATTATGTTTTTATTACATTTTAAGGAAATAATAGCTTTCAATTCTGATAGTGGGATATTTAATTCTGAAGGTCTGGCATTATAGATCACTTTAGCTACTTCAAAACGAAGTCTGTTGGCTTCAATACTAGAGAGATGGTTGATTTTTCTTTCTATATTATGTATGAAGTCTAAATATGGGAAACATTTCGGTGAAATCGGAAATTTACGGCCTCTTGCTAGAACATTTAATTCATCTTTTGTTAGTGGACGGTTAGATAAATTGACTACCCATTTTTTCTTGGTAATTTGTTAGTGATCTTTTTTGATCGATTTAATAGATTAAGGTATTTATTATGTAGAACGCTATTGCTTTTATCAAGCTTTTTTTCCTGAATTCTTTGAGACAGTTATAATTAATTGTAGCAATTCTTGATTTAACGTATTTGACAAGTCTGTTTCTAGTTCTGTAATATTTAAATTGTTTGTTGCTAGTTCATGCTTAGACACTACTGATTGAGTAGTAAGGAATGACTTGCTTTTTGATAGATTTTATGGGCACCTGGAGATTTGATGGTTTCCTTCAGTTTTTGCAAAGGTTGGAATGAGATTATCGCGTCTGCACTTTTTTAAAAAAAGAGATTCTAGCTACTCGTAGCTTACCCTGTTTTAATTGCAGTTTTCTTAGTAAGTTTGTCTTCTGCGCTGTCATTTCCTCGTGAAGGAATAAGACAGTTGTAGGTGTCCTCCCGCAATGAGTCTTCGGACTCCTTGGAGGTGTCACGAATAATAATAATAATAATAATAAATAACGAAACCTGTGGTGCGATCATAATTAAAAGAAACACACGTGTTAACCACAGTGAAAATTATTTAATTATAAATTTCATCCTAAGTATCTTAGGACATCATCAGTACAGTAGTTTAAAACAATAATAGGAATAACATACAGTTAGGGCGCATGATTACAATAGAATTAATTAGATTAAATAATTAATTAATTATTTTTATTTTATTATTTTTATTTTTTTATTTATTTTTTACTTCTGTAACACGTTACGCACGTTTAATGAGATTCTATTGTAATCATGCGCCTTAATTATATGTTACTCTTATTATTGTTTTAAACTACTGTACTGATGATATCCTAAGATACTTAGGATGAAATATTTGCAATTAAATAATTTTCGCTGTGGTTAATACATGTGTTTCTTTTAATTATATACAATGTATATATACACTATACAGCAACGTACATGAAGTCGGCCTGGTTAGTCGAGTGATTAGACTATCCGATCTCCAGCCAAAAGACTGCGAATAATTATTTAACATTATAGCCTTACTGCTGTGGCCATAAGATATAGCAGAGGGAAATGAGATTTACTTGATGAATAAAATTAACTTTAAAAAAATACAAGAGTGCTTATCGTCTACGTTTTTAAAGTGTATTATTATTATTATTATTATTATTATTATTATTATTATTATTATTATTATTATTATTATTATTATTATTATTATTATTATTATTATTATTATTATTATTATTATTATTATTATTATTATTATTATTATTATTATTATTATTATTATTATTATTATTATTATTATTATTATTAAAAACGTATTCGCATATTTATTGAATAAACTGGACTCAAGCGCATATTGTTTGGAAGTAGCCATTATTTATTTTCAAACACCACCTGAAGTGCCACCTGGAAGATGAAATTTGTTATCATGTAACACACGAAAGCAGAGAGTGACGTCACATCTGGAATCAAACGAAACGATGTATACATAGCGAAATCGAGGAACCACATCGAAAGAAATCGTATTATGTAAGAAGAAAATAAGTGATTTATTTTAGGAATAATTTCATCAACATTTTACGTCGTAAGTTAACCGTTAAACACTGTCGAACTTTTATTAAATATTATTTAAATTAAAATATCAACCGTTTTTGTTATGTGTCACACAAAGTAGAACAGATGAAGTCAGTTTTGAATTTCATTAGGGCAAGTTATGAATTTTCCTAATCACAACTCCAATTAAAGCTTAGTGGTTGTCACAACTACTTGAATGAAGCACTCCAGACAGCTTTAATTAATGTCACAGTACAGAAGCGCATAAGATAGTGTTGATAGAATAGACAAGAGCCAATAAAGGTTTAGGGCACCTACTTGACGTAACTGTTGATAAAGAACAGAGAATATACCGCACTCTACTACATGCTACTGTTGATCGATGGTAGAAGTAATCTTGCCATAATAATAAGTAGTTGAATGTAAAATGCAATAATAAGCACCTACGTTCTTAAATAAAGCAAAGCTGCTTGTTAATGAATAAAGATAAATCATAACGCAGTATGCGATTACTTTGTACGGCCAGTTGTAGATTGTTTATGACACATTAAATCTCTTGTTATTCATATGTGTAGGATAATCGCTGGTAAACAAATATTCGCTTAACAAAACAATCAAAGATTCTTGCTAAATTCTATGCAAGTTTTTTTATTATTTATTATTTTTTAAGAAAAGGTTATTGCACCATTTCATAATAAGTTTTTTCCTGTTTAAAAAACTTTGTAAGTTTTCACTCTTTTCAATTACTTCAGTCAAGAGCGCCTGAGAGGAAACTTTTACATGCGCTCAGAAAGATCTAAACTAGTGGAAACATTAATTTAGAAACTTTTCCACATTTTATCTCTTCGTTGTCTGTCAAGTTGGGCAATTTCACTCTACATTTATGATGGCAGAAAAATTACTCCTCCTCCTCTGACTCCAATATTAACACAGACTTTTGGCCGAAGTTTCACCGGCGACCAGCAGTTTTTAACTGGAGATCCAAGTTTCTGTTATATATTACCATCATCATTGCCATTATGACGAAGGGTACCGCTATGAAAAATAAATAAAAATAATTCTTAAATAAATAAATTTCTCTATTGCAGAATGGTATAGTCGCAAAAATTTGTAATTTTTTTTTTTTTGCATGAAAAATTACCTAAATTAATTTGTCAGCAACTAAATATGTCACGAATAATCGAAAAAAAAAAAAAAAAACCCGCCACATTCAAAACAGCACTTACATCACATCATCTCTACGCAAGTTTCTCCTTAGCCGACAAATTTTATATTTTATATAAAATTTTACATAAGTATTTGAAATCCTTAAAAATTTTTGGAAGTCATTTTAATTTTGATTTCAATTGGACAAAACTGCATTACAACAAATTTTGGCAATATTTCGAAATTTTATTATAAAAGTCAGTCATATAATTTCGCAGATGACATTCGGTATTTAATTTATATTTAGAAATACAAACTAAAATGTGTTCACTTACTTCACCATTGACGATTTGCGAATACACACTACGCATCGCATACGACCTATGACAGCATTTGTGATCGCTAATTCATAAGTAGGATAGAAATAGAAGACACAACATAAATAAAAAAAATGAATTTTAATTAGGAAAAGATTTTTGGAAATTTTTCTAGTGTTTTTTCCGTCTTTTTTTTTTTTTTTTTTTTTTTTTTTTTGCCCGGGCCCATTGCCCCCTCCCCTCTGGGTGCGCCACTGGATTTCACACACACACGGAAAATATGAAGGCTGATCTCCACTTAAAATAAACACAGATCTAGATTTTTTTTTTTTTTTTGGCATGTGTACATGGAGAATGTTAACTGCATGTATTTTCATTATTTTGTTTTTACTAATTTAGTGGCCTAATCGAAACCAAAATTCAAATCATGCTTCAAATTATTATTATTACTTGACACCTCCAGGGTGTCCAAAGACTCATCGAGGGAGGGCAACTATTCTACAGCTCTCTATCTCCACCACCCACAAACTACGCCAACTACACACTACCGCCTACCACTTGTATTTTCACAGACAATCACAAATATCCAAGCCCACGGCGGGATTCGAACCCGCAGCCTATTGACTAGAGAGCGGATACACTCAGCCAACCAGGTCAGGTAATAAAATAAATTTTAATAGCGATCCTTAAAAAAAGAAACTTTCATGAAATTCCATTAAGCGAGAAAAAGGAATTATTATCTTTTGGGATGGTTTGCGAGTAAAAAAGAAAAAAAAAAAAAAAAAATATATATATATATATATATAAAGATAAGCCGAAATTTGAAACGTTTTTATGTCACGTTTTTTATCTTACCGGCTTACTAGCCCGGAACTCAGGGGGGGGAGTAGGCGCTGTAGGTGCCAGAGGGGGGGGGTGGATCCCCCTAGTATATATATATATATATACAGGGTGTTCGGGATAAATTTGACATATTTATAATTAATTATATTTTTCCGTAAGTTACATGTATTAACACACACTTCTCTTCATTTAAAAGTTTGGACCCTTCTTCATTCATATACAAGATGTCAGAAAGGATGGATAGCTGGAACCCACCTGAATCATGGAAGAGAATAACTTGTATCATGATGATTCGTGCCCGCCATCAAAATAAGGATATTACGACTGCTGCCCAATGCTCCCTGAATACAGTAAAAACAATCAGGCATGAACTAGAGACTTGCAATGGTGACTACGAGGATGTAGCAAGAAGAAAGATCCCTAGCAGACGATCTGATTGCGTTCGTACAGCAGAATTCCTCGCAAATCTGCAGGAACAGGTGTTGAAGAACCCTGGCATTGGAATTCGGGCTTTGTTCGTGGAGTTGCTAACTGTAGTCAAGCCCTGGATAACAAGGGTAGCCAATGGTAGGCCGTATGTATGGCAGCAGGATTCGGCCCCTTGCCACACCTCTGGGAAAAGTCAAAAATGGTTGTCTGAAAATTTCTACGACTTCACCAGTCCAAATGTTTGGCCTCCAAACTCCCCAGACCTTAACCCCATGGATTATTTTGTATGGGGCGCAGTTGAAAAAGACACCAATCGCACTTCCAGTAATACAAAAGCCCAGTTAATGGATAAAATTAAAACAGTTTTTGCGGCCCTTCCCAGGGAGACTGTAGCATCAGCTTGTTCGAGGTTCCGAAGCAGAATTGAAGCTGTGATCGATGCTAATGGTGGTTATTTTGAGTAAATCTTGTTGATAGTATTGTAATTAACTCTGCCTGTAATGTTTTTTTGTCAATTCATTAAATTTAATAGATACAAAGAAGATTTTCTTTTTCCTTACGAAACTGTCAAATTTATCCCGAACACCCTGTATATATGTAGAAAGTTTTTTGCCTTGGGTATATATTATGTTAAAGATACCAAGTAAATTTATAAGCTAGGTTTTTTAATCCTTTTTCCCAAGTAAGTGAACAGACACGAATAGCAACACTAGGCTATTCGTGGTAAAGGTGGTGTAATCTCCGATCACTTTCCTTAGTATTTTCCCCTAATGCAAATATATATATATATATAACCACTTGTCCACTGTCACAAGTGGAGAAGTTGTTACAGGGGAGAGAGAGAGAGAGAGAGAGAGAGAGAGAGAGAGAGAGAGAGAGAGAGCTAGAAGGAACCTGAAATTCTTGAACATTTATTAGGTTGTAGTCCTTGAGAAAAAGGGTGAGGAATTCTGTTCCAAAGAACAAAAAATGCCGATTTTGTTCAACAAATCTGAAGCTGAAAGCATGGTGTATATACATTATGAACAAATAAGCATCTGGTTATATACATTATGAAATTAATCAGAGTCGAATTTTCGAATATTGATATTATGACCGTTTTTGTGAAAACTAGGTTGAATGCCTGTGACAAATTTACGGTTTTCAACAGATATTCGACAGAGCTAAAAAGTTCTATCGAATGTTGGCAAAAAATCGCTGAAGTGTGTTACCAGTTATAGCATTTAGTAAAATTTCGAACGTTCTCCAACCAGCGAGTCGCGATTTCGAATCCCGCTGTGGGCGTGGATGTTTGTGATTGTCTTTAGGTTAGAGATGAATTTCATCTCCCGGTGCGAAACCATCTCCAGCTTATTGGAGGCCCGAAGTGGCTCGAAAAAGTTCCATGCTTGGTCTCTAGAACAGTGTTTTCATTTATTTTAAACATTTTCTATGTTTAAAATAAATGAAAATTAATAATAACAAATTAATAACAATAATTTTTTAATTGATTTCTAAAATATTTATACAATTACAATAATCGTCTTTAGTGACATTCCAGCTTGTATTTTTGCAAAATTCAGCACTAAGTGCTGCATTTGTGATTCAGTTTCTACATTGCATTTGAATTAAAATTTTGATAATAATACTTTTTTTCGTCTATATTTACAACACGTGTTCTTCTAATATTAACAATGAAGATTATGTTGAATTTTTGAATAATGGATAATGATAATAATAAAATGATAATGTCTCAGATAAATTACATACATATGATTATTATAGATGATTATTACAGCCATTTTTTTCATGTTTACACATTATGTATAAAATAACAATTTTTCTATTTTCATCATACAGAGTATTTACATATTTACAATTAATGCATATTACACTTGATGCTCTGTACATTATAGTGTATTCATTTAAGGCACATGTTTTTTTTTTTGGATACAAATTCATATACTTTTTTTTATATCTTCATCATTATTATTATATACCATACTGACTATTTTGTTACATAATTTGCAGTCTTTGATTATGAGGATTACGTGTGGATGAATGAGGCGATTTAATCTCACCTACTTCGAAGCTTGGGTTAGCTTTTATAAAGAGAGCAGAATTAGCCTTCACTATTTATGTTGTTTTTACTGTTTATGGATGGGATGTAGGCATCGGATGCTGGTGATTTGTGATGTGTATATTAGTGTTAATGGTATATTAATTTTGTTGGTATAATTTCCAGAGTTCGTGTTTTAATGTTCTGTAGTTGTCTATGTGTTTTTAAATTTCTTGGTAGGTTTTGGTAGGTTGTTGAGTAGCGTGGGTATCTGATGTGATCTCACCAAAGAACCATATGAGGTGTTGAAGGGTGTAGGGATGTAGAGAGTTGTTGTGGGTCGTATTATACGATATGCGTTTCTGTTGTTTCGATAGGTGATGTTGAAGTAATTCCTTAGTAATATTATGTAGTGTTTCAGATTTTTAATGCTCAGGATTCTGTGTATCGCCATGTGCTGGTCGGATATTGGATATTGACTGTTGCGTATAAGGTGTCCAAATCACTGTTGACACAATTTTCCTATGTAATATTTCTAATTTTGTTAGGTGGCTGTTTGATGTGTTTTATACCGTATCTGAGGGGATTCGCAGATACCTAATATTAATTCCATCTAACATAAAAAAACTCCTATAATAATATAGGAGTTTTTTATGTTAGATGGAATTAATAAAAAATTAATAAATAATAATAATAATAATAATAATAATATTTAAAAAAAAATTTTTTACAGTGTGTATGTATATTTCGAAATTTATTATTTCTCAGATAAATTATATACATTATATGAACACAATTATGCATAACAAATATTTTCTCGTACATAAAGTTTTTTAAAATAATAATAATAACAATAACTGTTTACAACGTATATTATTATAATATTCATAATGATGATTTTTACAGATGTTTCTTTGCAATTTTACACTCTATATATATACAATATCAATGGATATAATCACTCCATATTGCATACTTTTGTTACAGTTATTACATACATTACATACATTTGATTACATATGATACATTACTTACATTTGATTACATATGATACTTACATTACATACATTTGTTTACATATAATACATACATTACATACATTGGTTTACATGTGATAAGTACATTACATGCATTTGGTTACATATGATACATCTTGGATGAGAACTAATTTCTCTGCTTTCATCCTCGAAGTTTATATGTAAGCTTATCTGAGGATGACACCAGTTGGTTATTATTTCTTGGTTTTTTTTTGCTGTGTTGGGAAGCTACGAAATCTATGATTGAAAAATTCGCGCGCACGCACACACACACACACACACACACACACACACACACACACACACACACACACACACACACACACACACACACACACACACACACACACACACACACACACACACACACACACACACACACACACACACACACACACACACACACACACACACACACACACACACACACACACACACACACACACACACACACACACACACACACACACACACACACACACACACACACACACAATAACTTGGACTGTATTGATGCGTTGCTGGACTGGAAGCCTGAACGAATATATTGTTTCATTAAGTTTGTATGGTATTTTGGGTGCGTGTTTCTTGTTCATCCTTAGTGCTCTTTTCAGGCTATTGTAGTTTGTAAGGTTTCTGTATTCAAAAGGTAATTTGTTTATTTATACAAAAGGTATTGTTCAAACGTCAATAACGTTTTATATCTGCATTCTGTTATTTGTGTTTATGAATAGCCAGACGGTTATGATTTGTATTTATTAATTCTCTTGTTTAAACTTTAAGTTATACTATTTACCCCCTGCAGATGTAAATCCTACGATTTACGAAACTTGTCGGGACCTATTATTTCAGTATTTTGTATAACTGAATAATAAAAAATGTGGTGTAATCACCAAAATATATCTTTTGAACCAATTAGCCACAGAAGTCTACGCCTGCAATTACAACTTACGGTGAGTGCTTTTGGCATAAAGTTATACAACTAGAGAAACTACGCATTAAACATCTCAACTTCATTAACGGTCTAATTTTCCTCATCCGATGCAGAGATAACGAAGTCATCCCGAAATTCATCAAAATCAAACGCATATTCCATACAAACAAGGCCTCCAGAATTTATCATAAAATGGAACTAGCTTTTCTAAGAGAAAGAATTACAGTCACTAGAGCTGAATTAGCATTAATTAGTAATAACACTTTTTCTCTTCATAATGAACTGGCCATATCTCTTCCATCCTGCCTATGGAACAACATCGATAGTGTTACATTCAACAAAGCAATAGCGATCTCAGAACAGAAGAAACATACATTAATTCATAAGCTCAACATACTCCTTCAGAAGGAAATACATAAAAAATAACTAGATCATTCAAAAGTAGTTATTAACCTTTCTTCGAGAGTCCTAACAAAAGAGGAGAATAACCTTTTACTTATGGGTTTTAACTTCGCCTTAACCCCACGTTTCCTACCAAAAATTGATATCATAGCACAAATAGAAAAAGGAATTAAAAATCTACCGGACAACACAGCAGATCTTATCCGTATAGAAAGTACAGCTTTACTTTTAAAAAGCAGATTACCTCATAGGAACCTACCTTACAATGAATACGCTTGCCTTAAAGAATTAAAGGATGACAAAAATATTGTCATAATCAAAGCGGATAAAGGCAACGCAACTGTCGTTTTAAATGCTACAGAATATGATAACAAAATGAAAAGTCTCCTGGAAGATACAAACACCTACAAACCCTTAGACAGAGACCCGACTTGGCAGACACACAAAAAAACAAATGATCTAATAAAAAAGTGCCTCTCTGGACGGAAGAACTTAAAAAATTCTTACAATCAAAACATCCTTTGATACCAAGAATATATGGTGTTCCAAAGATCCATAAGACAGATATACCTTTAAGACCAATAGTAGATGGAAGAGATTCACCGACTTACAACTTGGCGAAATACCTCACCAACATGCTTTCACAACATATAAGAAAAACATCTTCCTTCATAAAAAATAGTAAACATTTCATAGAAAAAGTGAAAGATATACATATTGGTCCAACAGACATCTTAGCAAGTCTAGACATTATTAGCTTGTTTACAAACGTCCCTAGACAAGAAATTTTGAATCTCCTAGAAGACCTTCCCCCCCCCCCCCCGGACATCTTAAATCTTTAAACATTGTATAAACAATACTTTTTTCACCTATCAAGACAGAATCTGGGAACAAAAAGAAGGACTGGCCATGGGTTCATCATTATCACCGGTATTAGCAAACCTATTTATGGAAAAATTTGAAAACAATGCTCTTAAGAATTACCATAAAAAACCAAAAATATGGCTACACTATGTGGACGATATTTTCATCATATTCAATGGAACAACAGATGAACTTATCAATTTCAAAGATTATCTCAACAATTTGCACAGCACCATAAAATTCACTTTAGAACAAGAAAAAAATAGAAAACTTCCTTTTCTGGATATTCTATTAGAAATTAATGAAGAAAGTAAACTCTCCTTCTCAGTATATAGGAAGCCGACAAACACTGGAAGATTTCTAAATGCAACCTCACACCACCATCCTTCACAAAAAATAAGCCTAATTAAAACTCTTCGAGACAGAGCATACAATATCTCCAGCACACAAGAAAGATGTAATGAAGAACTAAAATACTTAACACAAATCCTCCAACAGAATGGGTATGAAACAAAAACCATCAAGAGAATAATCCTTAAAATGCCTCCAACTAACAACACAATAAAACAGGATTACAAAAACGCAATATCGCTTCCTTATATCAAAAATGTTACAGATAAGCTAGCCAAATTAATGAACAAACACAACATAAAAGTAGGCCTTCCTTCCTATGGAAAAAATCTCAAGATTCCTACATCCACCAAAACCACCTCATCATCCTCTTAAAAAACCAGGAGTCTACAAAATCCATTGCTCTTGCGGGATTTGCTACGTAGGACAGACAGGAAGATCTGGAGAAATACGCATGGCTGAACACCAAAAAGACGTACAATACAAAAGAGAATAAAAAACGGGTCTTGCTTTCCATACCACTTCCACTGGACACGATGTACTCTGGCAAAAAACGACGTTGTCATACATAGAAAACAACAGTTATATAAGAAAATTTAAAGAAGCTGCTAATATGCTGAAAAACCCAGCCCAATGCAATGAAAACCAAGGTTTAATTCTCCATCAAGTGTGGTCAGCTCTAATAAAAAATCTACCTCAATCTGAGCTCGGACTGTATGAACGAGAACAAGAACACGTGACATCGTCCAGTATTGTTCAACGTCAATAACGTTTTATATCTGTATTCTGTTATTTGAGTTTATGAATAGCCAGACGGTTATGATTTGTATTTATTAATTCTCTTGTTTAAACTTTAAGTTATACTGTTTACCCCCTGAAGATGTAAATCCTACGATTTACGAAACTTGTCGGGAACTATTATTTCAGTATTTTGTATAACTGAATAATAAAAAATGTGGTGTAATCACCGAAATATATCTTTTGAACCAATTAGCCACAGAAGTCTACGCCTGCAATTACAACTTACGGTGAGTGCTTTTGGCATAAAGTTATACAACTAGAGAAACTACGCATTAAATCTCAACTTCATTAACGGTCTAATTTTGACTGAATCAATCGACCTAGACCCTGGTCTTTCTGAGTCTCTTTCATGCCATCAAACACCTGTTTTGCTAATCTTTCTTCATCCATTCTATTTAAGTGGCCATACCACCTTTGATCAGCTCTGCTGACACATTCTTGAATGCTAACAATGTCATATTCCTTTCTAATATCGTGTTTTTTTAAATATGATTCTGCCATTGATACCATCAGTTAACTCCCTAATTTTTGTCAGAATCTCATATTTTTGGTCTCTAGCGTTTGATGAAGTGCTTTATTACTAACTCAACTCGCAGATCCATAACTTAAAACTGGTTTCAACACTTGTAAATTGCTAGATTGATGTTTTGGCTAATTTCTCTCTTATTCCATATAAAGTTATTCAGTTGGAAATAGATAACAGAATAAGCTTTGTTTATACTGTTATCTATTTCCAGATTGAATTTGTCATCTTCACTAAAAAACTGTGCCTAAATAGCTCGAATATTTTACTTGTTCTAAAGGATCTCCATTCGGAATGCAGCTGAAGTACTCTATGTTCCTTCCTATTTTTATAGTTTTGGTTTTTTGCTAGTTTTCATGCCGAATTTGTTACAGCTGTTATTCAGGTTAGTTAGAGAAGCCTGGAAACTTGTACTAGATGCGTTTAGGAGTATCACATCAACTGCATAAAGCAAAAAACTAAATTTAACATGTCTAATTCTAATATCAGGCCTAATGCCACTTTCTTCCTATACAGTATATGGAGCATATTATGGAAGAAAGTGGTCTAATGCCACTTTCTTCCATAATGTGTTCCATACTGTATATGATAATAAGAGTGGAAATAATGTGTATCCTTGTGTTTCCTTTGATTTTACATCAAACCATCTTCCTGTATTTCTTTCAATTCTAATTGCTAACTTTCAACTTAAATATGGACTGTACTGCACTGCATAATGTTCCATTCACTCCATATAACTGTAGTGTTTTAAAAACTTTGGATTCACTACCTACTTTGCTGTTTAGATTTCCAACAAGGACCACTTTTTTCCATTTTCTTTATGTCAGCTGCCTGCTATAATGTCTCGAAAAATTGCCCCACTTCTTCCTTAGCAGAACCTTCTGTGTAACTATAGGCACAAATAAGTTTCATTGTCCATTTCCCCATTTTGGCGTTTACTCGCATAACTCTTCTTGAAACTGCCTTCGAATCAAGTTTATCTTCATGTTGAATGCTGTTGCTACTCCTTCCTTTCCTTGATCATTATTGCCTGAATATAACATCCTATACTTATTATTTAGTAAGATCTCACATGTTTCTGAGATTCTTCTTTGTTTAAGTGATGCCAATTTTGGCCACATGGTATTTTTCCAGTTCTGCTAGTTAGATTTCCTTTCCATTAATACTCCTTATATTGATAGGGCTGTCTTTATTTCTATTGACATTGAATTTGTTTTTCTTCTAGATATCGAGATTGAGTCTGTAGCAGTAGCTGACTTTTCATTGCTCTCCCTGATTCGCTGACGTAAACAGTTGAGGCCTTCTTTAGCCGGGCGACGCTCCAGTCGGCATAAAATCTTATCATGTTTGCACCATCATACATATTTCCGTTTAAAGCAAATTGAGAGAGAGTACGATTTGGTAGGCTAAGTTCCAAATTGCCAGCCCATCCTCGTTCGTTCAGCACTCAATGGATACCTACTAACGGGTCGCGCTACGTGAAGATGAGGATTGGACATTAGGGCAGAAGCCCCAGTCGGTTTTCCGCATTCCTTAAAAGCGATGCCCCCCCCCCCTCCCTGTTTGGCTTTGACTCTTAAGCGACCCGCTTTTGTCTAAATTTGCCACTAAAAATCGCCTGATGTAAATAAAAATCGAGCTAATAAGAGATGTTTTAGTGGAGATTATAAATACAAAATTTTGTTACAGTATTAATATAACACTTCGAGTTATATTGATACTGTATATCAATTCGAATTGGTTTGAAAAATGGTACCCTGTAATGCTACCACTTTAAACCAAAATTAGAATGTTCGATAACTGTTTGTCTACATTCCAAATTTCAGTGTAATCCATCCAGAAAGAATGACTAAAAGTAAGTCGATTTTTGACTTTTCTTTAATGACTTGATGAAGTCAAGTAGACGAAGTAGATCAAGGTATAATTACATTACAATTTGGTCGGCTAAGTCCTAGCATTGCTAGACCATCCTCGTTCGTTCAGTGCCCGATGGATACTGAATTGAAAATGAAGGTCTAATTACGTTATACCTTCGTCTACTATCAAATATCTAGATCAGCTGCATACATTTGCAACTGATCTATAAACAGCCTGTAATTTTACAGTAATTTTATAACTTTTGATTTTTAAAAGATAATTCAGAGATGCAATAACTCTATTGCGTCTGTGGCTGGATACGAAACTCAAGATCGTTGCAAACAAGGAAGGCTGTTTGTTTGTATGACTCTCCAAGAAAAAAATGTAATATATTCAAACTTTATAGATTCGTTTTGTCCTTCCGTATGCAAGTTATTTCGTACTCTGGATGGACAGATTTTTATTGAAATTTGGTAAATAGGAATCTATATAAAAATCTGTCCAAAAAAAAAAAAGAGAACAAAACATGTCGAATGCACACACACACACACACACACACACACACACACACACACACACACACACACACACACACACACACACACACACACAATGTAGCTCTTACCACGAAAAGTTGCAAACTTATAGTAATGTGGGTGAGCCTAAGGATTATCTTCTATTTTTAATAATTTTATATTTCTTGTATTCTTTTTATATATATATATAACTGCAATAACTCCATTTCTCTGGCTAGATAAAGCTGAATAAAATTTTGATTTAGTACACACATAACAGATGTCCATATGAACTAATTTTGATTTCAATCGGGTTATTTTTATTGGCCAAATGATTCGATCTGATATTAATAATTCTACAATGGCTGGGTGGAATTGATGAAATTTGGTGTTTGGGATCTCTATTTTTGTTTCAAATTGAATCATTGGATCGATATGCCATAAACGAGCTGTAACTTCTTTTGACACATCTTTGGATTTTTTACAAATATACCACTGCTCGATGAATAACAGAATAACATCGGAATGTTATTCCGATATGAATAACAGAAGTTTGTCACTGACGCCAAGCTAGTTCCTGCAAAAACAAGAAATATCGACAATTTAATTGTAGCCCTGTAAGCCATGTCTAAGATTTACTTCTGTCGTATGCATGGTGAGTGCAGCAATTTTGGTTGAAGTCCACTGTCTGATGGAAGTGTTTGTTATATTTTCATTTATATTGGCAAAATTTATGAAATAATAATATAATTGTTTTCTTTTTTATTTTCTCTTTATTACTCTACGGGTTTTAATTGGCAAATTAATTGTAAATTATAATCATTCTTCCTGCTTGATAAATTTTAATAAAATTTGTATTTAGGATCAATATTAGAATTTATCTTTTTTAATAGCGCCATTTTAGTGGTAAAACTTATATGTTTTATGTTCGCCTGCAATCATTGCCTTATTTGTTTCTTTCGTCTTTCCAAGTGAGAAAACTAGCAATAATTTCTGTTAGCGAATTAATGAAACCGGCTGTCAATCAATCAGTCTCAGTTAAGAAATCACACTGATTATTAAATAATAGTTTTAAAATAACCAGAGCCTAAAAACTGTAAATTTTTTTCGATAGAATTCTCATTCTAATCTAAATCAGCACATATTAACACTCCTACTTGTACTCCGGAACACATGAAATAATTTCAGCAGTGATGAAAATCTAATGTTCTGCTTTTAATGAAATAATACCATTCAAGGACAAGTACAATAGTATTTCTATTTTTTAGATTCGTATCTGCAACAATTCATATTCCATCTACGGAATGTGTGTTTATGGAACAATCTTAATACTCTTAAATAAGTCTTACGCAACTCAAACTCCTTTTGAATCAAAATTAGGTCACTCCGAATCAGTCTAAGCCAGTAACAATGGTTGTAAATAACGAAGATCCTCACAGAGGCCCCTTACAGATCCCGCTTTCCTCTCTCTTATTCTCCTGCACTTCTCATCATGTTTTTGTTTTGTTTTTCTCCATTGACTTATCATTGCTATTAATCTTATTTTCACTAATTCAATGAACCCTTAGTCACAAGCACACCGGATAAAACAGTAGGATTTCTCCAGGCAGACCGTGACTAAATTGTCCCGTTATTCACAATGACGTCACAACTTAGCGACTCTGGGGAAGCCTAGTGCATAATAAGCAATGCAATAGGAGTGTGCAAGTTGATAATATCTGCCTTTGTATATTCAGTGCCATGCCGGATGTCTGATCGCATACAAATTGTAAGCAGATTAAAAAAAAAAAAAAAAAAAAAAAAAAAGAAAAGAAAAGAAAAAAGAAACCTTTACCAGGAAATAGCTGAATAATAAATTAAAATAACATGTTTTATTTTAATTTAATTAAAATAAATGTTCTATGAAATAAGATTGTTTTCAGTTTTTTTTGCATTCTGTCTTTTCCTTTGCTTTCCCCTCCCTTCTTTCCGGTTTGAACGCCCTTGACACAAGAAATACTGCCAAGGGTAGCAGAGTAAGTGTGTGGAAGTCACGCACTTTCCTACATACTGTCTAATTATAACATTGTTCCTTCGAGTTGCAATCTCTAGTGCATAGTTGACGTACATTTTGTGAGGACTTTATTCCACACCCCTGCTGGGCTGTCGGAAAGTGAAGCAAATGCTCTTTTACGCCACAGATCAATCGCAGACGTCTGCCTCGCCTGTATGCATCGACCGCTGCTGACGACACGCTTCGCTATCTTCCAAACGATCTGTCTGCTATTGGCTGGAAAGGATCACGTGGTTGGCTGTCGATCGGTGACAGTTCAGCAAAGCGGCGTGGAGCGTCGGTTTCTTGTACTACTTGACGGTTCGACTAGTGCTTGTTACGGGGGTTTTGTTAGCGGATAGTTAGGCAAGATACGGACCGTGAGGTAAGCAGATTTCTCTCGGATATCCTCATCTTTGTTTCAAACTATATTTACGTTGGGGGATTCGTATTTCTATACTTGCGGTTTCCCTCTTTCTGGTTAGCGTTAGCTCAGCATTCGAGACCCAGATGTGTTACCATTAGTAAGATGTCACCGCCGGCCATGTGTGGCTAAGATCAGAGCTGTAAATACAGAACGGATCTGTGTCCTTTGTCACCATACCCAAAGGCAACCCACACTAACTAGCATTTTTTTTCTCCTTCCTTCCTTCTTGAGGTACTATTTAGGATTTTTATTAGAGAAAATGAAGTCTTTGTGTGCAGTAAATTTTATTTCTCATGGGTGTGGCAGATTATTATTTTATTTAGTATACGAAATTGCTATGACTTATTTTTGACTGTATATTTATGCATTTTACTCCACTCGAATGTAATTGCCATTTAAATTATTATAGTCAAACACTTAAATGTTTAATAGTTACCACTTAAAATAGCCATTGTTTGCTCTACAAATTTGCACGAGTTTTATTATTTATGGAAGCTCACGTTTGTGAACGATAAATCATCAAATGTTAAAGTTATATAAAACCTTTATTTATATAAAAATACTTTCTTGCAAATATTTGTCGCATGAATATTGCCATCGTGGTTCGCAAATTCAATATGTTCGAGATCATTCACTGATTTAAAATAACACTGAACTGAAATGCGTTTATTGAGATTCTGTAGTTGATTTTGCGATTAAAAAGGATCAACTATATAAAAAAGTCTAATAAAAGGTACTGTATATTATTTGATAAAATGCATTTGAGCAATTTGTCGTGAAGATTTTGTGGAAAACGTCGAGTTCACTCTAATAAAATCTCAACCGCTTTCATCATAATTTCTCCACAGTCGTGGAGAAATTTCCGACGACTTAATTGAAAGCTACATTTTTATATATATATATATATATATATATATATATAAAAACGTTTTCTAAATATCGCTCCTGTCTAATAAGAAGTAAACATAAATCTAATTCAAATTTAACTGCTTAACATTCCTCGATCCTGAGTTGCAAGGAAAGCGGTTATTGGACTTCGGATTGTAAGCGGTCGACTAAATAAAAAGCAAACGTCTTCCCCTTTAGATATCTAAAGTTTAAGTGTAATGAAACAATATGCTGCGATCATATACTTCTATACTATTCAAGTTCCAAAAATTGTAGCAATATTAAATTGCATATTTGCCATTGTTGATGGAAATAACTTTTCGCATTTTAAAGCGGTTTATTTGGTTGTAGATGATATTAGCTCAAATGATTGACCTCTATAAATTTATCAGAATACTAGTCTGTATTTTGCTATTAATTATATTGTAATGAAGACCGTTCGAGTAAACTCTTAAATCGTGTTCTTTATTCATTCCAAAGAGTTTTTCGATTTAAAAAAACTGAAGTGAAATTAATCGTCAAATGAATTTCGAATTTTCAGTTTACCAAAATCAACCAAATTTTTAAGAATGCCATTTTTCTCTTTTCTCCCCTCATCTTTCGTTAGTTGCAGTGACCTCCTTTCACCTACCTCGCGCGCACCATTCATGCATGACAGCAACCATTCATGCTGAAGTTAAAAAATAAAATGTAAACTGCGAAGGTCTTGCATTCCAAGGCCTTTTCATATGGATCGGGGACTATATCCGTTACCGCCCTAGAGAAGCGGGGGCGCCACTGAAGACCTTATTGAATTTCCCTCATCTTTTGTTTGGGCGTCTTTTCATTTCCTGTGCGCGTTTTTATTTTTTAATGAAAATGGTCATTGAGAATGACTTTCTTTTGTTTCGAATGTCAGGAATTTTGAAATGCAGTTAGTAGTTAAATTATCTTAACACGTAGCTTTATAGCAATTATTTCTTATTTTCAATCCAAAATGATTTTAATCGTCAATGTCAAGTCTGGGTTTTTAGCATAGTAGAACTTCAACTGATTTGATTATTTTTTTAATTCGTGTAGTACAATTGTTCATATTAACAACAATCTTCGACTTGGGCGACTAGTTTAATAGGCAAAGAGGAGAAAATAGTCGGTAGATAACAATTTCCTGTGCAGGATGAAGTACGCACCCGAAATAGGTCTCGCTCGAGTTACTTTGCGTCCTGGAGTAACTGTACTTGCACCTCCTGTTTAATCATAAGAATAGTTTTTTTTTTTTTTTTGGTCAATCGGCACAATGAATTAATTACGGTCGAGTATTAGGAACCGATCAAGATATGACAGGCAAATACAGTAGACGCTTCTGTATTGTCTTGTTCCCTGTGAATGCACTCTGAATTTTAAGTTGGGTGAGTAACAAGGGCAACTATTTGGGATCCTAGTGCATTAAAATATCTACATTTTTTGCATAAACCTCGTAGATTTTAAATAATTAAATGTTCATGTGAACCTTAGGTGGATCCTGTTTGCAGGCTTTGTGGATAAAAAAAAAATCATTGGTAATAAGTTCATGTCGGGAAATGTCGAACTTTTTCATTAGTAACATTTTACAATTTCGATAAACATTTTATCGAAAAATTTTCTGCTATCAAATATTTTTCTGTTAATGAAACTAGTATTATTCATCATATCCATCATCAATAATCATTGACGAATTGACAAAATAAGTGGTAGGAGCGGCTGGATTTTTTTTCTTCGATCATTTGAGACCTTAAGAAATCGTCATTAAACTTATTTTTTATTTATTTTTTAAATGACAAGTATATCTACGTTTTATATCGGGTCTTATCAATGCCCATAAGAATATTTGAAAGCCCTAAGTGGTTGATTTTCCTCACTCGGCGTGAAACTTCTATCCCGTTTATTGCAGGCCACCCTTGAAAAAATACACTTGTCTGTAGCAGCGTTCAAAAATTAGCCGAACCTTAGTTCCATCACATGACTATTTAATGAGTGATGGGTGAGATTCACATCCCCTTACAAAATAATTTCTGACAAGATAGTGCTCTGCATGGTGAAGTGGCCCGATGGATCTTGACCCTTCTGGCAAGACAATGGCATGTCACAAGGCTCCGATTGTGCAAGCATGGCTTCGATGAGTATATATCCAAGCATTTCGTGTGCTCCTCTGGTCGCCTAACTTGAATCCCATCCAACATTTCTGGGATCATGTGGAACGCATCATCCGCCGGTCGACGCCAGTGCATCGCTCGGTCGCTGACCTATACACCAAATAGACGTTATTGTCTATTTGGTGCAGTAAACACATTCCGTGGTCTGGTAGTAAATGTCAAGATGGATGCAGGAGTTTAATTTGGTCAAAGGAGGCCCAACACTAAGTAGATAATCATAATGTTTGACTCATTGAGTATATATGGTTACAGCACTCTAAATATTGTATTTTCATCCATTGTTTTCAGCAAGGAATCTAAAGATTATCTTTATTTTGATCCATTATGAATGCATAACTGATTAAATCTTCCTTCATATGATAGGATCTCCAGCTGCACCTTGCCAAGATTTTATGGACCTTCGCCCCTCGACAAAAGTAAATCACACACACGCATTTTTCAAAAAAACTGAAAGAAACCGGTTTTCTTAATCGCTTTATCTAATCGTTGTTAACGTGATTAATGAGCTTCCCTTTTAGTTTGATTCAGTCTCGATCGATTTTACAGCGTGCAATACTTTTGACCTTGCCATTGTCGCACGCAGACAATGGCCTCAATTGTAAAAAAGAAAAAGTCAGGTACAGAAGCATACATGCAAAACGCTACTGTTCTAGTATTCCTAAACAAAAGCCAGTGTTATGGTTAAACTCAGTTCAAAAATTTTAAACCTCTTTAGCGCAAACGTTGTCAAATAAGTAATAAAAACATTCCCACAATAAAGTCTATACACAGTAATTCACTGTCATGACGTTAGTTCATAAATTTTATATACTTTGTCGGGATTAGATTCCTCGGATCGTATTCCTGTTTCTTAGCTTCGTTTACACTTTGAAGAGGAAACATACCGTATGCATGTTAAGTTTTATTTTAGTGTAATTCCCCCCACCACCACCACCATCTTGCATATCTACCCAACTCCAATGGTTAAGGTTTTCCATTGTAGCAGAATACTGAAAATCAACTGACTAATAAGTCAGTCGTTTTCCCAGTAAATTTAAAGAGGAATTGGGGGGGGGACGCTGCTTAATTAAATTAGTCAATGTACTTTAATTTCTGTTCTGAAGTAATGATGCTGTGCGTGAAATACTTGAATTCGGATGAATTTTATTATTATTTAGTTGGTAAATAAGATGGATCATGCTGACTAGTTGATCACCAAATGAAAATAAATGCATTGTGGTGGAGATACCATTCTGGAGATACTCTTGGAACAACCTGACCTTGAAGTCAATCCAACAGAACGATGCGATTCCAATTGTATCAGGCGCTGATTGGAACACATCCGACCCCCCTTTCTAGGTGACAGGGAAACCTTCAGGGTGCACATCAGAGGTGGATAACAACAGTACCGGGACTAAAACGTCTACGAGAATAGATTGCGGATTATAAGCTGAAGAGACTGGTGGAGAGGAGTGAGGATATTATTGGGACATATTTATCTGAAGTGTACTTACAGGTTGGGGGCATGGAATGTATTGAGAAGTGCAGACAATGAGTGAATTCAAGAAAACGTACGATCGGCTTTGTAGCGTGGAATTTGTCAGGTGATGAATGAATTTAGGCCAGTTATCGAATTATCACATTTGTTTAAGAACATCTGAAATCAAATTTATATGAAAAATGCATTCTATAACTGTAATTATCCAGTTTTAGTTGCTTGAAATATTGTCTTAATGTTGAGAAGTGCAGTGTTTTGATCATTATAGTTGTTTCCTTTTGAGGTAATTATAGCAACAGGAAGTAACTATTAGCAAGCTTAATAGTGGCTGCTATAGGGAACTTTTAGTATAACGATACAGTAAATAATTTCGTATCATGAAATTGTGATAATGGATTGATTGCCTCAGGCAGAAATCCTTATTATTTAGTTTTAGAATTTCATGTTTGATCACCTGCATCCTACACACGGCACTCATCCGCTATAGATTCTGCCTCTGTATGGGATATATGCAGTAAATCTATAGGCACTGACTGGTAGGATTTCGTTCCTGTTAATCATTTAGCATAAACTTGTATTAGTTTACGTAACCTCTTTTCATCACTGTTATAACACAAGCAGTTCAATCTAATTTTTTTTTTTTTTTGCAATAATCCCTGAAAATACACTGAAAGAGATGCTGTTCTGCTACCGCCTCAGGAAGAGTTCGCCGCGAGGCTGAATGTAGAGTAAAAATTAAGCGCACTACTCCATTCAAGTATACAGTAATGAACCCTACTCAGAATGCCGTACATCCACTTTAAGATAATTATATCATTATGGCAACGAGTTTTTAGGATTGTGAAGACAACTAGTATCACCTTCAATGTCGCGTTTGACCATTTTAATTTCTTTGGAAAATTATTTTTATGAATAACGATTTAGATTGCTTTTATTTTCTCAGAAAATCGAATAACTAATCTGTCTTCATGAAATTCGAAAACGTTACTCATCCCTATATTTGCTCTTGCTCGTAATTTTATTTTTATTTTATTTCGATTCTGTGTGGTACTTCTAGGCGCCTCTGTGTATAAATGTTCGTATTTCCCCCAATGACTCATAGATGGCAGGAATAGTTGCAACAAACTTGCATTCAAAATCAATTCGCTGCTGCTTGCCATTTATTGATCTCGTGGTTTTAGTGTCCAGAAACCTTCTTTATTTTGTATGAAATATGCAAACCATTCGGTATTATTATTCATCTCTTCTCCTCCCTATAGATTGTTCTTTCAATCCCTCCCACAAAGCGTGTATAGAGCTATTCAATTCCGCCTGATTAATGCGAATGATTTTTAAACATGCTTTTGATATTTTAATTATGCAAATACCTCATCAGGAATATGAAAAGATCTTTTCCATAAGTTTATAAAAATGGCTTTAACTAAAATATATAAATGAATGTATTATGTACAATGGCAGCTCACATTTCATTTTCTGTTGGAATAATACATCTTTATTTGCGATTTGTGTTTGTTTTAATTTAAAGGCCAACTTCATATTTTTCCAAAAATTTAAAATCCATGATAAAGCGAATAAATTTATGCTAATAAAATCTTTATTTGATTTAGGATTTTCTGTTTGTTTCATAGAGGTGTCTATGATTAACGGCGTTTTATGGATTAAAAACAGTTTCATAGAAAAATGCTGCTGTACTACTGAAATAATTATTGGTGGGTAGAGCTTGGCACGCCGAGGTATGTCAAGGGTGATTGTCTTCCTCTTTTTAATGTTAAAATTTCTACCGCCTTCAGGGTTTTCAAGCGATCTTAAAAGATTTTCCATCGTTGAAAAAAGCGTTTGCAACTGGCTGCTAGTTTTTTGCTTTTTTTTTTTTTTCACCCACGAAAGGTTATTGATACTTTTAATGCAGTTTAATCAACGAATTATTGCATTTGAAGGGAAGTTTAACGAAATTTCATTGCAATCGCCTCAGTATTGTATGCAGAATGTTGGAAAAAGTTATTTGGCATGATTAATGCATACTTAGGGTCCAAATGGTCCTCACTTTTATGTCGATGGCTCAGTCGTAGTTGCTTTGACTGTCATTGCAATTTCTGTAGGAGGTTTTGGGCGAGGTTTTAGATATCTTCACCTACAAAATAAGACGAAAATATGTCCTTGGATGTTATCGAGTGGACACAGTTCCCTTTTTCTAGTGATTTATGGAGTTCCTTTAATTGAACACTCCCATCCTTCGAATGCTAGTTTAATTTAGGATTGCATTTTTCGTTTTATTTTTTGCAAGAACAAAGAACACCAGGATCCTAATTCATTTATCCAGCTCTTATAGCATATTCAATATATGTAAGCATATTAGGCGTAATTTCAAAATAAATGAATATATATTCCCCTAAAGCGCTTTTATTCAATCCTGGGATCTCATCATCCCAACACGTTTTAGCACTTACTGATCCACCGGGGAGCAGATGAGAACATTGTCCCCACTATCGCACGGTTATCCTTCCCAGCATGCTCTTTTCCTATTTAGGGGTACTTTGGATAATGCACCTAATTAGTATTGCTTCTTACGCATAACAGATCCTCACTATAGCATGATCATTTGGTATTAATCATTTTTATCCAGTGGTGTAGCTAGAGCTTTTGCCGCTCGGAGCGGTCCTTGACTTTGCCGCCTCTCTCAATACACACCAAAATACTACAAAAAGTCAAAACGACGTAAAGGGAAATAAATTAAAACACTATTTATTTTTGAAGTAAAACTTTAATTTCAACATTCTAAAATGCTATTTTTCTTGCTTTTCTGTTAGCAAAATCGTCGACGACATTGGGAAATTTCTTTCATAGTAATGTAGGCAATTCTTAATCAATTTTATTTTAAAAAACTCCTCTCACAACTAACAACACTTACAGCAATTGTGAATGGAAATTTGCAGTAGTATTACAAACTTCGGAAATGAGTTCTCGAGACTGTATTTTAGAATTAACTGCAAAAGTTCAAAAAGATTAAAAGTGCCCCCCGCGGCGGATCCTCCCCTCTAGCTACGCCTCTATTTTTATCCACCACCAAATGGATAATACGAGTAGCTAAGAGTATTGGTAGCAAAATAATGCTAAACAAACTTAGTATGTGAATTGTTGAGAAAGATCCTCAAGCGACCTGCCTTGCTGTTGATTCATTGTCATAAGAAAAATGTTGGCTTTTATTGGTCAGTGCAAAAACGGGTAAAGAAAACACCAGAATTCTTGCGGTGTAAAGAGATTGTAGCGAGACCACTGTGTGGGAATTTCGATTTTCCTCAAGATTTCTTTTTTGATCTGTAGGAATAGATCGGTGTGGTTAATCTAATTTCATCCTTTGATTACGTCTTTTAAAATAACCGGGTATATGAAAATAGCTAATTTCATGCTTAAGTTCTTGTGTATAATTTCATCGTGGCTTTTACTCTTTAAGAGCACTCACTAGGCACTATAAGAACATAGCTTGTGTTGATCACGTGTTTGCTCTTTCAATATCTCCGTGAGTAGAGGAGAGGAAAGAGTACTGTTCAAGATTTTAAAAATCAAAATAAATTTTGATCCTGATTTTGAACAACTTTTGAGTAACTATTTGACATGGATTGAATATTTATGCGTAAATCAATGAATTACATTAAACGTTTTTACTTGCTGGAATGGATCAGACATTCGAAGTGGGAATGTGTATTACTTATAACATTTCATGTATTTTAACTGTTACAAAATACGTAAGCGAGTAATTTGCGAATGTTGGGTGGATTTCTTAGATTGAATGCTTATGAAAATTTGTCCAACCATTTCAAGTTTCGTTTCTTTCGGACAATTTTTTTTTATTTTTTTGCGCACGAATGGTAAACCTAATAATATTCTCTGAGATAAAGGATGGGATAAGGGTTTTTACATATCCGGAAACCCTGCTTTAGAGATGTGGAACTTTTTCAAGCGCCCAGTAAGCGGGGAGATGGTGCCACACAGTGAAATTCATCCACTTTGTCCTGATTATGAATTACAATAATCTGCTCTGGAATCTTTAGTTGGATACCAAACATCGCAAACGAAATAAAATATCTACTTGCTAGTTTGAAATCCAGCGAAATATCTTCAAAAATCAACATACAAGCAATAAATTATTGTTCGAAACAATTCAAATTGTAACAAAAAAGAATCGAAGTCATCTAACATTCGATGAAGTTCAGTTACTGGGCTCGAGTTGGTCTTAAATTGTTGCATGAATTTTTGAAATTTAATACAACCATACTTAATGAAGTTTCAGGGAGCGATTCGTTTTGTCATTGCTGACTGCAAGAATAAAGACTTGTAACGACTTCTGCGTAGCAATATATTATTCTTCTATCAAATCCTGTGCGATGGTATGTCGAAAGGTGTGGTCTACAAATCGTGGCTTGCCATGATAGGGGCGGATGTTAACAGATCTTGTCTATTCGTAGTAGCCCA
The DNA here is from genome assembly GCF_054136105.1 of Typopeltis vanoorti. Classification (NCBI taxonomy): domain Eukaryota; kingdom Metazoa; phylum Arthropoda; class Arachnida; order Uropygi; family Thelyphonidae; genus Typopeltis; species Typopeltis vanoorti. The sequence goes on along the minus strand of NC_143569.1, from coordinate 59,397,615 downwards.
AGTCACTCACTTGCATACCTCTGGATGTGATTGCTGCGTTGCAACCCTACTCTACAAATCAGTTTTTTGGTGTGTGTGTGCTTAAGATAGCTAGTTTGAACGTGGTGTGGTTATTTAATACTTTCGCTATCTTTTCAGATGGGAAATTTCGAATGTGATTCAATTTTGGTTTTATTCAAAGGATTATTTGGTAAAAAGTTTCGTACTTGCTGGATGGAAATTAATTTCCATCCAGCAAGTATGAAATTTCCAATCTCTATTTAGGCATTTAGAAACCGATTTTCAGTTGACTCATTTGTGGTGGAAAAACAACTGTTCTAGAGTTGCACCGCAAAAGAATTTTAAGATGTATTAACTTCCGGAATTTTACTAAAGTACTACCACCACTCTGTGTCTTTTGACTTAAACGCAGATATCGTGATAGTGGTTGCGAAAACAAATCGATAGTCCTACAATCATTTACACGTAAATAATTATGTAAACCATGATGACTATTGTCTGCATTTAGCTGCTTGGGCCATAAACCTTTTGTCTGGTGGGTAACTACTGCATTTCTTTGTAATAATTTTATTAAACCAGTCTTTGTTTCAAGACTGCTTGTAAGATTTTTATTTTATTTTTTATTGCCGTAATAGAAAAACAATTCGAAATAGCACTTTTTTCCAAGCATTTGAATAGTATTTAAAATTTTGGTATTAACTATAGTGAATCTGTCAAAAACGATTTCAGGTTCAATTCTTGACAAAAGGAATCGTTATACAAGAATGCAATTACGAAACATTACTTTGCTCGTCTGTAGTAATTTCGATTTGATGTCTTGTATTGTAAGTCTTGGTTATCCGTTTAGATATTAAGTTATTAATAGTATGCACGATGTATGTAATTCCAGTAAGTTCTGATGTGATTTTATTTACTTAAGTATTGGCTTTATGCAGTTAAATGGCATGTTATGCCAAAATGAACGTTAAGTGAAACGTGAATCATAATCACGGACGATTTATTTTTTAAAACTCGCCTTGTACACACTTTAATTTTGGTTTCTTTTTCTTCCGCACTTTTATTCACTTACGTGTACTGGTTTCCAATTAATTCGAAGAGTGAAAGTGAAGATGGTTTTTAATATCGTTGATTGACATAGTGGGCAGCTGTTTCAAGTAAACTGCGGTATTTTAACCTTGTAATTAATGTTACACTTGATGCTTTCAAATGATATTAAAGATTTTAAAGACAAAGTTGCGTGTTTAAGTATGATAGTCTCCTTAATTTGAAGTGGAAATGCAAGTTGAGAGCCGTCTTAAACTGTCAATTCACTGCTTTCGTTAGTCGACAGAAATATCTTCTCTTGTGTTTTTTGACCTTGCCGTATCAAAGCTCTTCAAGCATAAACAATGCTAATTTTACTTCAAATGTGATTTTTAATTTCTAGAATCTGAAGGAGTTGTCTCCTATGGGTTCAACTATCGCTGGAAAAGGAAGTTTGCTTTATCAAATTCCGTTTCCTCTAGACACGTGTCGCAACTGTAACTAGGAGCTACAGGCAGATTTAACCTCTAGTTTTCTAAGTTGTTTGTAAGCTTTTATTTTGTTATGAATTTTACTTTTGTGTAACCGAAGGGCAGTTAACCTTTCCCAAAAATCAAGGTCTAAATCTTTGGAGTTAGTTTTTTTAAATACCATTTGTGTTGTAATACTTCAAGTAGAGTAAATATAACATTCATTTTTAAATTTATCAATCATTCACATCACAGCTCGATTATTATGTGAATAAGTTGTCAACCATTGTCTTAAATTGTGCTAGACTAACTTCCAGGTTTGAAAGTTGAAATGGGTAACTCTTCAGTTATATTCAAGTAACCATTAAATAATCTCTGGGTGATTTTTAATTTTGACTACTGTAACTATAACAGCTATAAAATAGTTTTAGAATGATATTCCTGCAAAGAACTTAATTTGCTTAGTTAATCCTTATATGGATTACTGGACCTTGCACAATGTGCAGGCGAAGTCATGGTGCCAAAATAATAATATAAATTTAGCAGTGACTTTCTAAAACATCTAAGTAGAAGGAGCATCACTTTTCAGTTTAGGAAACACGCATTTAGTCTGAGGTTTCTTTTAATTTTGAAGAATAAATTTTTAAATCTGCCGAAACTTTCATTTTTAAAATTAATATAAATTGAGTCTTCAAACTGAGTTGAGCAGCAGTTTGCACTCCGAAAACGTGCTTTAAAACAGAACAGCTGTTGCTCATCTATGGCTGCTTGCAATTGCATATCTGCAATCGAGATGCTAGCAATTGAACATCTGCTTGACTTAGAAAACCCACATTATTATACCCATCGTATCCACCCAAAGCTAATAATGGATACAACGGAGGAAGGGGAATCCACTGGGTTTGTACAAAGAGGCACCTCCAGTTATTGAACTCGTTAGTCTAAGACTCTAGATAAGCACTGTTTTCTCATTTCAAGAAGGCCATATCGAAATGTGCGTGCCGAGATATAATCAACTCCCGGGGCCAATCATGAACTTTTTCTACCACTCTTTGGACTTCCCAATGAAAGTGGTCTTCATCCAGGCGATCATTTTTCATCTATTACTTAGCTAAAGTGATAAAATATTTACATAAATTCACAAATATTTTCACAATAGTGGGATTCCAGGATTCCAACCTATTAGTTGGAAAGTGGAGACATGCATTCGGTCGAATGCATGTCTCCACTTGTCGACTGCGTTTTATGTAAATACGAAAATAAGTTAGTACATCGATTTCTTTTCTTTTTTTTTTTCTTTATTTTTTCCCCCTTAAGTGATTACGGATGTCTTCATTTATACTCAAATTTTTGTTTCTACCTGATTACGGTTAGGTGATAGGAAAAATGCTAAATTAAAAATCTTTGAAAGGCACTTCCGTAGTGCAGTCAGTAGTGGGGACACTTTGATTGGAAATATGCGGGTTCGATTCTCTTCGTGGTATGCGAGGAACATTTAGAAAGGCTTTTCAACTGAGGTCTCTTTCGCAATTGAGGGTTTTTACCATTCCGAAAAACAATCGTAGACCACACGCAAATTTTCAAACTATACTTGTCTCGTGGATTACGTTTTATTTGACTTAAACACCAACCCCTAATAATCGGATCTTATCTACTAAAGGGAATTCCACCTCTTAAAATGAAAAATAACATTGTAGATACTAAAATAATTTTATCTTCAGTTATTAGTATTTATGCATTCATTACTTCAGCATTTTTATATTGTAAAATTAGCAAATTGACCAGTATTAAATTTATAAATGCTTAGTGATAAATTTCGGATTGAAAATGCCGTTCTTAAACATTTCGCAACGAAGATATCCAAGGTCATGAAAATCTCTTGCAAATAGCTTATAAAAGCTGGCCGGGTTCACTGTCCACAAGGCGCCAAGAATCAACAACTTAATCGCACCCACTACTTATATAATTCTCTTGTGAAAGAATGAACTCGGTAGGACTCATCGCAGACGTTCAGTGACATTTTAATCATCATTTGTCACCATTTGAATTAAACTACCATCCAGAAGTTGATCTAAGAACATGCGTATGCATTTCTTTAAAAAAAAAAAAAAAATGCTGAAAACTTGTTGGTCAACATAGCTCCTCCATTAGCAGAAATGACGTACTCCCTTACACAGGAAATAAGTTAAAGTGAAAAAGTTCAATGAAATGTTTCACTTTTTAATGTGTACGCCGATTACTGAAGATTTGTTATAGGGATCTCAAAACTCGACATGGAAGATATCATGACATAACAAGCAGCAATGGTATTTTCCCCCGTGAAGGATTAAAATTTGATATTTTAAGGATACTTGTGACATAAAGATTGTATAATATTAGCACGTACACACAAGAAAGATATTTAATTAGCCAAATATTTCGGTTTGAAAAATTGCAGACCATCTTTAGTGGCAATACAATTCAGACCGAAATATTTGACTAATTAAATATATTTCTTGTGTGTACGTGCTTATATTATACAAGCAGCGATGGTAGCTTAACGTTTTGCAATTTTTCAAAATGTATGGTGAGAATTATACCTTTATTCACAAGAAAGCATGTTGATGTCGAAAGAAAATGTCTGAGCAAAGTGAGGTTTGTTGAAATTCATTAGCGTACTTGTCGAAAATTTAATTATAACCTTTCAGTAGAAACGATATAAAACTTGAATTACTCAACCACTATAATTAAATAATGATACAAATGTATTTAAAGCCAGTTTTGTTTTTGAAGAAAAACTCGGAACACCGATATTTAAATTTAGTACGTGAAAACCTATATATTGGCAGTAAATGAACTGTATACCGATTGACTGTAGTCCGTACGCACCCAACTGCTTGCGTCAGTTTGTGCTTATTCATACTTAAATTATTCCCCTTTTTAACTTTTTATTTTCATATCCTTCAAGGATACTATTGACCTTCACTTTGATACTAGGAATAACAATTAAGTTTTTTTTTTCTTTCGTATATGAACACGTTAGTTATTTGCTAGGTCTTCAGTACTATTCTTTCTTACACGTAGGTCATATAATTTAATTTTTGTAAGGCACTTAACTGAACTAATCTGTTAAAGGTCTAATCTGTTCTCTTCTAGGTCTTTTTCCTTGAATCAAATCCCCCTTTTTTTTAATGAATCTTTCAGAGTTCTGTTTTTAGGAAAAACTTAACTCGGTAAACATTCAATAACACAAGAACTGATGTCAAACTCATTTTTAATATCTTCATTTAAATAGGGTTCTAGCATTGATATCTATTCATTCGCAGGTGTCACTGATAATTGAATTAGTTCATCTTTTTAGAATTGCTCCACACCTTCTAACAAAACAATCTCCGTCGTCTAGTGTGAATATGCTTGTGAAATCCCTTCATTGACTTTAAAGTAGATATTTGTATGCCCCACTGTCATTGGCAATACTTCCTATCCCTATGATAAACATGAACTATTTCTAAAATAAATTGACCGCGATCGATAAGTTCTTTACGTCACCATTAAATCCCAGAAACACAGTCGAAGGTGAACGCCAGTTCTCATCCTCAAACTCCAATTCCACCTAATCTGCCCATATTCTCTTGATTGTCGAATCTATACTTATTTCCAACTCCTGAATCCTCATTGATCAACATAATGACTTCTTGCATTGCGTTTGACTCCAAATTAAAAACTCCACATGAAGTTGTCTTCGTATGGGAACAAAAATTACTATTTATTCCTTTCGCTTTAGTATCATTTATGTGGAAAAAACGGTGACAAACTAATGACTAGAGCAGCCGTTTATCCATTGATAAATCGTTTTATTGAAATATTCTCTCGCACTTTTCACGCTCCAAGAGTATTCTGTTTTATTGACAATAGAAGCTTCTTAAAATCCCGTCCGTTTTTTTAATCATCTTGTTTATGTTCACCCTTCCATGGTTAGGAAGGCTGTCAGTTTATTTTAACAAACTAATTGCTTATTCGATGGTGTACGGGAGCTGTTTCGCTGACCTGTCCTTATCCAGAATAGTACTTCTGCCTATGTGTATTAAATAAATAAAATACCAGCCCGTAGTCCTGTTTGTTCTCCTTCATAATAGCATCTAGGTCGAGGAGGCTGACGTTGTCATTTTTGCACATCCTGTTGATTTTATATTAACTCAAATCACGTGATATCCCAATGAAACACGCTGTTAAAACGCAAGATCTCCAAGCACTTACCCTAATGTCTCGCTGAATGACAAATAACTTGAGACTTCCCATCTCGCTGATCTTTCCAGTCACTTGATCCTAAGATATAATTGCTTCTGCTCACATGTCGCTCTACATCAAGCACACTCTTAATAAACATCATTCATGTTAATATTGTTCACGCTTAGTGACGGATACACAGTGAACAGCTGGGCTATTTCGTAAATCGTACAGCACAACTCTGAAAAACAGGTTCACCGAGTCTTGCTCTTCAGTTGGAGCAGACCTAACCGTAGAAATGTATTCCTTGCGTGCTTGTTTTTTTTACCTTTCTCAAATTACTATTATAACTTCTACTTCATTGGTATGAGGGTACATCTTTTTTTATGAACATTCCATCATTAAACGTATGTTTAATTTGCTGCACGGTATTTTGACATCCAGAAAAAAAAATTCCTTGCGTTTTGATTATCTTTTTCTAGGCAGCAAAATTATAGGGTTAGATGAAAACTGAGTATAATGGACTAATATAAAGCATGCTTCAGTTGAAAACTTTGCGTGATTATGATTGCTAACGATTTGAATCGTGTATGTATTGTTTCTAATGATTTTGTATTAATTCAAAAATATAATTTTTTTTTAAAAAAAGAATTCCGGAAATTATACTTTTATAAGTAACATTATCAGAGATATCATTTTTTTTTATTTTATTTTTTTATATAAAATAAAAAGGCTCTGAATTCATGTTGCTCCACTGTGAGTTGCTTAATACTATACACTCCTCGACTTCCATATGCGACTTGTGATGGCCATCCCATTAACACTGTTCATTGCATACGAACACTTCTGTTACCCAGAGACCAGTCATTGCTGTTGAAGGCATATTGCTCACAGGCTATTGCTGCTAATGAATGTGAGAAACCTTAAGATTTTTAGGAATATATTCTGAAGATGCAGTATAATGAGGTGACAGTGCATGAATTGTTTCGAAGAATTTTGAAAATATATTCAGAATTCGACAATTAGAAAACTTTGCAAGGAATTGGTGACAAGATAGTGTTGCTAAGTGGAGTTGGTGGCTGATAATGAAGATATAGAGCATTTGTTGGTGACAAGATAGTGTTGGAAGACCGCGGAAGAGCTCTCAAACGAAAATCTTGAGAGCTAGAAGCACAGAAAGTTGCAGAAGAGATTTTCTAAATCTGGATGTGGCTAGACAGATGTCATCAGCAAAACAAAGCCAAACGCGAGGTTGAGTAGTAAACACATACCACATGGCATTTGTTTTTCAATATTTTTGCAATTTTTTTCCTTTTAATTCTCCGACAGTCTCCAATATTTCATCCTTATTACAAAGACAATATTTTTTTTTGAATGTGACTGTTATTCAATTTATAAAAATGTGACAGCCTCTTCACACTGGAGTTCCATAAAATGGGTACCTTTTTTTTTGTATCTAAGTGGAATTAGTGGCTGATAATGAAGATGTAGAGCATTTGTTCGTGACATGATAGTGTTGGAAGACTGGAAGCTCTGAAACGAAAATCTTTAGAGCTAGAAGCACAGAATCCTAAATTTTATTTTCTAGTCACAAAGCAGTTATAGCAATGTATAATTTTGGTATGTGCAAATGGTTTAGTCAGAACACAATGAAATTGCTCAACACATTTTTGTAAGGATTCAGAATATCAGATTTGAAATCTCAAGTCCGGAATGACTTGTTTTAAGACAACGAATCTCGTATTTTGCAAAGCATTGAATTGTATTTGCTGTAATAACGAATAAACGTTCACTATTAGTACAGAGCTCGTGTTGGTTTTCTGATTAAGGTAATATACTTAAGTGGATCTTATTAAAGATGAAGTCTAATTGCAATATATAATTCTTTCCGCTGATTTCTGTTATGCATCTTTAATTGCGAATGTTTTAAAATAGGAATGTAATGTCAACTAATGCAATCGTTAGTCGATTATGGCACTATTATTAACGGAGGGCCCTCTCCACTATTTAATCCTCCACTACTCATCCAACTACACGCAACGACACTATTCAAAAGGTCTACTATTGAATATAAACGTCTATATAGTTGGTGTCTGAATGGTGCTTTCCTAAGCAAGCCAGGTTCCACTTATAACGAAAACATTGTTAATGTCGAACATTGATTTTTGATTAAATTAAGGTTTGTCAAATGAGCTGCTTTTTTTTTTTTTTTTTTTCATTTAAATTTGTTTCATGGTTCCAGATACTGTAATGCTAATTTTCCTTCTTTGTTCTTCTAGGGTATTTATCTGTGAACACCATGTCTTCCAATCATTTTAACGGAATGAATGGGACCAACGACCAGCTACTACATTGGGAAGTAGGACTGCTTAATGCTCAGTTCAAATACTTAACGGCTGAGTCCTTTGGTTTTAAAATAAACGCCAATGGAACCGCTTTGAAGAAAAAACAGCTATGGCGTCTGGAACCTTTCGGAGAAGAAGATTCCGTCTGTTTAAAAAGCCATTTGGACAAATATCTGGCTGTCGATCAATTCGGCAACGTCACATGCGACTCGGATGAAAAGGAACCCGGAGCCAAGTTTTTCGTTACCATTGTGGATGATATAACCGGTCGTTGGGCTTTACGGAATGCCATCCGTGGCTATTTCCTAGGAGCAAGCACGGATAAACTAGTCTGTTCAGCAAAGTCTCCAGGATCCGCCGAGATGTGGACACTACATCTTGCTGCTCGGCCACAGCTCAACTTGCGTTCTATTGGCCGAAGGCGCTACGCCCGTCTTTCTGCTGACATGGACGAGATCCAAGTAGATGCCAATACTGCATGGGGCGAGGACACGCTCTTCACCTTGGAGTTCCATAACGGCAAGTACGCTATCCACACCTGTAATAATCGTTACCTGCAGTCCGATGGGAAATTGGCCGAAACATGTCAGAATGACTGCCTCTTCACACTGGAGTTCCATAATGGTTTCCTGGCTCTTAGAGACGGTCAGGGTCATTACGTGTCACCAATTGGTAGTAAGGCTGTCTTGCGAACCCGTTCCCAGACTGTAACCAAAGATGAACTGTTTTCTCTGGAGGATTCTATTCCTCAAGCTGCCTTCGTTGCTTTCAATGGAAGATACGTGTCTGTAAAGCAAGGTAAGGAAGTCCAAAAATCTTTCTTGATTACTAAAATATCACCAGTTCTTTTATTCTGGTATAAATTGCAACTTAAAACTAAGGAATTTAAATTTTGCATATCCAGGTTTAGGTAGCTTAGCCCAAACCATAATTGTCTTTCCGATCGCCTACTTTGCATCTACATTCATTTCTGTTTCATCAGAAGTTACCTGCAGATTTAAAATTCAGTGCTTATAGCACTGAATTTTAGAGAGAGAGCTTTCATTATTCGCGATTATAATTTAATCAATTAAATCAACAAAATTCTTTTCCTTATTTGGGATCGTAAACAACGTTGGAATCTTAAGAACCACTGAATATTTTAGCCCATCTGAATTTATGGAGTTGTAGAAACTATTTTTGAAACGATACATTTAGTATCTAAATTTCTCTTTTCCTGTGTAATTTGCGTTTCCATTGGCCGATTTAAAAATATTCGGGGAAGCCTTTCTTCACTAATGCTGCCGGAATAGCAATCTTGAATGCCACCTACTGAAAAAAATGACAGCTAGACTTATGAGTGAACTGAACGCAAATTTATTTTCCCCTTCGTACCGTTGGCTGATTTTGACCGACACGTTCCTAAATTTCTGCCACAAACGGGTGATTTTCATAATGAGGTTAGTGGCTACGACTGAGACATCTCATGAGAGGAAACCTTATCGTGAGGTAAGTCAAGTCCGGTCAAGGAAGTGATAATTAAATTATTTTCTTGGGGTCGTGGATTTGCTGTATCAGTTGCTTTATCACAGGAAGAGCATTTGAGAGGAAATCCTCAACTGCTCTTCCGACAGTGCACTGATTTCGCATCAATGAAATTTTTAACCAAGTGTACCAAGCCGTGATTTCCCCAAGGCTTGCGTGTGTAATTACATGCAGTTTACTTTCCCTACCAAAAAGGTCCGGATATTTTTAATTTACATGCTACCGCAAAGTAGCAAATTAACTTGAGCACGCAGTTAAGACACTTGGTAGCTTATCTTGACTGACTCGGCGAAGATTATAAACAATCCAATTGAGTTCCTGAACTAAGATAATTAGACTAATATGGGTTGTTGAAATAACTTTGGGTGGAGTACAAGAATTCAGTATTCTTTCTCTGCATTATTAATATTTAAGTTAATAAATAAATATAGGTGTCGAGTGAAACTAATATGAATACTCATAAATGGTAAGTGAAAAATCGCAACCTGCCTAGTAACTTATCTAAAGTTCATTCTTTGCTGTGCACATTTCTCAAATTGATGTTTGTGCATTTGTGAGAATGAAAGTGATGCATTTCAAAGTGTTCTTTTAAATAAATAACTAATGATTATTTCGATAGGTTTTATTGGCGAGTTTCTCACGAGACGGTCTGCTGCGAAATAGCTAATTTTAATATAAAATGGCTGTGGCCTCTAGCTCTTTCATCTTTAATGCACACGTGACTCCACTTATTCCTCAACTCGCTTAAAGAAGTCGTTTGCTTTTGCTCAGTCTGCATCGTCCAGAACATACTGATCAATTTTTTTTTTGTTGTTGTTGCCCCCATAGGACAAGCTATATGAAATCAAGAAAGATAACTTTATATCTCAACTTATGATTCATGCTGCTCCTTATGTAATCTTTCTTCAACAGATAAGCAAAGTTTTATTTTTTATGGAGCACTGTATCAAGATGGGTCTTTTGACTGCTGATCTTTTAACGCATTGACTATCACATACAGGTCTTATTGCTTACCTTTGCTGTATTTTTGGAAAATACCATCTTTGAAACTTGAAATCGAGATTGTACATGGCGGTCTTTGTACATGGCATCTTTACACTTTAGATTCTTCTCATTTAAGATTTGAAAGGGAGCTCCATGTTACTATTCTATTTATTATCCTTCATCACTGTGTGCAATCTCCCCTTAAAATTTCAAAGATAATTGCCAAAAATACAGCTAAGGTAGACAATACCTGTGATCATTTCATTTTTTTCTTTATAAATTTAAAAGAACTTAGTTTCTGGATATTTCGCTCATTAGTGGTTTATCTTTTCCCATTCCACCCCCATGCATTTAGTTTTCAATGAACCGAACCTTTCATTGTTGATTCTCAAGTTCGCTAATTAATTGTAATTAGAAATCGGCCACACGCTAATTAACAAGCCGCCGTTAATTTCTTTTTAAACGGTGACTTAAGACATTGAAAGTCTTGTTTCAAATGTACTTAATTTATTTCTAAATGCTCACTTAAGGTTTGTTTCAGAAAGCTTATATAAAGCCGGTCTGGTTTGAATATTCAGCTTACGCGCTCTCCAACCAATAGACTAGGTTCGAATCCCGTGGTGAGCATGGAGGTTTGCGATTTTGTGTTTAGGCAGTTGAATTTAATCTCCTAGATTAAGACTTTCCCGCTTTTTGGAGATCTGAAGTAGCATGGAAAGTTACATGTTTGGTCTCTAGAAGGATCTCCAGATTAGTGAAATGCTCCTCAGGTCAGTCACGCTACTAATGTATTGCAGATTCAATCCTTTTGTAACTGAGTCGCACTAAAAAAAAGTGGTCAGTTTGGTATTCCTCCATGATCCTTAGCATCCACCTTTCGTTTATATATTCCAGCTTATATAAAGCAGGAGTATTACATGCTCGTGTTAATAGACCATGTTAGAATGTAAGTGACTTTGATCACAGAATGATAATTGATATCAATTTCGTCGTGTAAGTATGTTAAAAACTATTCTCCACACATATTAGTGTTCAAGTTTCTAACGTACCGAGAATTGATGTAGAAAACTGACGAAAAAAGTAAATGTGCAGGATAACATTGTTGCATTGACTCAAATCAGTACAATACAACAATGATCTGCCAAGGAGACGATCGGAATGCATGATACGTTTTATACGTTTATTATGAGAAGGTCGAGCCCTATCAGCTAAGAAACACTCACTTGAGTAGGCAGGTACATGAAACAATACAGTGGATACATGAAGGCTGCTTGGCTGGACTAACCAATTCCAGATGCTAATACGCTGACCTCAGAGTATGACAGCATGAATCGGTTAGTCTCTCAGGTGCAGGGAAATTTTTTGTATAAATTGCTCCACTGTTCCTAGTAGAGAAATGACCGAACGCCACATCCTACTTAACTGTTGCCCACCAACTGCATAGGATTCTAGTTTATCTGGTAACTTATTTTCAGCAAGATGGGTGGTGCAGTGCACAAATCTTTTGGGCATCGTTTTAGGAGCGATCTCCGGGAAGTATAGTGGAGCAGATCTGTGGATAATGTTGAGCATTTATCTGTGGATAATGTTTGACAAATTCGTGCGATAGTGATCTCTTTGCATTCCAATCTGATAATCGGAACGCAATGGAGTCTACGTATGGCAGTCATTCATTGAAAAGCTTCTGCACTTTGTGTGGAGTTAATTTCCGTTGAGAGCTTGCTATTTCGGTGGAGTAAAAGAATGAAATTCGCCAATAAGTTGTATCTAACACTGACCAACCATTGTCTGAATGCGGTGCTATAGTTCTGAACTTGGGTATGTTTGTATTCCCATATTTCATAATCTGGATTTATTCCGCTCTTTTCTAGGATAGAGTACACTTAAACCAAGATTAAAGAGATCCTTTAAAAACTGAGATCTCTTAATGGTTACTGTGACTTTACAGAATGATAAAGTAAATCCGCTAACGCCTTACGAAACAATTCGAAAATTGATTGGGGGACATCTATATTATTAGAGAAGAATCCAAGACAGTTCCACGTCGCTGGTAAAGACCAACGAACTGGTCGATGGCGTATGCATTTCCCTCCCCCTCTCTTTCATATAAACTTTTCTTGTTAGTTTCTCTACTTCAAGAGCACTTGAAAGATTGAATATCAAAATATGCAAATTAGTTGAAGATTCATAATTCCTTAAAGATTATTCTAGGTCTTAAATTAAATAGATATTAAAGACTATCCTAAATCTTATCCTATCGAAATGGATTTTTAAATTACACTATTTTACTTTGATTAGTTAAATCATTTAGCTGAAGGTCATAACTTCTGTGACCTTCAAATTGGTTGAAGGGCTCTCTTTCTTTAAAACTATGAAGACTTCTAGAAGCTCCAGTAGCAATCTATCCTCTTAATAGTCATTTAATTAAAAGTAATTAACGAAACGCACAAACGTATAGGAATACGCTTGTGCGTTAAAAAAATTAATTTTTTTTATAAATAAAAATTAAAGCTTTATTTTCATATTTTATCTGTCAAAACTAAAAATCTAACTTCCGAATACAAACATAAACCGCATATCAAAACTGATACGTGACGCCAGTAACGTATTAATATTGGTTAACTTCATATTTTTAGTTTTTCTGTTTCATCTCATGTGCGAAACAAAATTAACCAAAACCAGTCAAGTGTGAAATTATCCAATAACGCCTTCGAGGCATTTTTCTTTTTCTTGATATTTAGAAGCAAGGCATTTTTTTCGAACTTCAAATACGAAGAAATTAAAATCTTACGCAAGAGAGGAGGCACATTGTCTTCACGTTCTGCACCGGCAAATGTAGGTTAATGTCACCAAATGATAGCTTGTGCTCACTGACCTGTAACATCCCCAAGACGGTGATCGTGATGCATCTTTCCGATGAAAGGCATTGCTCAGCTGAGCTATTTACGTCTTTTTTAACTTAAAATTTTACTTGTTTCTTTCTAACTTGTGAGACAAACAAATTTGTAATTGGAATGTATTCCGTTGAATTTAGGGTATATTGGAATTAAAGAACGAAGTTTGATTAACTTTCGAGAACATTTAATATGATACAATGTTCCTGGAATATCCTAGATTCTGACAATAAAAAAAAATCCATGTTTTAAAAAAGTGTATTACATTTTAGTGTAACTTAATGATTTCTTTCTTGAAACAGCTCAGCCATTTTAGGGGGGGGGGTCAAAGGTTGGAACCTCCCTGTCACCGTTACGATGCTTTAGCTCAGCCACATCCGGATCACTTTACAAATGAAAATTACGTGAGTAGACACCTTTCCTTCTGTTTTACAAATATTTCGTAAATTAATACTGGAAAAAATTCTATCAAAATAACCCATCCTGCCGAAAGATTATTTTAACACAGTTCGTCTGCCATTAACTTCAAAAAATCTTAAAAGCAGAATTAATGATTGCGTAAGTGACCCGTACGCAATTAAAATAATGCATTGGACTAACAAAATCAGATAATTTTGACTTGTGATACATAAATGAACTGGAAATTACAATCTATAAATTGAACATCTGAACTGAGTGGATCACCTTCATAATGTTGCTGGAAAAATATGCTTATTTTCTCAGCATACCGGAAAACTCTCTTTGTAACAGTTCATGATGGATTCTCCCCCCCCCCCCCCCACCCATTGCGCTTGATATACGACTTCAAACAAACTCCCACTGGTTTCTTTCTTTATTCGTGTTACGGTGAAATGTACGTCATGATCGGAGCAACGGCCAGACTGATTGGGTTGCTCATGCATACCATTTTCCGTTTCCTTAGCTTCTTTCTGAGAAGGAAAGACGTTCTAGGCTGAGCTAAGAAGCGTCGCACCCCATTCTGATGAGGGGGGGTGAATCGCAGTGTTTCGTGACACGAGAAGGGACGAACTATGTCCTGTTGTTCGCTTTCGTGTATCGATCGCGTCCAATGCTTTAGGAAGTCTGTTTCCTGGGGCTGAATGATAGAGTAGAGGGTTCTTTCTCTACGACATGGAGGAAATATCATGTATTTTTGTATTTCTAACCCCTGGATAGTAAAGACGATGCTTTCCTACGTTTAAGTAGGAGTTATTTTTAGCACACATTGGTATGAAAGCCTTGGGTATTTCAGAAACAATGCATTTAAATCTATGTTTAAATGCAATTAAATCTTGAAATCATGGGATTTAAATATCTTCTAAAAATACTATGCATTTACAGGTCCAAAGGATGGAGGGTGAGGGAAATTAGTTTGTGTGCGGGGAGAGAGAATTACATCTTTGCGTTGATACCTACGAAAACAGAAAATATAGAGAGAAACAAATCAGAGGTAGTCTGCTCATGCCAGCAGTACCATGAAGGAATATCCTGGCGCACAAGTGGCACACGTGCCGTACTTTGACCACCGCTCTTTTACAGGATCGACAAATTTAGAGCAACTAAATCCCTGACTGATGTCTCCAATTTCCGGGAAAAATCATGGTAATTATCATGATTGATTTAAAATAAATGATTAAGGAATGTATTGAACGTTCTACAAACGCCGTAGCTCATAGTTCCTTTTTTCCCTATTTCAGTACTTGCTTTTTTTCTGAAATAACCGCATTCCAGTTAATTTAAATGCTGAGAGAAAGCTGATTAGGTTCGAACTTCGTCTCATGTAATGAGTATTTTCCACAGTCAAAACCCCACATTAATGTAATTGAATTACGTGCCATAAAACAAGTAATTGTTAATTACTTCAGTCTCCCTTTACGCTTCCCCCCTGTTCAGCTCTACTCTGCATACCCTATATAGCAGGAAAGTACACAAAGGAAACGGAACTGACTTTCCCGGTAGACGGATAACACGTGCACATTCCGGAAATCAGTGCGCATTACAAAAATCTCGATTCAGTTTAGCCCAAAAGTAAAATGCAAAACTAAACTTGATTACTTCAAAGGGGAGCTGGAGGAATAATAGCGTCTGGCTGATGTTCCAAATGGCCATGTTGGATTAACAGTTAATTCAATGCATGAATACCTGTCACTGTTTTATTCTTCGCTTACTGAAAATAGAAGCTAATTGCCTTCCCAGTCTTTCGTTTCACTGTTAACTTTCAGCCACTTCTTTCCTTGCTACGAGCAGCATCCGAACTCCAATTGAAGGGATAAAAAAAATGTTAGTGTCGTTTTTATTAAATGAAATGTTTTGCTGCATTTCCAGTACTGTCGTCTACTGAGGTGCGATATAGATAAACGTTGCACTGCAGATAACTAATGGCGATAACATTTCTTCTCTGGGAATAATTAACCTTTCCGAAACTTAAATTGTTTCGATGCTAATATTTCCATATTCACAAATTTAATTATTTCAGATTTTTATCATTAATTGCTACGATCTCTATTTGTCATCTCATTTTATTGTAATGCTGGTTAATGAGTATATATTACATTCTACACGAAACAAATCATGTGACTGGAAGTTGATAACGAAAGCTTGTGTGCATCGCCCTGATTATAAGTAATTTATTTGCATAGTCGGATGACTGATCATACGGTTTGGTAAATGTTAATATCCAAGTATATTTGAAGCTCTCGTATGCATAAAATGAATTTGTAAATTACGAGGCCACATAATCTACGGATATGCGTAATTAGTCAAACTGAGATTATTAGACACTTAATAGAAATTTCGTAACTGATTTTGAGGGAAAACTAAAGTGGCATACCACTGTACCGTTAATTACCAAAATAGATAACGATAAAAAGATTTTTATTTTTATGAAGGAAAAATGAAAGAGTTTGAGAACAGGAACCAAACCTTGGAGATTCAGTGGCAAGCCTTGAAGAAAACCCTGATTGATTCAGCTAGAGAGGCATGTGGTGAAGTTGTCTGCAAGGATAGAAAAATTAGAACTCCATGGTGGACACAGGAAGTTAAAGAGGCAGTGAAGGAAAAGAAGAAAGCATATCAAAAGTTCCTAGCAAATAAGTCAGCTTGGGCTCTTAGAGAATACAGAGACAAATGTAAGAAAGCTAAACAGTGTGTAAAACTAGCTATGGGAGGATTTTGGCAAGAACATAGAAAATAAATATCAAGAAGGTAGCAAAATATTCTTGAGGTTGATGAAGAAGCTTAGGAATGGAGGAAGGAGTGCTGTAAAAGGAGTTAAAGATGATAAAGGTTACATGAAAACAGGAGAAAAAGATATCCTTGAAGTATGGAGTAATTACTTTGAAAATTTGCTAAATGAAACAAGCAGTGATGACAGCACAGTGATATATAAAAGCACTGACTAGGCATGCAGTCAGGAATACATATCCATACTTGAAGTAGAAAAAGCCATCAAAGGCTTGAAATGTGGAAAGGCAGGAGGAGTAGATGATATTCGACCAGAAATGCTGAAATATGGTGGTATAAAAGTCTTAGTGGCTGCATTGCATAGTTCAGAATGCCTGGACAGAGAGACGATTGGAGTAGAGCTCTCATAGTACCCATATATAAAAAGGGAAATAAAACTGAATGTGAGAATTACAGAGGTATTTCCCTACTGAGTGTTCCTGGCAAGATCTATGCAAGTATACTTAAGTAGCGGTTGAGAAGAATTGTGGAAGAAAAGCTTGGTGAAGAACAAGCTGGATTCAGGTCAAATAGAGGCTGTCAGGATCAGATCTTCACTTTACGACAAATAGTGGAGAAATCATGGGAATATAACAAAGATCTGTATTTAAGTTTTGTCGATTTGGAAAAGGCATATGACAAGCTATTCAATACGCTACAGTTATGTGGTGTCAATGGGGCATTATATCAAGCAATATTTAGTCTTTATTTGAGTTGTAAGTCAGCAGTTAGAATTGAAGGAAGTACAGGAAGATGGTTTAATGTTAAAACTGGTGTGAGACAAGGATGTACATTATCCCCTCTGTTATTCATAATCTATATGGATCACATTATGAAGGAAAGTGGTATTAAACATGATATCAAAATTGGAGATGTTAATGTCAGCTCTTTGCTTTATGCGGATGATGTTATACTTCTAAATAAATCCGCTACAAGCCTGCAAGATTCTCTGACTAAATTGAATAACTGTTATAATAGATATGGTATGAAAGTCAGCATTAAAAAGACAATGAAAATAGGCAGAATCATTGAAAATGTGAAGTGTGTTGTGAATGGAGAACCTGTGGAACAAGTAAAACATTTCAGCTACTTAGGCACGATTTTTAGTGATGGTAAACTAAATATGGAAATAGACAACAGAATCAACAAAGCTGGAATGATAGGAAGTCAATTGAATAAATTCATATGGAATAAGAGAATTTAGTCGGAACACTAAATTAGCTGTATATAAGACAGTGTTCAAACCAGTTTTAACTTATGGATCTGAGAGCTGGGTCAGAAGTAAAACACTTGACCAAAGACTAGAGACCACAGATATGAGAGTCCTGAGAGAGATCAGAGGCTTGAACAGATGGCATCAATGGCAATATCATATTAAAAACGAGAATATTCGAAAGAACTTGACATTGTCAGCATCCAGGAATGCGTTAGCAGAGCTAATCTCAGGTGGTATGGTCACTTAAACAGAATGGGATGGAAGATTAGCAAAACAAGTGTTCTCTGCCAAGTTGGCAGGAAAACGACCCAGAGGTAGGCCAAGATATAGGTGGATTAATACGGTACAAAGTGCCTTAGATGATAGAAATATAAGATCTGATAATGTTGGAGTCTTGAAAGGTAAGAGACTGATTTGGAGAAAAATTGTAGATAGTAATGATGTAAATTTTTCATGTAGTACTATCATATCCTGTACACCCCTTGAGGGTACATGGCAGGAATTTGATGAGATTTTTATTTTTATTAAATCTTTATTATATAGACGTGTAAATTTATTGTATCATTATAGTTCGAAAGCGAACTCTCTGCATACGCCACCGTTTCTAATATTACCAATTAAAATAAGCACTCAAGTTACTCAAGCATTCATAGTTTCTCAAGAAATAAATATAAATAAGCTATTCAAATAGAAGCGACATGATCCTATCAGTTCTATATATACCGCATAGATAAAATGGTTACTACATTCTGTTGGGTAGTCTGAACTGATTTCACAATCAGTTTAGTTATCAAACTATCTGGTGTCGTGTGATAGCTTTCTTACAATCCCGAAGTGATATTAAGAATTTAACAAACTTTCACGATTTTTCTTTTCGTTAATATGCTTCCTACTTTCGGGTATATGCCATGGATTTTTGTTAGTGTGCTTATTGGTCATTTTTTGAATGTATATATTTTATATAACAGATTAATTCTGACCAGACGATTTTTTTGAATTTAGCATTACTAAAATCATATGAATTACCCTCCACGGTATAATTTCTAACCTTTTTAAATTAGTGCTTAGCAATATAGCGCACCACTTATAATTGACTCGTCATTATGTGCCATCGAGCGAGAAGTTCTGCAGCAGGTTTGGACCTTATGTTATGTCCATTGTTCAGTTTTTTAGTGGGGAACGGGCGGGTATAATTTTGAAAACAAGAATTATTTTTAAAACCTAGAAAATTCCATCCCTTCTGTTTTATTTTACAGACTACTTTCTAGGAAGACTGTTCGAGAGGTGGCAGTTATATATGTATGAATATGTGCGTGTATATTTCATATACATATATATAATAAAGATCTCGGCAGATAGTTTTCTCCTCTTGCAAAACCCAGGCCTCAAATTTTAACGCGGCTTGCAAATTCAAATGTAAAGATATGGTCGGAAAACAAGCTTCATAGACTATCTTTTGACTTGAGCAAAAATTACACAATACTTAAATATTGTAACTTACAATGTTTGACACTATAAATCGCAACACAACTTTCGTAAGAAATCTTTTTTCACTATGCTTAAAACTGTTTGCCAAAGTATCCGTGAAATTGTCAAAAATTTATCATGTAGGGTGAGTGAAATCTAAATTCAGCCGTTCCCTCAATTCACTTCGATTCAGTATATATCATAACTATGAATATTCCATAGTTATTTGCAAAACCGACAACTTCCAACTTGAAAAATTCCATCAAATTACCGAATTTAATGCCTCTTCCTTTTTTTTTTTTTTTGTTGAATAGGTGCGTTTTTTTTCTTTCCCAAGATTGACCAACTTATTATGTAACTCCTTCAGGGAGTCCAAAGACTCATCGAGGGAGGGCACCTACTCTAACTCTCCATCTTCACCACTCAATCTACCAACTACAACGAAGCTTAGCTGCATTGTCCAGGTATGGAAAAAAAAGTTCTACATCTGTTTCTTTTCTCAAATTACTACAGCCTTGATTCTCCCCAAATGGATTTGAAAATAATTTGCCATAACAAGCCGATACGCCTACTACTGTAAAGGGGAATGATGTACTTCTGCAATGGTACCACAGTTATTTCCGGAATCCTATAACAATCAGAATACTTTTTGATCTGTTGTCTTCTTAATCTCGCAACCTTGGAGATTATATAGTCTTTCCTTTTTTTATTATTCATTATTTGTTTAGGATATTGAATATTTCATTCGGTTTGTGTTCTGTCTTCTTTTTTTCCTTCAAATCTTTAAGATCGAATAATGAATCTTATGACCTTCCTTCAGTCCCTAAACTATATTCCAAAATATTACTGTTTGGATTTCATAGTGAAACATGAATATTCGCTGAAAATTGTCTTCGTTAAAATATCCTTGTCGTCTGCAAAAAGGAAGTTTTAAATATTGACCAATTGCTGGGCAGTGAATATCTTAAGAATGTGAACACTTTGAAGATAGACATTGATGCACGTAATAACATGGTTATCTTACTTAGAAGTAAATGCGAGGAAAAATAGTTTGTACTGCTTCACCCTTACTGCACCATAAGATTTCCTTCCCACTTTTTCGTCATGTGATGGAACTAGACTATGTTTGTTGTTAGTGCTTTTCAGGCCAAGGGCAGATGTAATGTCTATGACCGACTATAGGAAAGGTCCTTGCGATAATTGCGCTACATTTAATTCCCCATGACCCAAGGGTGAAAGTTTTTTGTTTTGTTTTTTTAATCTCAACCCGTTCTGCTTCAAGATCAAGTAAGCAGTTAATGGGAACTGAAGGAAATGACAGTCAAAACATTTGACTAAAGCACTGCTAGCTTAATAAGTGGAATGCAGTACATGACCTTGCATACATTCTTTCTTAAAATGTATAGTTAATGCACTTTGGCATCGAATGCTTTCACCGAATTCAAAGTCATTTCCGTTTCTATTAAAGGTAGCCTTGTAATTCAATCTCGATTCGTATGTTAAATGAGCCAAATGTGGTCAGAGGTCATCTGTTACTTAAAAGCGGTTACTTTATTGACATTTTTAATAATTAGGGTTTGCTGCTATTGTTGATATTGCTCGAAATTCAGAGCGGAATTTATGGTCTCATTTAAAATGTCAACGAAGTATCCATTTTTAAATAAGTCGTTTCCCCCCCCCCCTCTATATGGTTACCTGAATTATAAGTTAAGGAATGAACTGTCCAAATTTTGTAGCGCTATTTACTGTATTTTACTTCTCACCTCGCCTTTCTCTTTATTTAGAATGCCAAAATCCTCTTGTGAAACGTTTTGTTCATTCTATTATAGCAAATATTTTTTTATTTGTAATATGCTGGAAATGAAAGAATAATCATTTTGGGTTCTACCTAGTGTTAGGAACTTCTCATGGTATTGTAAGAGAATACTTCCTGCATTTCGTATTTCTAGTAGTATCCTATTAAGCTACTTCTTCCTTTAATATGCGATGTATTTTTAATCCGGTAAGTTTTGATGTTCAAGCTACAATAATTTTAACTGCTGTTGTCCGATCTGTTCTGCTTATTCACTCTATAAATAATAGATCGTGACTCGTATAAAAAAAAAAAAAAAAAAAAAAAAAAAAAAACTAGTCAGTATGACTGACTTGTATATATATTATATAAGGGTGTGCCCAATGAAGGTTATGAACCTTTCTTTGGCACGCTACAATAAACGGATGATTGTGACTGTAGCTCTGTACACTGAGTGAAATCATGGTCGGAAACGAACGAAAAATTGTATCAGTTCGTGTGTTATCCCTTTAACCTGCAATGGAACTAGAACCCATGAATGCAGTAGAAAATTTTCCCGACAGTAAAATTTGTAAAAAAAAAATACATTCGTGTATCGAACCTACATATGACACAATCATTCTAATTGTGTTGGCATCACTATAAATAATTACTGACGAGTGAATATAATTTGGAAATATTTGATCCAATAAATTAACTTTAGTTGCCAACCTGGTTGGTCGAGTGAATAGTTTTTCTGCAGCCAGTGGGTTCGAGTCTCACTATGGATTTGAATGTCTTTAGGTAGAAAATGTCATTGACCCGCGAGACCACTACCTTGCTTTCTAGACACTTTAAAATTAATTTTTAGTAGCGTTTCCTTATCTGATCTTTACCCTAACCACAGTACTGACTCTATTTACAGAGTTTTAACCTTTCACTAGCAAGAATCGCATTAAAAAAAAAAAAAAAAAAACAGATGCTATTCCATCACAAAAGCCAGCATTTTTGAAGGCCTTTTCACAAAATGCTAAACTTGTATTTTTTTTTTTTTTTCACTAACAATACACGGATACCAGGACAGACAATTTCTTGGCGCCCCTAAAAATTTAATATAATCAAGGCCAAATTTGCTTTTGTAAAAGTAATTGTAACCAAGTTACGAGTTTCCTAGCTGTAACCAAGCTCGTAGTTTCCTGAGGCAGTGATGCTCGTAGTTTCCTGAGGCAGTGATGTTCTCAATTTTCATAACTTTTTTTCGGGGAAAATTAACTACAAAATCTTCCTTTTTAAGAGCGGGTGATTTAAATGATTCGCTTCTGAAGTTAGGTGGAAAAGCTGTCGTTATACTTTCTCAAAACGAATATTCCAAGGGATTAAATACCAAACTTGTATAACTAATACTTATAGTAATATCTCAGCTGACTCATTCGCTATCAATGATGCTTTTTGGTCGGAAAAGCCTAGGTTCAAATCCTGTCTGGAAACCAAAGAACCGCTTGAGTGTTTCCATTCAGGGGGGAGGGAAATCCGTAAGATTTCCCTCCTTCCTGAATAGAGTATTTTTAGGATCTTTTTTTTAGAACTCGGCAGCCTATTTCAATCGAAAAGTATTAGCAATTGTTTATAAAACTATAAACATACTGTTTTGGAATGAAAATATTGCATATCATCAGCTAAAGAATTTTATAAACTCGAGCTTAAAACTATGATTCTACTTAAACAACGTAATTTGATACATAATCAACTGAAGTTTGGTTTTACGAGTGAGATACTCGGATATATAGCATCTTTCTCTAGTGCCAACAGCAACACTTACAAATAAGGGCATCAGATTTTCAAAATACTTTCAGGCTATATTACTCATTTGTTATATGAACAAATGGCTTTGCTATGCATTGCTTAAGAAAAGAAACCTAGAAAGGTTTTCTAAATCTTATGCAAGAATCAGCCCGTTATAAATGGAAATAGGTACCCCATCTGTTCGGCCACACACCTTTAAAGTCCGTCCTTTCTTTGTTAAAGAACCGTAATGACATGCAAGACGTCAGAGTAATCTTTTTTGTATGACTTTAAATTAATACGTCCATAAGGTGCCATCTTAGATTTCCTGAATAATGATCAGACATTTGGGACCTGTATATAAAACGGGACAATACCAATTTTTGTAGTTTACGGAATATTTTTACTCTTGTGGATTCCTTTTTTAAATTCGGAGATCCAGTATTTGGACTTCGGGCCATAGGAAAAACACATGATCTTCACCAATGCCAACATTTTTCTTCCGTTAAATCTACTCACCAGTTTGCTTTAACCTTAAAGCTTAAATTTCAAGTATTTAAGTTAATCACAGTGATACCGGACCTGAATATCCTTACCAGTTCGGGTCAAGTACAACTCTGTGTACTGTAAAAATTTCTCTTAAAAATCGTTCCTTGTATTATTAGTAAATTTTAATTTCGACTAGAAATGTTGCCGTTTAGTCCTGTTTCCGCTGAAAGATAAAATGGAAGTGTCGGCTGTGCAAAAACTCATGTTTCATATGTGACTGGTTACACTACAGTTCCTGTAGCTGTCGGTCAAATTCTGTTGAGCTTAGCTATCCCCCTGTATTGTTGGATCGCTGAAACATACACATGAAATGTTTGAAGGAGGGGAAAAAAAATTGGAAGATCAAAATTGCGGAAATGATTTTGCAATATGTGCCACGATACCAACTTAATCGACTTCAGTCGATTTTTGAAAACAAAAAGTTGCCAGTTGTGTAAGGCTTACTAAGAACTTGTTTACAGAATCCAACCGAATAGTTATAAATTCTGGGATCCAGATTGCTCACTCTACCGCTCTCGATTTGGAAACAATTCCGTAATTTGCAATACTGCAGCCATAGAACGTCCCTAAGTTTTCTTTTGGAACTGATTTTTGTAAAATTAGTTTTCCTATTTAAAAATCACTTGCGGTAGAAAATTTTAATCATTTTGTTTGTCCAAGTTTAGTATGCTTAATTTTCTTTTAGTTCCAGTAAAGGATAGTTACCTTTTTTAAAGTTAAATAAATAAATAAAAAAAAAAAGGCAAAGTTTTAACCAGTAGCAGAAACACATGATCATCGT
The DNA here is from genome assembly GCF_054136105.1 of Typopeltis vanoorti. Taxonomy (NCBI): domain Eukaryota; kingdom Metazoa; phylum Arthropoda; class Arachnida; order Uropygi; family Thelyphonidae; genus Typopeltis; species Typopeltis vanoorti. The sequence continues at coordinate 59,373,381 of NC_143569.1, read as the reverse complement.
CATTGTATTTGAAATTTATTTATATGAAAAATATCTTATCAGATGGAGGAATTTCGTTTGAAGTTATGGCACTTGCACAGTTTTGTATTGCGAATTAATATTTTAATTCCATACGCTTTGTATATAACAGCTATAATTCAAATTGTGCACAATACTGAAAATTTTACTCCAATTTTCGGGTGGGTAACCGTCCCTCTTCGCTTCTCCCCATGCCTTGAACATTGCATAGCTGTTTGGAGGGTTAAGTCATCTAACTAAATTCTATCACGTATGGTGTTAGCAGGGCATTAAATCTGTTCCTGTAGCGTGCAATGCCCTCTTTCACCTTCCACAATCCTCTATAGAAGTAAAGCAAAAAAAGAAATGCCATAAAGCTGTTTACAGTATAGCCGGCATTTTCACTATTTGTCGGAAGCGTCGTATATCAGTCTGTAGTGACTTCCCACTATTATGTGTGGTACCGGTTTTCTCTGACCAGCGAATACAATAACGACCGTTATCTATGACACGATCCTCTGCCTGGCTGTCATGTATGGAAATCGCATTACTGCACCCCAGGGTTGCCAGATGAACACAAAAGCTTACGGCCAAAATTTAAAGAAAATATGGCCAAAAATGGCCACTTTGGAAAAGTATTTGGCCAAAGATATAATGATTGAATTGTGTGAATTAACATGCCAACAATTAAGTGTGTATAAATTATGCCTATATATTCGATTGCATATCAGAATTACTTTTAATTAAACTTAAAATACTTACAGTGAAACCCAGCTGTTAATTTGACAGCAGTTCCTCAAGATATTGAATATCTTGTTCTTTTTCTGCAGTCGAGTTGTAAAGGGTTTTGCTGTTGTTCATTTGTAGCATTTCGGGAGTACATTTAAAGTTTTGGCAGCACATTATCACTTAAGAATGAACGGATTCTTACAATTGAATCCAGCAGTTTAATTTGCGTCCTGTTTCTGAGTTTAGTTTTGATAGATGTTACATAAGAAAAAATTCGTTCAACTATTGCGTTACTTGCTAGCACGATAAGGCATGTTAGGGCACAATTCGACAGTTCTTTAAACTTATTGTGTTTGGATACTGCTTGCCAAAATTCTAAAGCTTCCTTAGGGATTCCATCTTGTTCGAAGTTTTCTTCATTCCACGCAACAAGGCTAATTTTTCTGTATTGGTCTTCGACTACATCAACTTCGTTTATTAGGTGGAAAAATGGCAGATCAGAAAATTTTCCCTTTTCTGTTTGGCTTAGAATAACAGTAGGATTTAAAAGTGACAGACCTTTTTAAATATATCAGCTGACTCAGGGAGCCGCTTGTTCACTTGATTCAACGATTCTTGAAGCATTGCTTGGCACCTAAATTTCAGACTTTATTTTATTATTTTCTTGTTCCATATTAGAAGTGCTAAAGTTGATCAAGTACGTCCTAATTTCTTGATCAAATTTAATTCCAAAGTCTACATTTTCTACTATTTTGCATGATCCATCTTCGTTGTACAGCCTTTGATAAAGACTCTGTCTGCGCAGTTCTTTGGCAAGATCGTAAGGATCAGCATAAGTTTGCTGGAACAAAATATTAAGCCTTTCGAACTCTTTAACAATGGGAGTAGCAAATACAGAGTAAAAATAATTCATCCTATCTTGTAACATCTCTTTTATGAACCATGCCTTTATACCTTGTATCCTGACCTTCAGATTATTCACAGCAGGTGAAGTACGCAATTAATTCTTCCCGATTTAGCAGTATATTATTGAAGACTTTACCCCTCACTAAACACCTGGTCTTGGACAATTTCATAAATGGAAAGGGTGCATCTCGTTCCTGGTCATCAACTGCTGAATTCATCACTTTAAAAAGAGCCTTAAAATCCTCTCTTCTCATATTACTATTTGAAAATCACGAAGGAATTTCAGTCAAAATGAATCCAACATTGGATGGCAGCTTTGAAAATGCATGCTGTATACAAATTGCCAGAGGGGCAAATGCACTTCATTTGAATACAGTTCGGATTTTCATTTCTAATCCTAGTCCACAGGGAATTGTTACTTCCAACCATAGAAGCAGCACCATCACTAGCAAACCAAATACAGTGCTTAAGAGTTTGATTATATGAAGCTAACACTTTTGACATTTTATTAAATAAAACCTCTGCTGTTATCTCTACAACAGGTATAAGACTCCCAAGAGAGCTGAGTGAATTTTATTTGTTTCATTGCAAAAAAAAAAAATCTAAGAACTATGCACAAATGCTTTTGCATTGCAATATCTGTAGATTCATCTACTAGTAATACCTACTTTTTACCTTCTAAATCATGTTTCAGTTGCTCTTTCATGAAGCAGCAATTACAATTTTCTATAATTGCAATATATTTGGTTCTGTGCAGTTTAATGCCACCAAGAACACTATTTTGGCAATGTTTCTTAACTATTTCACCTATATGATCTACAGCACGAATTGAGGAATGACTTGCTATTGCAAGGCTAAGTTCTATTTCTGCTTGTTTTTCCTGGTCATTCATGGACGATTTGATAATTTATCCAGAGTTGTTCGTGATGTACTGGGAGAGTTATATTGGCGTTTCTTTGATTTTTCATGAACAGATATGTTATAAAGTTTTGGCAGCACGTTAGTTTTGCAATATGTGCAATATGCATGTTGTCCATCAGAAGATTTCAGCCACAAATATTTTACTTCCCACTCTTCTTTATTTTCTTCCACCTCTATTATCACTTTTGTACTTAGGCATTTTAAAGGGCTTGAAAAAAACAAATTATCTCAATTTAGAAAATGAAGAAACAAAAAACAAATTATAGATAATAGTACTACAAAATTTGTAGTACAGATACTAATCTGGCACAGCAAACAACAATCTGGTAAAGGGAAAATAACAAAAATATAAGCAAGATAAAGATCGAGTTTATAAACGATATTAAAAAATTATTCATTACTTATACTAAAATCACTTAATTACCATTCTTATGAAATTGAACATATTACTTGCATATTGTCACAATGCGGGTAAAGTTTATGCAAAATATTCCAGTATGAAAGTTTATAAGATAGAACTATCATCAAAGAGCACCAAATGTCTGATATCACGCAACGGAACAACACTTGCAGCACAAAGTCTACGCCTTAACTAACTAGAGACGATCAAAACAGGCACGGACCCAAGCTGGTATGGCTGTTGCGTACGTGTTTTATACGAGTACAAAACGAAGCTGCATTGTGTTTGGTGGTATTTATCAAAAGAACTGGATCAAGTTTATAGCAACAATAGTGAGTGGGAGCTTTGTGTATTATACAAGTACAGAACGAAGCTCAAGCATGCTTGGTGTTATTGAGGGAGTCATAGTAACAAACTATAAGCCAGTTACCAAAGGCTCATTATGACGTCATCGAACAAACATTTTCGGTAACAGTCAATTTGCATCAAGCGCGTCACCGCCAACCAAACGCCGCGCAAAGGGATACCAACAGCTAGCCTTACAATGCGACAATATTAAACTAAGTAAATAATGCATATGATTTGAAATCTTTGTAAAAATGGCCACATTTGCATAAATGGCCAAACTGATTTTTTCATGGCCCAGAGTTCGAAAAAGTGCCAAATTTTTGAAATTTGGCCATGAAATAGCCAATCTGGCAACCCTGCTACACTCATTCCACCAAAGAAAAAATTAAATCAGTGTAGTAACGGAATAAAAGATTCAGCAAACGGAATATGTTTGCTGAATCTTTTGCATTCCATGACTGGGAGAATGTTCGAGGATCGGCTCTCAAAGGTGGCGACAATTTGAATCTCCATTTACGCTTAAGTATCCGTAAATATCTGTGCAAAAATTATCGTTATAACAGTTGTGGTTTTTGTTTAGCGAGAAAGGTTTATGCTGATAGTAAAATCCATTTGAAATTCAGTAAACAGGAGATACGACCCGTTTTTCTTACTGGAAATGAAACATTTTACCATTCAGGTGATACACCTCAGTTTACAAGGGAGGAGTAAACAATGTTTCTTGAGCGGAGAGCAAAGCTTGAAATTTCAATTGCCGTCATAAAAATACGTCTTTCCTTCCGTTATTTATCAAAAAATAAAATTATGTATGCTGATAAATATTGAATTTGTACTCTATTTACAAAAGCCTAATTCCAGGTGACGCAACTGTTCCTTTTGTTGAATTTCATGATAACTTGGGAATTCCGAGACTCTAAATTTAATAAATATTCACTTTATATTGAAATGCATTAAACAATATAATTTTTCCTGCGCGTTGCAGATTTAATCCAAAAATCACATTGTGCTATCGTTCTCAACTTATTTCTAAGTTGCAATCTTATTTTCCGTAATCTTTGAATAGAAATCCCAAAATCGTCATTCGAAATATACAATAAAAGAACTTTTTTTTAAAACTTAATGTCACGCATAGCTGTCATGAGCTATGTAAAGCACCTCCGTCAAGGTGATGTGTCCAATTTTATCTGAGATGAAAGTATTAAACATTCGAAGAAATGGTTTTTCATGTTATACGATAAACTTCATTTCTATTCTACCAATATTTTCAGATAATCCCGTATAACTTTTAAGGGATTGCGGATTAACATTAGGAAGTAAAAAATTTACAATTTTTTGATGGCTAGTTCTTTCCTTGGATCGCAAAATCCAGATTAATATTTTTAACGGATTCATCAAGTCGGTTTGCAAATCCCTGTTATAAAGTTTTTTTTTTGTCTTAAATTTTCGATAATCCTCGTAAAATGGCACTGAGAACCTCACTTAATCGGGTTATCTGTTTTGCTAAAATCTAAATATTTGTTTTGGAAGTAACTACTAAGGCCGAGATCAGTATCTAACTACTAAGGCCGAGATCAATGCTCTGAAATTTGGCCCACTCCTTTAGTGCGCTCTCACAATTTAATTATCAAAATTATTAATCAAAAGATAATATCGCGAGCTTATTGTTCATGTAAGCTCGCGTATCCTTTGGCTATAAAATAATTTGAGGCCACCAAATTTCATCATCGATCAATATTTTACAGCAGTTGCAATCTGAAGTGTTAAAACAATTGATCTTTATTTTTATCTGCAGTATTAGTGTAGGTGGAATTGCCGTTTAAAACAAGCATAGGATAATTAGTCTATACTTAGCTTGCACGGAGCAATCTAAGTAAATTACCCGTAAGGGAATATACACCAGAACTAAATTCAAAAAGCTGTTATCTTCAGTAAGCAGCTATACGTCATGAACAATCGTACTTCTCTTGTCAATGTTCCTTTATTCCCATAGTACACCGACCTACCTGATGTAGTTTTGTGCTTTAAGAAAAGTGTCTGGGATCTGTCCAGACTGTATCGATCGGTTCTACTTGAGATGCTCACAAAGCCAGAAGATGTGACTTACAGAACATTCTCTGAAGTCTTAAAGTTCGTTTACCTCTAATGAGGCGAATGACATTTGTTTTTTTGTAATTTTTAAAGAAATGGCTTAACATTGCTAATTGGAAATGAAATTTATGAATTGGATGTTGTGGTTCTCCATTTTAAAAATATCAAAGCTGACTAATATTGCGCAATAACATTAGCTTCTCTGCAATATTGTCAGTTTATTAATACTACGTAATAAACCCTGTCGTTTTTTCGTAATGAATAATTTCTGCACTAATAAACAATAGCATTGGTGTATTATACAACTGTACTGTCGATGTTAGGTGATGAAAGTGAAGGAAAATATTGTTTGTCACTAAGAATAGCGATTAAAATACAAATACCAATTAACTGGGACTATGATTTTTAATACTATTCACCATTCTGAAGTTGATAGAGCTGTAGTCTTACAGAACATTGCTACATTTTAAGAATAAAATTTTGAATACGCGAAGAGAATTCAAGTTCATAGAGGTGAATTATGTAATTGTAAATAATACATAGGCATTAACTGTTGTGAATCTTACACCCAGGCCTCCACTAAGCTTCATCAGCTGATTACTCCGTTCAGTATAAAATAAGAACGTGTTTTAAAATCGTAATTTGCAATTCAAATCTTAATTTCGTAAAATCTTAAATTTTCATAGCAGCTGCTATTTTTGAATTTTTTTTCTTTTCTTCCAGATTACACTGGAATGAACCAGAGCAGTTGATTGCCGTGTCTTCTAAGCTACAAACTTATAAAACACGGCAATCTAACATTTGAAAATCGTAAGTTGGATTAATTTTAAAACTAAAATACAAAATCAAACTCGCGATTTATCCGCGACTACGTAGCAGTTGCTTTTAATTGAATACTAGAATAAAAAAAAATGGTATTTTAAAATCTAGACTTGGAATTTTGTTTTATGAACCTGTGATTGAGGAAGGCGTGTGAAACCTGACAATTTGGAAGAAAGGATTAGTCAAAAGTCCTGAAAGAAAAACTTAATGACTCCTTTCTAGGGAAGTTTTTGTATATAAGTGGAGATTCTAAATTTGGTTACTGACAGCTGAAATGCTTTCTGTTTCAGATCGGCATTCATAAAAAATAGTTCAGTCGCCATTTTGAACCAACAATATTGGACTCAAACTTCTTGATTTTTAGGTTAATAATAAATATATTTTTTAACAAGAAACTAAAAGTGCCCTCTTTCTAAAGAGAAATTAACCATCCAGAGACGCATCAGGAATGTTATTCCAGATAACATACTATTTCAATTCATTTGCCGATGTAAATTACTAGTTTTCTCGTTAACATTCCAAAGACTAAATATTTCAAATCTTACTTCGTAAATATCATTTCACTAAGTCTTCCTTGGCAATTGATAATGAACCTTGCGTGTTTGAGTGCAGACATATCATTCACTTTAGCAATCTTAGTATTTGTTATAGATATTGCATAACAAAAATCCCTATTAAGGATATAAAAAAACAATCCTTGCCTATTCGCATAGGGAGTAGGCAAGGCTGTTTTAGCCCTATCTAACTTGGAGCCTAAGGGGAAGTCAGACTCCACCATTAGATTAGCTTATCCGAGATAGCCTGCCCAGGACTCCAGAGACTGCAGACAGGCATTGCCATCTCATGGTACATAGCACTGTTTTGGTCTGAAATAGTGTTTTGTGGTCAATTTTCTTGAGTACAGGACGAAAACCCGCTTACCTATGCCAAAGAACTTGGAGAACCTGTCGAAAGGGAAAATTCCTCTAGTCGGCGACTAGAATCTAACTTGGAATATTTCTTCAGGTAGCCTAGCTCTATGGATAGCCTTATTGTAGAACATATAAAACTAATGATTTAGCTTTTAAAAAGCAGTGAAAATCCTCTTAATATGCTGACATTAAACATGATTTCATTTCTCACCAAATTTAATTCTTGGTTAAAACTGGAGTAGAATTTTGCTTGAAAGTTAAGACAACTTGCCGGCTACAAAGCGGGAATCATTCTTTTGTTTACGATCAGACTGCCATTTTTTTATTAAGAAAACTGAAGCATATATCTAATTGTTCAAAATACATCGGATCTTGAAACGGAGATTCGATTTTAGTTATCGAATGCTAAAAATCAAATTAACACACTACCTCCCCCCCCCAGACACACACACATGTTCATCATTGATGGAATAGCTTGCATTCATTTGAACCGAGATCTTTCCGACCTAAAGTACCTGCGTTATATCTTAAACTGCGCTATTAATTTGGATTTTAGTTTTATTTGAATTAAAATTAAGGATTCCAAGAAGTTATATTCTTGGTTTAATCGTTTCTCCAAGTGAAAGCAAAGTATCTTCGCGACTGGTCTACTTGTATATAGACCGACTTCACATAAATTACCGTAGTATCCCATAATGCAAAGTGCACTCCATTTAAGACGTGTATAATGCATTATGGGAAGAGCCACTACCCAGACCGGTTTCAATCTTTGAGATCTCATCAGTGGGAGACAAGAGAAAAGCAAGCTGGAAGTAATGCAGAAGTCATTGAGGTCTCGCACTACTTGGAAAGAGGTCAACAGACGCCCCCATGCAATGCAACGAGTCGTAAGTGCAATTGTGTCTGGGTGAAATGGCTATGATTAAGGAACTGATGGAGTTTGAAAGAGGCGTTGTGATAGGACGCCATGTTGCACGCCTATCCATTTGGCAAATTGTTGACAAATTGGGCCATCCCAGATCAACAATTAGTAATAGTGTACTGAGATGGAAGCACAGGGAGTCCACTGCAAGTGCTACCTGCAGTGGATGATCCACCACACTCAAATATGTAAAAAAAAAAAAAAAAAAAAAAAACAGCCATTTGTCGGCCTGGAATTCCAGGCATCGACTGAAACACGAATCTGCACAAAAAACATTCAGAACCGAGAATCGCATAAGTTTCCATGATAGGACTGCAAAATACAATCGCCATATTACCCGAACCGACATGCAGCGCCGTTTCAGTGGTGCGAAGAGCATGTATAGTGGGACGTGGAAGCTTGGAAAGCTGTTATGGAGCAACAAATTATTACACCCTCTACCGAGCAGATGAATGGGTGCGAGTGTGGCAGATGCCTAGTGAACGTCTCTCTACCAGGTTACATACCCCAAGCTATGAAATTCGAGGCTGGTGGTGGTGTGATGGCATGGTCCTGTTTTTCCTGGTTCGGCCTAGGACCTCTGTTTGTGGCTATGAACACTGAACTCGGGTATCTGGACAATGCAATGCTTCCTATTTTGCAGTTTCTACGGAACTGACCATTTTCTCATTCAGTAAAACAATGCACTGTGTCATAAAGCTGTTGCAGTATCTGCGTCGTTTGTAGATATGAACGTCACCACACTTGACTGGTACCCAGAGCCCTGATCTCAACCCTATTGAACATCTGTGGGATGAACGGAAGCGTCGGGTGAGGTCAAGGAATGCCCACTCCACAACAATCCCGCACCTCATTTCATGCCTACAGGAAGAATGGTCCATAATTCCCATTGATCGCTATCGTACGCTTGTGGAAAGCTTGTCCGTAGGATTGTTGTAGTCATCGCAGCGAAAGGGAGTCCTATAGCTTGTTAAGCTGGATCATGGCAGTTTGTTTCTCACACCATGGTGTCCGTTCACTTCTTTCCAAGCAGTGCACTTGTATATAGGAAATATGATTTCTGCATTACTTCAACCTTGGTATTTCTTCTGGGTCTGTCTCCCACTTAAAACCTCAAAGGTCGAAACCAGTCTGGATAGTGGCTCTTCCCACAGCGCGTAGCATTATACACGTCCTAAAGGGTGTGCGCTTTGCATTATGGGATTCTAATGCAATTGAAGTGAAGTCATTAACCTCTATGTACAAAGTAGCCGAGTCTTGAAGATACTTCACGTGCAAACTTTATTCGCGTACACTTGGATAAGGGATTAAACCAAGAATTTCTTGGCATCTTTAATTTATAGTCTAACCAAGTGGAAAGATTTTCAAATATAATTTAGTCTTTAAAATATCACTCCAACGGACCCATTTTTTGCGACACTTTGTGTACCCATTGACCTTGCGATATTGTTGCTGGCTTTGTATTGCAAGGTAGCAAACTAAAGTTAATTACCAAACTGTTTAACGTCGTTTTTAGCAGTTTAATTAAAAACTATTAGATAAAAACATGCCGCGTTCACCTTACCATATCGTCCTGTTTGCCATTTTTAGAATTTCATAACATGGGTTAATATGAGCTTGCATGCAGGTGAGACATTCATGGTTTTGAGGCTTACTTGTTTTCCTAGGAGTGCCCACAATGGTTATCCACGCCAGCCAGTCGTTAGTACGGCTTCGTTTATTTCGTTCTGGTACATCTTTCTCGTCTGCTATTCAGGTCACGAATAGTTTCACTTCTTCCTCAGGCGGTGCCAATTCATGCTTCACGCTTGAAGCTTGGCTGTGAAAAAGGACACATTGAATACGTTTTATATAAAACTATTTTGTCTATCAGCTGTACTGAAAGTAAAAAAAAAAAAAAAAATCTGTTTGCAACAACTCGTTTCAAGAATTTGTGAATTGAACTTACAATTTTTATTTTTGTTCATCATCGGAATTACTCATTTCCGAAAAATTTTACTCTGTACTATATTTTTATAACCTATTCGACCGTGGATTCCATCCTTTCCCCCATAGAACTTTGGGCAATGCCAAATTAATTGTAATGTCCTGATTGGTCATTTTCATGAGTAGCGAAAAGCGTAACAGGTATACCAAGCAGACTTCAGATAGGTAAGTTTATTAAAATATGCGGAGAAAAGTTGGTCACACTTTTCCAATCATTTCTGCACTTTGAAGCAGTATTCAAGGTCACATTAGCGCCTACTGATTTGCGTTGTTTGTTATTCCGTCTGGTAACTGCAATTAACCTCGTTGTTGATGAAAGTATTAGTGTACACAATGATCTGTAGAATTACCTCCTTTCCCAATAATAGTATTATACCTCGATGCTATACCAAAATAGCGAACAGTATCTAACCCAGTATGTCATTAGAATGCCTTTATTGTAATCAGTTTGTTAGGAATCTGTGGCGCACTCAGCGGAGACAGGGCCTTCTTCCCCCCCCCCCCCCAAAGAGAAAGGGGAAAAAAAATCCACAATTTTCTAAAAAAAAATCATTTTTCCTAATTAAAATTTATTTTTTATTTGTTGTGTCGTGTCTTCTATTTCTGTACTTATGAATAAGCGATCATTGTAGATGGCCAGTCTTAGGTCGTATACGATGCCTAGTCGTATTCTCAAATCGTCTACTCAACTCCCCCCCCCAAAAAAAAATAAATCCTGAGTGAGCTACTATTACGAATGATAGTATATTTGGTAGCTAATAGTACAAAATTTAAGTTGTATATCTCTTTATTAAGAATCAGACTTGAAAGTGCATCTTTGTCACCTAAACTCCTGTATATTTCACTGGTATGCAATTTGAATGAAATATTAAACAAGATCATACCGAAAATAAAATTTTCCAATCATACATGTATCAAAAACATAGTACTGATTTTCTTATAGTTATGTATTTGAAATCTGGTCTGTACTTTTTAAATTATGCCCTATTGATTTTTTACTGTAATTTTAGTTTTATATCATTAGTTTTATGGCATTTTGAAACCACCGCGCTAGGTGATGAACCTTAAAATAAATCTAATACTGAAAATTTTAATTTTTATAAAACATCCAAAGTTAAGATGCAACTGCTGCAGTAATGGCAGCTTTATTTTTATTATTTTGATTATGTAATGGTGAAATGTACTATGCATTTTTAATGCTACTGAGTATTTGAATTGATGCAGAAACGACTCAGATGTTGACATAAAGCGCTCCTATTCGAGTTGTCTACAATACTGATTATTGGTGTTGTACCTGACAAATTCTTCTGGATCTTTTTAAACGACTTTGGTTGGCCCTTTTAAAAACTGTATCGTCATTTGGGCGTAAATGCGCATAGTTCCGTCCATTTGCAAGCGGAAATGGACGGAATATTGCGAAACACACCCCACTGTGACCATGCTGAATAATAGTGTGTATGGGGGAGGGGGGGGGATAGTATAACCAGAACAACGCCTTCTGATGACCGCGTGAGTATTTTTGAGACTTCGGGAGAATACACTAAGACGACTTAGGAATTACTAGCTTAGTTTAGTAGGCCGTCTTCACCTGTTTTTCCTAGAAGCCTAATTTCCACCCTTGCAAACTTAAAATCCTTGTCAATGTAACTTCCACGTTAAAGAAGTTATGACGTGCTTTACTAGCCTAGGTTTTAAGTGTATCCAGGAAAAGTTCAAGTTGGTGAGAGCAGCAAGTGGCGTGTATCCCCAGCGGATTTCAACGAACACGACTAGACTAAATTTATAGATGTAATGATCATGATTATCCTGACTGCAATAAGATCCTGGGAGTCGGTGTCCTAGTGTACACACACAAAGCACGAGAACATTAGTTAATAAATTTATGTATAACTAATATCACGCAGTTTGAGACTAGTTTTAAATATTTGTATATGCCTGTGAGCACAAGTTCATCCTGCCCAGCCTTACTTTTATAACCTGATCAACATAATTTTAGATTCCTATTTTTTTACATGAATATATAGTAATCCCCCTACACAGAATTTCTTAGCTTTTTATACTTAACGCCCATGAAGTTAAAAATGTTGGGGTGAACAAGAGCTTAATTGGAGGCTGACAAATTCTCAAGTTTCACTAGTCCCATAGAAAGCGTGTAGAAAAAATCTTATTAAATTACTATGGAACGGACAAATACCACAAACGTCTGCACTTAAATAAAATCAATACTTTGTACCAAAGAGCTTTTATCCCTATTACTAATTAAAAATAATCGTACAAACACCGGATAAGGAAATTCCTTATCCAGTGCTTGCTATTACTTCTGCAACCAGCCTAGTCTAAAAACACTTAAAGTATAAGTTTTGCAAAGTAGACTTGATGTTTAAAAAAAAAAAAAAAATCTTCATATGCCCTTCTACGCATTTTGATATTCAGATGCAAGCCTCCCCTAATTAGCTCCTTAGGCAACATCTTTCTCGAAAATCTTTAGTAGTGGATGTCACAATGACGTCTGCGTGCGCTATCAAAAGATTGTATTGTACAGTATTTACACTTATTGAGAAGTTGGTTTAGAGCAGGCATTTCATTAAAAATAAAAGAACGTCATAATATAGATAACAGGCTAAATTTTATAGCAGTAGTAAGACTTGGGCGGTTACATATACCTCCCCTTCCCATAATCAGAGGGGTTGCTGGTCGGTGGCGTATCACTGGTTTACAGCAGGATTCTCGGTCATCCTTCCTGCCGCAAGCCGCGTAAAGCGATGAAAAATTGACTGCGGAATTCTGCATAAAATCTTTTATAAAATTGTCGGGAAAGAAGGACGATGAACTGTAACCGTATGAATTTTAAACTGGCAAAAACATTATACACAACATTACAAATGACGTAACTTAACTGTTCTAGAAATAGTCAATTTAATAAAAGTTGGTATTTTTCCTATTTATTGACGGGATTTTTCCGAAATTCAGTTATGTCTGTATGCTGTGGGAACCACTCCAAGTTTTTGCAGTTCGAAATCCTTTAGTAGTTTGCTATTATCCAGAATTGCAGAAGCATTTCTATATTGTATTCTGCTTTGTTGGCGATACATGACGCCAACAAAGCAAGTAAGGGAAGATGTTTTATATCCCGAAGATAGTGTATAATTCATTGGACGTGCCATAGAAAGTACGACCTAGCTGGGAGTGTTCACTTAAGCAGTGCTTATGTGCCGAGAATAAAAATATATCTCCAGCCTGTGTAAGTCCTGTGCCCAGACAGCTTTATTGATGAGGCTAAAAGAGGGTTACGATTCGTGCAGTCTGACTGACCACAGTTGGTTGGCGTCGCAAATTTCAGAGCCGTCTTAACCACAAAGCGACTAAAGCAATGCTTAGGAGCGGCAAATTTAGAGGTCGACAAAAACTTGCAGAATTGTCCAACCATAAAAACACAGTGCAATCTTACTTTTGAGTTTAGGGGTGACAAAATAGTGCTTATCTAGGGATGGGATATACCCTAACAACATTGAATCTGCAAAGGTATTGGAACATAGTGGTTTTTAATCCTATCGGAATTTCATTTCTCTCAACTAAAAACGAGCAACTGTGGGGTATAATGAATATAGAAACACCACTAGAAATAGTAGGTTGGACTGAAGAATCCATTTTTAGTTGTACTTTTAAGATCACGATGTGTGTGATCAACATGAATTGGATTATGATCTGTGGGAACACCGCTACCTGGTGATAATGATGTATGAAATGTTTTCTGAGGGCACAAGTCAAGGGATATTGGCTGTGCAATGTCTGAATGCCACAGCTCACTTAAACATTGTTGCAAACCAGCTACATCTCTTCATGTTTAATTTATCCATCATGGTATAAGGGGATTGCTAGCAGCATAATGTCACAAGGCATGTAATTCAGGAATGATTTTAGGAGGCAACTTTAGTGGCCTGCTGAGTGACTAGTGTTTATCTGTGGTGGAACATCTTTGATCTAAAACAAACTGCAAGAGGCATTTGCCGTCATCCGAACTTTGGTAACAGATGTCTCTAAGGGCTGATACGAAACTTCCTGGATGCGATGATCCGATGAGTTCTAAAGATTCAAAGTATACCTAATAAATTGGGGATGGGAAACGAAATAATTAGGACTTACGGTTAATTTGACTCCCACTCACTTAGTGGACATTTTAAATTAAATCAAATACTTTTCCTGGAAATTGGTTTCACTAAGTACTTGTATTGATTTTTTTTTTTGGAAAAGTTTTTTTTTTTTAATGGAGAGAAGTTCCCAATTGTAATGCATAGTTTTTTGCGAAGATCAACTTTTAATGGAGTGAACCATTCGTTTCTACTATTTAGTGGCCAAAAGGGAATAGGGTCAAGAGTATTTTTTGACAACCCATGGGTTCTTTCTGTGACGTGTTACTAAAGCTGCAAGCAAAGTATCCCCCGCCTTGATAATTTCCATCGCCCACTGGTGAAACCACGGATTAAACTTTGCTCGAGTGTTCATTTTTCGGTTGTGTTTTTTGGGAGTCCTCTACTCCATTATTAACATTATTTTAAAAAGCGGGGGGGGGGACGGAGCACTAACTACATGTTTACAGGGGCAGGAATAGAATTTTGTGTAGTAATTTCTTCTAATTCAACCAGCGAAATACTAAAATATTAAATAACTTTGCAGAATTATTTCTGAGGTTCATTTGGAAGCAATTATCCACCTAGCTATTAATTTTGAAATGTGTCCCTTGTTGATAATGTAACATCATAGTGAGATGTACATCCGAGAGCCCATTAATCAAACGAAGACTGCTGTTGAAACAACTGCTTTCATTCTTGCCGAAAATAACAGGAACACCTGCGCTAGCAAAACACGCCTCTGAGTGCTGTAAAATTTTTATTTTAATTTCATGGAAATGGTCTCAATAATTCAGCTACTTCATGTGAACACCGATTAATTTATTATTACAACAATTTCATTTAGTGCCACCATGAAATTACCTACAATTGAAAATGCGCGGTGAAGTTTTCATACGAATACAGCTGAATCATTTAGCCAATAGTCGAAAGTAAATAGCAAATCATAATAGTTCTCTATCGTAAAATTTCTTAGGTAGAAAAATATTATTAGAATGGGTTTGTGTAGGAGTATAACGTGTTTCAGGAACCATTAATAAAGTGTTTAGATCAAGGAGAGAATTTATTTTTCAATAACTGGAAATTTTCCTCATTCATCGTTGAGCTTGATTTGCTCTTACCTCCATAGCCATTTAGTTAATAACTCGAGATTTGTTGGCGTAAGATAATAGCGAATAAATCAATGGCTGTGAAATAGTATATCGTACAAAGAATATTAGTTCTAGGAGGAGGATAAATGCTTGGTACATGGATGAAAAATTCACACGAACCTCTTCCCAGAATGCGTTCTAATATAGTAATTGATCCTGTTAATCAGACTAATGCGATATCAGTTTTTGTGAAAACGTTGGACTTTGGTTTCGTAGTATATCCACGCACATTGTTTTACAGAATGCGTGTGCGTTTACTACGATAGCGAATGCTTTCAGGAAGAAAGCAATTCTGTAGATTTAATATGCATTTTGCGTGCTGTTTCCACAGGCACTAATACCGAAACTCGTATTCCTGTTACATGTGTTTTTTCCTCTTTAGATGAAGTTAAAGTGTAGGCTTAATGAGATTAGCGGTGTTTTAATTAGGACCGGATGCACGATTCTTGTCGGAGGCGTTGCGGTCTGGATATATTTCGTTTTTTTTAATATATTGAGAGACAAATTTTGTTCGAGGTCACCGTTTATATGCAAAACATACTTCCTTTTAAGGCTACTTTATTCTCTTTATAACGTAATGACATTTTTTTCGTATTAAATCTTAAATTAGACAAACTATACATTTTAAATTATTATGAATATAGCCAGTTCATATCAAATCGATATTAATCATTCGCTGAATATTCTGAATACCAACTCCTTTCCATAGAAACTACACGGTAGTCTTATTGTCGGATCTAAAAAAAAAAAAAAAAAACTGCTCTAAATACTAACCACGATACTTCTGAAGTCACAAAATCGTTTGCCATTTGAAGACATTCAAATAGTGGACAATAGTGAATAGCAAGATAACTTTATAAAAAATTTCCCCTGTTTGTTTATACAAATATTATATTACTGCACCCATTCTTTTCATTGATTTGCTTCCAAATGGTTTACTGTTATTTAACTTCATTTTAAATTAAACTTTAGTTATTTTCATTTCCTTTATACAAACGAGGCATGAATTTCAGCTCTTATACAGTTTTACATAATTAGATATAATCTAAGCTTACCTAAAAGTCGTCGTCCGGTAAGTCCAATAAAAATCTTATTCTTCAGCTCTGTTAATACGAGCTGCTGAAGTTGCATGAAGCAATCTTGCCTCATAACTTCAGTAGCTTGTATGGATGTGATGAGCTAATCACGAAATATTAGTGACTTATATCCAAATCTGTATTTCATTATGTAATTTGTGTATGGGTAATTATCTATTCCAAACCGTTATTGGTTTTACTTAAAGTGAAAATGTTCCTATATAGACAACTTAGTTGGTGTCTTCTGTACCACAATAATGCGTTATTTTTAAATAATTTCCAAGCCACTAAATGCTTTCTGCGGGTTTTTCAGAATGAAAAACCAGATTTTACGAGTTTTATTTATTTTTTAGGCTTTCCATTCCCAGATGGCCTGAACTAGTACGTAATGTGTGGAAGAGATTATTTAAAAAAAAAAATAATAAATATGCAACTTAATGTGAAACAAAGTAGCTGCCGTCAATAAGCGGTATGGATTGCAATCATGTTTCTAGACTCATTAAAAAGAACTAATAAAAAATTACAGAAACCGTATTGGCATTCAGTAGTTTATGGGAAATAATATTTCATATATCTTTGGGAAAAAAAAGGAAAAAACTTCTCAATGCGCTACTTCTCCACACACGCTGCATAATTCATTACATCCATACTCTCGTTTACGAGTCACGAAGGCAGGAACGATGAAACTGCACCAGTCAGTGGTAATTCTGAAGTGTGGAGAAGTGGCTGTCAGATGACCCAAGGCTACAGCAGTAGCTTATTCGTTATCACGAAGTTTGTGTACCTCTTAAAAAAAAAAAAATGCATTGAACACCTGTCGTTAGGAAACACCTGTTTTTATGTCTAGGTTGTCTACGATCGTCATTGCAGCTTACCGTATATAAATCTTCAAAAATTAACATTAATCGGAATTGTCAATGTTTAGGAATAATTTGACACTTAATACCACCTGCTGTATGGAATCTGTCTGCAAAGTGCAGGCCCTTCCGACACATGCGCTTAATGTAACAATTTTTTTTCTCCCGGTATAAATGAGAATTTTTCTAGTCTTTCTGTCTACTTCATATTCTATTGTTTCAAATTAATTTCAAAATAGATTCAGTTCAACTGAATCGCTCCTCCCTTTATACTTTTTTCAATGTGAATCCAAAGAAATTTTGGAAATATCAACTCGTTCCATCCGAAATATTTCAATATCGGTGAGCACTTAATTGTTGCTGAACGTTTACTCCTGTTATTGAAACTGGGAAAATTTTCAACGTATGTTGTGATATGAACAAGCTAAGAAAATTCTTTTATATTAACCGCTCTTCAAAATCTACGAATTGTTATTTAACGTATAATCTATTTATTGTCGAAAAATCATACATATCGAATCGGTAGTTGTTTTAATCCATCTTTTTTTCAACTAGGAGAAACCATTTTTATCCACCAGTGTTTTTTTTGGCAGAAAACTTGTGCTAGATGTAAGCAAATAGCTGAACTAGATTCATTTACTTCGCTATTAACATTCTGTACAGATCATTTCGGCGTCTGTAACCAGAATAAGGTGATATAAGTTTTGATATTGCGGAATTTGCTTATATTGACAAACTTGCTTTTTACTTATGATTCTAAAAAAATATTTTCTTACAAATCTTAGTAACTTCAGCCCCATTTAATGGAGAACTTTCCCAGTTACTTCAGATACTTTACCCGATTCCTAAGGCAGGAAAGCTTGCATAATTAGTTAATGTAACTTAATTGCATTCCTTAAGGATTTTATCTTGGTCTTGTTCCCAGTGCAGGAATCGTGTAGACCCGACCGAATATATATATGAATAATGTATGTGAGATTGTAATCTCACGCGCTCGGTTCCCAAAAAAATATGTAGTTTCTAATAATGACAAGGACGCACATATACTCCTTCACTTGCACTAAAATTACCAGAGTGGAGATGGAGGAGTTAGAATTTGAACAGATAGTTATATATCAGTCTGAGCTTAGTTCCGGAGTATGTTTTGAAAAGTAGGAGGCAGAAAAGTGAGGATATGATTTTAAAAAAATATAAATATTTTAGACATTTTTCAACACTGGAAAAAACAAGGTTATTTCTCGAAGTGGTTAATAATAGTAAATCTAATTTCTGAGTGGCTGGAATTATTATCAGCATTTGACCTCCATGGAGTCAGACTCATCATGGAAGGTACTCACTATTGCATAAATGCTCATCCAACCGCGTCTTAAACTGATTCAATGTGTCCACATCCACAACACACTCAGGCAATGCGTTCCACTCACCAACCACCCTCCATGCAAAGAACCTGCTTCTCACTCCTTTGTTTACGCCCTCCTTATACAGTTTCCAGTAATGGCCTCTTGTTCTACTCCCCTCTCCCATTCTATGAAAAATCTCTTCCATGTCTACCTGATAACCCCTGATATCTCAATCATATCGCCCCCTTCCTCTTATTCACGAGGCTCTGCAGCTTACATTCTCTCAATCTGTCCTCGTACTCCACATTCCAAAGACCACTGACTACCTTTGGGAATCTTCTCTGTACCCTTTCCAACATAATCCTTTTCACCATGAAAACCTGGCGACCAAATCTGTGCACAATAATCCATATGAGGCCTGATCAAGACCTTATACAATGAAATCATAATCTCTCTATTTCTGCATGTCGGGGTTCTCTGCATCATTGCCATTATTCGATGTGATGTCTGCACAAATTGTGCAATCTGGCCCCTGAATTCCAGGTCCTTGTCCACCATCACTCCTAGATCTCTCATCTCTTCTGTTAGTTTCCCCACCAAGTGTATACTCTTCATCCCATCGTTGCTTACCAAATCTCAAAACCTTACACTTGCCCATTCATGCAATCTATTCAAGTCCTCTTGTAAGGCTTTAACATCAGCCTGACTATGCATTGCTCTCCCCAGTTTTGTATCATCCGCAAATAGCTGGATATCACTAGTTAAACCTGACCCGATATCATTAACATACAAATTGAGCAACAATGACCCCAAAACTGACCCCTGTGGCACACTACTGGTGACCTTTCTCTTTCAAGATACTGCATCCCCATATACAACTTTCTGATACTTATCTGACAGCCAGTCACTGATCCAATACAGAAGTCTGTTATCCAGTCCCATCTGTTTCAATTTATTTAATAGCTTGTCATGTGGCAGTCTATCAAAAACCTTTGCAAAAACCAAGTACACCACTGTATATGCATCTCCTCTGTCCAAGGTATTTGTCACTCTGTTATAGTACATAAGTTAGTAAAACACGATCTCCCTTTTATCAACCCATTTCTGTATCTTACTTCTCTCCAGGACTTCCACCACTCCATATATACAGACCGGCCTATAATTTGAAGCCACAGCCTTATCACCGCGAATGATTTAGAGATCATGGAGAATGTTAGGTGCACGTTAGGTAAGATTGAAGTGGACCTTCCCCAATCAATCTTAGGACTCCACGATGTCTATCCAAATAATATCCTATACAATTTTACCAGCGCTTTCTTTGCGTGTCATACTGCACTTCAATGTAGAACCAAGGCAGAAATCTGGAAAGATGATTGTCAAGTTCTCGTGCTCGATTGAATGATCTCAATCTGTATTTTCAATGCTTTCACAACTATCAAATTTAAACAGTGAGTGTGGCAAAGTAAACGCAGTCGCAGCATATAAATGAACTTTCAAGGCCATTATTTGCTTTAGTCCGTCAACAGGTGGCGTCAGATGGCAAAAGGATTTATTCCGCAATTAAACTACTAAATGCTTCGCGTGCACCAGGAAAATTGAAGTGTTGCGAATTCATATCACGATTCTTGCCGAGCAGCTGTTAAAGCAATTAAAATAAATGTTACTCTGCGCGTATTAGCTGGAGTTTCATGAACTCGTAATTTTAAGAATACCATAAGAAATTACAACATTTTTCTAACTTTAACTAATTATGCAAGCAACATAACTTAAGGGATGAACCATATCCTCTTCCTAAAGCAGTCCAACAAAGATTAACATAGGTCAGAGTCCAAATTGCCCCCATTAGCGATCTTTCTAGATCGGTTAAGACGCATTAGCATAGGGCTGACTAGATTATCAAATTTCAAAAACCGGACACATTGCGCAACTATGAGAAATATGCCGGAACTGCACTACATGACGTCCTGTGTACTAGAACTTTCCACTGTCCATCACTTGGCACACCCACAAATTTTTCTTGGGAGGAGAAGGGGAGACGTGAGCAAAGATCACCTGAGATGGTATTATGTTACCTTTCGAGTAATAAATACGGCACGCATTAAACTGACATTCCGCTCGGAAAAGGGTTTTTTGAAGTTGATTATATCAGTTATTGTTGGTGCTTTCCAAATGGAACAAACGAGCTGTGGAAATAAGTGTACGGTCATTGACTCTGCACTGCAGAGATGCGTGCGCGCGCGCAACACACACACACACACACCAAATGGTAACTTGGAAGAAACGACCATTGGAAATAACGAGAATCAGTGGTAGTCTATTCTCACTAATTGGTCCAAGACTTATTCAAGTTTGAACCATGGGGAATTTTCAGTTAAAATTATTTTCTTCCTAAACCAAGCAACATCAAGATCCATAAAGACATTTTCATGCCAATTTTTAAAAATTTTTTTTTTAACTTATGGAGCTTCGGATGGATTTAGTTTTTATGAAAGATTTAATTGGAATTGTGGACGAAGCGACTAATGCTAGAAAAGCTAGTGTATCATGTCTGTTGTGTTATGCGGCCAGTTTGCTGGTTTTTGAGACAGAAAAAAACTCGTGTGATAGGTTTATCCACGTTCTAGGCCAGATTCGAACTTATCTTTACAACTCGATGGCAGATTGCTGCCACTGCGTTACTTAGACCTAGAAAGAAAGGAGCTGAATAGATTAAAATATGACATGATTATGCAGCTTTATACTTTCTTGAAGTTCTTTACACTTCAAGGAATCGTTTATTTGAACTAAATGTGTACTTCAGTACAAAATGAGACGAATGCAAGTAAAAGGGTTCACATCTTCGGATGGCGCTACAATCAGTACAGTGACTTACTTTGCAGAACTAGTTGTTGGAGCTTTTTGTCCAGTTTTGCATTTGTGCAGGTCTTAGTTTCTTAATTAAAAAAATAAAATAAATGGAAAACTACAGAACCGGGTCTTCTGATTGTAAGACTAAAGTTTAAATCTCGTCCTGACGTAAAGAATCGTTGAGCGTTCTTTTTCAGAGAGCACGCCATTGACACACAAAATACAATAGTGATGTGTAGTGCCCTCTCGCGATGAGTCTTGGGATTCCATGGAGGCGTCGTGTGATAACATTTTCGCCCTAACCATGTCACAGCAAGATGCATGTGAAAGACGACTTTGCTATCTGCAAGCGATAACATTGACCTACTTCATATTGCGGTGTATAACTTCTAGTTCAATAAGTGAATTGGAATTATTGGGCGGGGGAGTTTTGATCCTGTCGCAAATGTAATGAACTCCTAGAAATTTTCATCTGAGGCCAATTCTCTGAGAGACAGCAGCATTTTTAACTTATTGAAAATATGCATTAATATTAATAGGCGATGTCCTGTCTAGCGTTAATCCGCGTCTGTGTTCTTCAGTTTCCAGAGACGTTATAATATTTTCCTCCTTAAGGCAATAAGTTTCCTACAAATGTCAATAACACCACTGACAACGGAAAGTAACAAATTACTTTCCTGCCAATCCCAGTAATGGACACTTTTTTACTTCAAATAGTAAACATTTACTTTTCACGAATAATGAAGGGGACATAGATGATTTTAAAACCTTATCTGAACAAATGTCCAAAGAAAAAAGGGAAATTTTCTCACTACATTAGGAAAAAAAAGTTTAACAGAATATTCGTTCTTGCTTGGATTCGTCAAATCTGCATCGTATTATTGTGACGCCATTACATGTTTTCTATTTACTACACGAGCGCCACTCGTCCTCTATTTTTGATTGACAAAAATGAATGTCATACTAGTTTTAAAAACTTTTCAGTACATCTTTTAACTATATCTCGGGCATATTGTCAAATTATTTTTAAATAAATGATACAATTGATGTACCTGATCTGCAAATGCTGAAGTTCGGGTGATGACTATAGGAATGTGAGGACGGGCCTCTTTCCAGGGGATAATCTAAACGTCAGAAGCTCAAAATCGCGGCTCAAGCCTGAGGCCTCCTTAGTGAGGTTATATATTTAATGCATCACGTACTCTCCACGAAAAATGAAGTGCCGTGAATTCGCCTCACGATCTTATTGCAGTTTCGTAAGTGAGAAGTGCACGTGTCATTTTGAGTTATTCATACATCCAGCGAACAGCATGCTTTCGAGTTGTTAATTGTTGATTATTGCCACGTTGTGTGAGGAAAGTTAATTTAAGTACGTTGTCAGAACTTAGTTGCTTAAAACTTTCCACATAAAGCGACATGCCTTAACTTGATATAATTCGTCTATCAAGATTTGTCGCACATGAATCAAACGAATGGTGAAGTTGCATTCGCGATATGGTTTAGCTTCAATACTTTCAAAATTGCTGTCCTATGTCATTTTCATAATGCGTATGATGGGTATCGTAATGCATTTTTATTTCAACGTTAACGTATTTCTTTTATTTTAGATATGGTTGTTATGGCAACATGGACGGCAAGATTGTCGCTTGTCTTTATAAAGAATGAGTATCTGAATCAAATGAAGTTTTTTTAAATGTTCCGTGTTTGCTGGACAGATCTCCAAATTTTCATCATCCTTCTCTCATGGGCACTCCTTGTCTAGTTTTCCGCAATGCTTGCATCACATTTCTCTTTTTCTCCGGATCTCTTGCTCTGGAAATCTAATCTGTATTGAAGATTACTTTTCATTGTTTGTGACATCCCATTACTAATATTTACTGCTAGATTTTGTATAACTTTTTTTTTTTTTTTTACTTTAATTTTTTAATTCGCATAATACTTTGCATTTCTTTCGCATGTTTAAGTTCTGTTTTAATTTCAAGGGCAAAGATTGAGCTCCGTATGTTAAAATGGACGATGTAATAAATAGGCTTCGTTCCGAAAAAATTAACTAACATTACCACTGTACTACTACTACCTCAAATACGAAGATGACAGAACTTAAGGAATTATCAACAAAAATTGATTGCAGCGAAATCAATTTACTATTCCTATTAATCTAAACTTCTAACTTCTTTTGGGGAAGAAAAAACTTCAGTGAATGGGGAAATAATTTTTATTAAATTGACATTTCTAGAACCCTTGTTACATATGTTTTCTTAAAATATTTTGCGGGTAACAGTTCATTCGGATAATTTAGGAAATTTTTTTTTCCGTAGGGATTCTGCGAAAAATTTTGTCATGTTCCACAGTCTTAAGTTTAAGAAATTATTCTAAACTATCAGGACTTTGCAATGAGGGACTATTGATACTGATAGATAATCTGGGTTTGACTTCAATTCTCACCATGGTTTATTGCAATAAAAAATAAGGATCTTTGTGTGTAATACATTTTTTAACTTGGGGATATTGTATATTAGGATAACAAAGTTTATAAAATTACTTGGTTATCCTAATGTGTGTGTGTGTGTGTGTATGTAAGGAACCTGAGCAAGTTTACTGGTAGTTTATAGTAGCCGATAACTGATGGAATAAAGGTAGGAGTTTCAAATTTTAACCACTACCTCATGGGTTGACTGTAAATTATAATTCCAGGTAGTAGCTCAAGGACTAGAGCAGGGGTCGCCAAACTTCTTTGACCGTCGACCCCTTCAAGAGTTTCTTGATGTTTTATCGACCCCCTCTATTTTACTATTACGTAATTATAATAGGACAAGCGAAAAAGACGCTTATGTGAGTTTTTAGATTGTTTATTTTATAGTTAGTGTTTATTGTATGTATAATATAGTATTATTATATTACTATCACTAGTAATATCACTGGTATTACTAGTGATATTAATATGCAGGTATTAATAAACTATTACTATTATTACGGGCAACTCCCGGGAGTCATTAGACTCATCGAGGGAGGCCCCAAATCATATTCATCACAACTATCTGACATTCATACAGTATCTATCATACCTCGCCTTAAACTCATTCACTGTCACAGCATCCACTACAGACTCAGGGAGCGCATTCCACTCATTCATTACTATAAAAGTAAAGAACCCAGCTCTAACACCTTTACTAACCACACTTTTGCCCAGTTTCCATGGATGTCCCCTAGTCCTCCCACAACTAGCCCTGTTCTCAAAAATATCTTCTGAATTAATTTTATAGAAACCCTTCAGTAATTTGAATGTCTCAATCATATCTCCCCTCCTCCGCCTATCAACCAATTTTTGCAACCCACAAATCCTCAACCTGTTCTCATACTGTTCATTCCACAGACCTGCTATCATCTTGGTCACTCGCCTCTGGATCCTCTCCACATCCTCCCCATCAAGAAGAAACCTAGGTGACCAAATCTCAGCACAGTAGTCTAGATGGGGTCTTATCAAGGCTCGATAGAGTGGAACAATAACCTGCTTGTCTCTGCTTGTCAACGTATTCTTCAGCAACTAAGTGATTTGATGAGCTGTTTTGGTCACTTTTGCAATGTGTCCCCTAAATTTCAATTCCTTATCCACCAACACTCCTAAATCTCGTGCCTCATCAATTTCCTGGAGCAGGGTTCCACCAATGCAGTAAACTGCCGCCAATCTTTTCACCCCAAAATGCATAACCTTACATTTTGCCACATTAAACTGACATCCATTCTCCTTAGCCCAGACCTCCACTCTATCCAAATCATCCTGCAAAATTTTGACGTCATCTGCATTCACTATTGCCCTACCCAACTTCGCATCATCCGCAAACAAATGAACTGTTCCTCTCAGATCATTTCCTATATCATTTATGAACAAATTAAACAGCAGTGGTCCAAGAACAGATCCTTGTGGCACACCACTAGTCACAAGCCGTCTTGTGGACTCTACTCCCGAGTAAACTACTCTCTGATATCTCTCCGTCAACCACCCTCCTATCCATCTCACCAACCCTATGTCCATTCCCATATGCTGCAATTTACTGATTAGAATTCCATGTGGAATCCTGTCAAAGGCCTTGGCAAGGTCCAGTAGAATCACCGTAAACCCATTACCCTTATCCAGTTCAGCCGTCACTGTGTTATAATACGTGAGCAAGTTACTGAGGCATGACCTACCCTTCACAAAACCATGCTGTCCCCGATACTGTATCCCATTTTCTTCAATCCAATCTTGTATTTTCCTTTTGACTATTTTCTCTAAGACCTTGACAATGATTCCTGATATGCTAATCGGTCGGTAATTTACAACAGCAGTCTTGGAACCACCTTTATGCAGTGGAACTATTTTCCCCTCTTTCCACCCGCTCGGGCCTAACCCAGACCCGAGACTCAAATTAAACAAAATGGTCAAGGGTACTGACAATTCTTTAGCTGCTTCTCGTACAACACGAGCTGGTATACCATCCAATCCCACAGATGTATTGACATTGAGGTTATGCAATAGACTACTCACCTCCACTTCATTAACCACAATTCCCGTATAATCTACTGGTTTATTCGTTTCTGCAATGTCACCACCTGGATGATATACTTTTGCAAAGTGCTCACTCAGTAACTCAACTATCTCAACTGATTCAGTTACCTCCCTACCATCGGCATTCTTTAAAATCAATCTGCCATGTACATTTTTCCTTTTACTTGCTACATATCTAAAAAAACTGTTTAGGATTCTCTTTAGCCTGCTTGGCCAATGTTCTTTCGTAATCCTTTTTTGCTTTTCTTACCACACTCGTCACCCTTCTGGCCTGCGCTTTATACCGTTCATGTGCCTGCCGGTCACCCTTCTCCTTAAATTCCCTCCATAGTTGTTTCTTTTTTTGCAACTCAAGCTTAATGGTGTTATTCATCCATTTAACCCCTACTTGATTTATTATTCGGACTCTAGGTATGCAGTCAGCCATTGCTTCATGCAAGCACTTCTTAACTACCTCCCATGCACTATCAACTTCTAGTCCTTGCAGTTGTACATGCCATGGCACTGAACCAATCAAACTCCTAAGCTTGTCATACTTTCCCACCCGATAATTCCACATGTACCCTGTCTTAATTGAAAATTCTACACCTTTAGCCACCTCCCAAGTTAAGACCCTATGATCACTCTCACCGATTGGTGGCAATGTGGTCATATTTGTTACAGCCAAATCCTCAGATGTAATTACTAGGTCAAGCACTCTCTTACCCCTAGTATTTTCCATTACATGCTGTCGCAGATAGTTATCCCTTAATAACCGCATAAAATCCAGTTCCTTCCTCCCGTGTGTCCTCTCCTCACTCCAATCAATGCGACCATAGTTGAAATCTCCCATAATAATCACCCTCCTTCCACCCATTTCTTCTATTTGCTTGTGCATACTGTCACCACCATCTTTTCCATCACCTGGTCTATAGCAGCACCCAATTTTATATTTAGTTCTGCTAGCCACAATCTCACACCAAATGGCCTCAAATGTGCTCTTTTCTCTATCCTGCAATTCAACTTCTATTCTCCTTGGCTGGAGCTCATCAGCTATCATCAACAATACTCCTCCCCCCATTTTATTCTCTCTGTCATTCCTGAACACACTATACCCATCACATTCAATCCCACTAGTTATATCATCTACAGTCAGCCATGTTTCACTAATACCTATAACCTGTGGTCTGGAAGTGCCAACCATGGCCAAAAACTCTTCCTTCTTGTTCCTAATACTCCTACTACTGGTATTACTACCAGCCCTTCTCAATTTTTCAACATAGAGAAGTTTAGTTCGTGAATGAATAACGATTGAATTATGATATGTATGTTGATGAATTTTAGAACATTAACGCTCACTTGTATGTCGATGGCAAAAATGAGGCTGGATCGAATACGGGTAAGTATAAGTAAATCAGCAACCGCGCACGTGTTGCCATCTCGCTCCTGCCGCGCCGGCCGGATGGGAACCACAGACATCCGTTTATTGGTAAATACGTCATTTTGACCTACTTGATTGGCCTCCGTAACTATTTTCATGACCTTGCTCCATCTTACAGGTCTTATTCATGTCACTGTTCCTACGATTCATTCTTAATTGCGTTGTCATTCAGGATTGAGGTAATCCAAGTTAACCGAATTAAATATTACCCGTACAATGATGTCTTATATTTTTCTATCGACCCCTAACAATGTTATATCGACCACTGGACTAGAGGGTAGATCGGAGTCAGGAGTGGAATCTGAAGAAATGTTAGTGTTTACAATGCATTTGTTTTTTAAAATTGTTACCTTCTTTGAAGTGCTATTATTGCTTTTGATTATTCATCTGTCGGCAGTTTTGACCTGGGCATCAACGTTGATTGCATAATTCCGCCTGGTTGAGAATTTTTTAAAAAAAAATATCTGGACATCCCTTCCTAATCCTTTAGATGAAAGATATGATCAAGTTGAAAACCACAATGATTATTTTTAATTTATCTTTATAAATTAATATCACTATGTTAAACTTCATTTTTACAACGAAAGAAAATTTAACTTTGGCAGCTTTCTAAACATCACTTTAACCCCTAGACGGTTTCCTCTTACAGCTGATATTTCCAAGATCCTTTAAGTACTTATTCAAATTTGGAATTGTCTTACATAAACTTCCACGTTTCATTCGGAATATTAGATGTACAGCCTGCTTAACTTGTCAAAAGATCGTTTTCTTTTCTAGACCAAAATTCAGTAAAAATTATCTCAGATCACGTACTTAACTAGCAGCGCAAGTTTTAAATTGCAGATCTTTTTACTAGTTTTCTTAAGGATATATATAGCTTCCCTATAACTTGAATCTTGACAGTGACTGTTTTATTTCAGAAATAAATTAAAACAATGCTCCGTGCATTCTTTTACCTCTCCATTCGCCGCTACACATACATCCAGAAAAATGGTCAATTTTCAGTGCATTACAAGGGAGGTTGTCAAAAATCGTTAGCTTATTACGAAATAAAACAATTTAGAATGCTTCTGTAAATCAACGAAAATCGGTAGCCTTTTACAAAAGTTTCCTTGTGCAATTTTCTTTTGAGTATTCTGCAACCTATGCTAGTTATGTTGGACATTGGAACCTACTCATTTGGAAGTTTATTACCATAAAGTAGAACTGAAAATGCTATTGATCTGTTACACATTTCCATCTGTTTGGATTCTCATTCACCTTTCTGTTTAGTGAACCTGTTGTGAACTTCGAAGAGATGTCACTCCCTCGGGCGTTCTTTCATTTTCCCGCTGAGCATCAGCTTTTCGATTCCTGCAACTATTTTTACAGAAATCTTTTCTGAGTGAGTGAGTCTTCGGGAGAGTAACGAGATTTCCTCTGGATTGCTTCTGTTTGCCTTCAGTTTTATTTCCTATCCCGATCATTGTTGGCAATCTCATTTCCACGATAGTCCGAAGCCCATGCTACTTCAGTATAACTCACTGAAGTGGAAACAGAAATCCTGCGTAATCGTAGCATTCGCAAGTAAATGGATTTATTGGAGGTTGCAATCAGTTGATAGCAAGATACGTACACAATATTTTGATTTGTTGCAGCCTTCATCTTGAAGCCAGAAATAAAACTAAGTAGGTATGATCCCGGAGGGCTTTTTGTTGTTCACAATTTTTTTTTTTAGCTTCAAGATAAAATATTCGTGATTTCTTTAACTTTATCATTTATAAATTGCTGTATTAATGTTTTTTTTTTTTTAATTCCAAAATCAGTTTATTACACGATGTATCATTCCAATATAATGGCGATCGCTAATCATAATCTTGATTTTCGGCAATAATCGTGCAATAAGTATTGAAAGCATAGTTTCATAAAATTCGGATTGAATTGAATTCAAATCAATTTCTTTTGATATCGCTATCCATTTTTAAGGGAGGTAAAAAAAATGGATAAAATTTAAAACTAAAATTATTACAGAATAACTTTTTAGCATCTTCTGGAGCTTCCCCTAAGGAGTTAATAATTCAGCTAACATCTTCCTTAAATTCATTTCCATGGGACTTTATCATTGCATAGTTACCGCGTCCAAAATTGGTTGGGATGAAATGCATTCCCCCCCCCTACAAATCAAGATAGTTGAACCTTCTTTAATATAACAATCTGTGGACTTATAAATAAGATGCCATTCGCAGTACTTCTTTGGTAACGTCAAATCTTATTTGTTGACGTTACCAAAGTTAGTATGAAATCCAATGCAATGCTTAGGTTAGCACGAATAACATGCTGAGAGAATGAAGTCTCAAGCAAAAATGCCCATGATTTTAAAAAAAAAAAAAAAAAAAAAAAAAAACCATTAGTAATGAAAATATGTTAAACTGTTTGGTATAGTAATTTTAGTATTAATGTTTTCTGATAATCAACAGAACTGTTTATCATCTTCGTCACGACATGGATTACAGGCATACTTGGCGAAAACTGATAAGAAATCAATACATAAACTAAAATATCCTTGCCAACAAGCAGGGATTGATTTTGCGGTTGTCTTGCATAAGCCTTATTACGTAATGAGTTGAACGCATTCTGAGATGTTATTTTATCTATTAAATTGCTAGAGCAGTGTAAACTATATAAAGTGGAGTGTCATCCCTTGATTCATGTTATACTGTATCGGAATAAGTGATCTACACCCTTCTTTGTATCTTAGATAACTGGTGTATGCAGTATACGGCATTTGTCTCATAACATTGTTGATCCTTTGTAGTATGGAACGCTAATCTAGACTTTTGTGACCTCATCAACGTCTTTGTGTACGTCTGCGCATTCCTACTGTCTGTCCTACGTAGCAAATGCTAAATTTATAATAAAATTTCATACCACCTAGTGTCTCCAGTGTATGCGAAGGTTTCCGTGGATCTAAGCATGTAAGAAACATAACGCATAAAAGGAAACAAAACTTGTTTCTTTAATGTGTTAAGTTGTCGCTCATGCTTTATATGAAAGAATTACAGCAGCTTTTATAGTTGTCCATTTCTGCATAACATTGTTCAGAGTGAACGGCATAACCACTAATCCAAACGCCAGTAGTAATAAAGTACTTCGTTGGTTATTTTTTCATCACTTGATAGTGTATGCTTCACAAACGGTCACAGAAGTTTGAAAACGATTGATTTAAAGTAATTTTAATCAGTGATTTTTCTATTTAAGTTGTCAAAATGGTTCTTTATAATTGTAACCATATAACCTTCAATTCAACTTTATATATGTATATATTTCAACACTGATATATTCCAATCTAAACTGCAGAGTTCAGCGAACACTTTTGATCCTGATTATACTTTCAACCCTTTTTAGGCATGCTACCAACAAATTTGTGATATTTTGCATTTGAGATTCCTCCAACATGAACACTAGTACTGTCCGATCACAGATGAGAGATCCTTTGATATTTCTGCTCATCGCAGAAGGCGAATCCGTTCCAATAATAGCGTAATCAATGAGTTTCATGTGATGAGTGTTTATTATTATACACCGGAAAATTAGCTTTTTCTTTTATGAAAATTCTCGATTTTAAAGTGGTAACGATTTTGCTTGTACAACAGCTGTAAAATTTTATGTATAATGGACGTGCTTTCGCGTGTTGGTGACGAATTCGTACATCGCATTATTCCTTTCTCCCTCTTCAACATGAATTGCTCTTCTTGGCATTTTACCAGCCAGGGTTTTCGCATGTGTGATCAGACTATGCACCATTATTGGATGCATGGGCAAGCTAGCATTCCCCCCCCCCCCCCTCCGAAAAAAGTGTTCAAATAGGTTGAGATCGGGACACTGCAAGCTAGTCATGTTCTTCCACAAGCACTTGAAATAGACCGTATTGGCGATGGGCAGTTTACGAAGGACTGTCTTATGCATTAGTATTACATATTTTATCCTTTTTAAATAAAACGACGAAAGGTCAGTTCGTACCAAAAGAATCGGCTGAAGCCTTTTGCCATTTAACTTCATACTCAATGTGATGCATGGGCCATAAGGCGTTCCCAGGAGTCAGATTGGAAAAAGCATATGGAGCAGAGAATCCTGCTACTGTGTCATTTCATGATCTTTACACAAGTAGTCTACTGTTAATTGCACACACGTCAAACATTAATCATGGAAACCATCTTGCTTATAGAAACAGTTGAGCAAACACGGTTTTCAAGTGGTGCCCTAACTTTGAGCCTCTATAGGATCATTGAATTCCAGGTTTTCTGACTGAGGTTATGAAGGGACCAAAAGGTCCCTTGGTTCTACATTTCGAAAGTTAAATGTTTTGTATTTTTGTTTCTCCTGAAACAAACCGGTCGAATATAATTAGCAAATTTAATACATTTTGCTTTCATGACTTTACTTCATAGGAAGTGGCAAGGTTTTTTCATCTCGCAGGTCAGAACGAACACCCACGCTTTACACGTAATGTATTGGCCTCACAACCTTGACTGCTTGTCTACACTGTATTTCTAGTAACTCCAAGAAACATCTTGTCCCTAGTTGCTTTTTCCGTAATACTAAACAATCTGGTAATTATCAGGACTTTTCTTACCCTACCCCAGTGTTTCTCAACGTGGGGCGTACGCCTCACAGGGGGCAGTTTGAATATTTTGAGGTACAATTAGAAAATGTACATATATTATACTTTTTCAGAACTTGGCTGACACGGGGGCATCAAGATCTTTGAGACGTTGAGGTGGGGCATGATCCATAAAACGTTGAGAAACACTGCCCTACCCTTTGGAAGATCGTGAATTTTCTGGCAATGATCATACATTTGTTTACCACTTTATATTAAATATTTCAGCTAAATATTAAGCCAGTAAGTATTTGGGTTTATTTGAAAAATTCCATTTCGACTTTTGTTTTTGAAATTACTTTCATGAACTTCATTCCCCCACTCTCATTTGAAATGGATGCAGTGACCTCAGTACAGTCGAAAGGCAAGAGAGAAACAGGAAGTTGTCTGTCTGTTAGAAGACAGATGCCCTGAGCAACTGTTTGCCCGAGGCTATTGCTAACATGCGGTGACATATCGTTAGCCCTGCTGGGGGTGTTTATTTTACACATGTTCATACATACACTGGAGGGGGAAGTTGGAAGAAGGCTAACTGTAACCAAAAAGATCTGAGTAGAATAAAATGAAAGTTCTAAACCAGCTAGATACCACTGGAAATAATATGCCACAGATAATCAAATATTTACCAAGCTGGACAGAATCTCTTTCGATAGGCAAAATTAACCTTGACCCTTTTATATAAATGACATTTAAAAGACCATGACATTCTCCTTCATTGCGTATGCATTTATGTGCTAAAGACAGAACATTAATAGTGCCGAATGTATTATGTTAAGTGTTTAAGCAATTAAGAGCCAAGCGGTAGCTAACTTTATAGACTTCTTTAAAGTCTGTTAATCGTTTCCAGATTGAGATGTGATACGGAGTGCTTATCAATTAAGACATTTGACTAGAAATTGACACTATTATACAGTATATTTAATTCAAATTAAGTGTTGCAGATTTAACAAACATTTTATAACCTAGTCAGCCCTTGCTAGCATGCTCCTTCCACACAGAAGGCAATTAATTTTCTTCAGACCTCGCTTTTAAAAGCAAGCACGCGCACACATCACACACACACACACACACACACACACACACACACACACACACTGAACGTCTGGAGCCTCGTGGAAAGGCATTCGATATGCCATGACTCATTGGAATTGTCTACACTGTTTTTCTACTGCATTCTACCATTCTGAGGGCTCTGTTTCTTATTTCCATAATATTTGCTTGACAAAATGGCGTTTGTTCTGACAAATACCTGCATCTTTTACGGGCATTTCTGACAAATAACCGTAAAAGATCAGACTGTTTCAATTATTCGTTCTAATGTCTGTAGTTAAGTCATAGTAACATTGCCAGGAATTTCTTCAATAACTGCGATAGGTTTAGCGCTCTTCTTACAGACCAGTCGAGGTTTTTGTGTAATCCTCGTCGCAAAGTTTATCGATATGGCAACTGTGGCTTTCGTAGCTTGATAGTCATGACCAAAATTCTGATGATTGGGTGCTTAACTTTATGGTGATATGCATTCTGTAAATGATTTTAATCCTTCTTTAAACATGGAATTTCTAGCCATATAAAAATTTTAAATGATCTTCTAATTTCGTGGTGACTGTCATTGCAAAAAAAAATTGCGCAGAATATTTTTACTCTTGCAATGGCTCCATTTAAATGTAATTTTACATTTAAAATCAACTTAACTTAAAAAGCAAGCACAATTTCAATATTGGAGCGCAGTGGCCTCGCCAGGCAGATGAAACTTTCCTACCACCTAATAAAACCACATATTCAAAAATGCTTAATAGAAGATCAAAGGATTTACAAGGGTTAAGGAGAATTAGTTGTAATTCTTGATTACACAAGACACGCACATGCAAATATGCATGGATTAAAGATTGTATATCAAGGCCACCGTTCACACATTTCTGGGTTATCACCACTAAGGCTGAGTCAATAAGAATATAGACAACAGAATTTTTGTATTTATATGAACAAGCGTTTCAACCGAAGTCAACTAGTTCCGTCGCAAGAATTCGGACTTTTCAGTGATTAGAGAACACTCCCAATGTGGCGTTTCAACTAATTCCAATCTATCCTTTAAACAGAAGTATTGTGATTGTTTCTAAATAAATTCCACCTAAGAAAGTTTCTCCAATCTTAAGATTTCAAATCTACAGTGACGTGTATTGTAGGTGAAATAACAGTTAATAATCCAAACGTTTTCCCACCCACTTCAGGTCTCCAGTAAGCACTGTGATTTCGCCACTGGGGATGAAATTCAGCTAGACTTGGCAAATCTACTACTGAGATTCGAACTACACAGCGCCTTGATTAGAAAGCACACTACCTACTCAGCCATCCGAACCATTGTTTCCAAATTTCTGGGATTAAAAACATCTCGGATGAATTTCATTAGCATGTTAATTTCATACCCGATCCTCCGGATGAATTTTTCTTCTTGCAGTTTACAGCATTTAATTTTTTTTTTTTTGCTGCATTTTCCTAAATAACTGTTGGATCAGAAACTTATATATAGTGAATCTGACAGATTGTCACCTGATTCACTATTTTAGCTAGCAGGTTCCTAATACTACAATAAATCTAGTATTTTAAAGATTCTTTTGCGTAATCAATATAGTATTTGTCATCTCAGAATCAAAGTTAATGTCTGAATATTTGGACTAGCACTTTTGTTAACTCAATGTAGTAATGTTTTTGGACTGATTTAGTTAATGTTAAACAACTGAATTTCACCGGTACCCTTGGTAATGAAAACTGTTGGTGTTTTTGCTACAATTAGCACGGTTATTGGTATATATGCGCAATATTATTAGAGCCAAGGGGTAAGTTTATTTTTTCCCTAAAAAGATTAAATCATTTGCTTAGAATTTGTGCAACAGTTAATAAAATACTGTGCCGTGCCTAATCAGAATGTAGGCAAAACGTCCAGTACTTGTTCAACAATACACAATTTTATAGCAGAAATTATTTGAAGATTAAATTTATAGGAATATTTGAAACTGATAGAATGCATTAGAACAACAAAAACAAAACCTCGATAAATTTAACTCTCCCCAGAACTTATAGCAGAAAGAAATTAAGCCATATAAACATCTTTAATGGTTCTTCATTGCAAAAATGTGCACATAATTCGAATTTATTCAGGTTGTGACAGTTGATCTTTCATGAGTTTTGCATCATTTCAGTTCAAGAACGTTAAATACGCAAGTTTATTTTCAGTTAAATGAAAAAAGTTTCAATTAAAGTTTATTTTCATCTAAATATGATTTTTCTCTCATTCAAATTAGTTCTCATCCTGGTACGGTCACCTTTTGAAATAATTGATTCGATATTTAAACATTTCTTTCCAGTCCAAGATCTAGTTTAGCTGGAAAGAAATGTTTGCACTCCTAGCCAAGTCTTTTCCTGCGATATATTGAATTTTTTTTTTCTTTTTCTTGCGTGTGTGAAGTAAGAAATGTACGACTGTTTAACTGAAATTTATTACAATCGCGAGGATGCTGTTGAAAGCAAACAAATGTAGAAAACTGGGTTAAAGGGATTTTTGAAGTTTGAGGAAAAACAAGTACGAAAATTGCACTTGCAGTATTTTCAGCGTTTAGTTGGTAACTAAAGCGACGGTTAAATAAACTCAACGAAACTCGAACAATGCCTCAAATAGAGTACGTAGACTGGAAAATTATTCCATAGCCATCAGCTATGCACCAGTGAAATGGATTCATTTTATACACACACACAGCTATTCGGTTGTTTGCTATAAGCCATTTCTAAAAGGCAGTACTGTATTTTATATTGCTGCTTTATGCCCTTCTAAATATTTATAGCAACAATTGAGACTTCGTTGTAGTATCTTAACTCTCCACTTTTCCGATGTTGATATGGGAACTACATCACCTGGAAAAATGGATGTTTCTCCAAATAAACCTATTATAGTGAGCTTTAAATGGACAATAAACACAGCAAACATTCTAGTTCATCATTTTACAATTCTTTGCATTCGTATTATCAGTGGTTATATTACAAGCCCTCCCTCCCTAAGATGATTAGTTCCACAACTCATTTTCTAGAAATGCAGTTCATAATGAACTATCTGAGAGGCTATAAAGTGTAACCGCTTGAGTGTTTACATTTATTGATGAACGCGAACTGCCATGCATATAAATCACTCGGTCTGTTGCACTTCAAAGAGATACTTTCAGCTTGTTTTTTTTTTATATAAAGTAAAGGTGACATTTTTTAAACATTTTAAAACGATGTTCTATGTTCTTTTATATGTTTCGACTGCATAATTTCCCTCTTCTTATTTAAAGTGTTGCCATAGTAACAATTCTTGTAAAATCGTCCATAATGTTAATTTGCATTAACTTGGATTTAATTGCTAGTTTTGTTTAGCTGTAATTCTTTTAATTTAATGTCCGCTTGAAGTAATATCTTTTTAATTGCTTTATTCAATCGCTAATGCCTTAAAAGGTTTTTCTTAAATATACAAAGGATATCTGGAAAAATGACGGAGCAGAAAAAGCATTTTTTAATATTAAAATACAATATTCATTTAATATTTTTTGACGCATAAATAAATATAATAGTATAAATTTGATTAATATCAAATTTATACTATTTTGAAATTAGCAAAACATGCTTCTGGAATTTTTTAAGGCAAAGAATTTACCTAATTTCCTAGCTTAAACTAGGACTTCAACTTTGCTCGTCAACAACCTGATCAGTTGGACAGTTTATTTTTTTAAATAGAAATTTGACATGTTTTGAGGATAAAAAAAAAAAAAAAAGAAAAAGCTGAAGCTAAAAATAAAATTCTCCAAATGACTTTGAGACGATCGGCCTTTGATCTGTTTTATATATCCTAAAATAGCCATTTTCTCTATTTCTCCCATGGATATTCACAACGGGGGAAAAAGTTTACTATTTACAAAATTAACTGCAGTTATCTGCAATCACGAATAGCATTGTGTGCATTTCAGATACATTCACTTATCCTACGTGACTGAGATCCTGTCCGGTTCTGCTGGTCATTTGAGTGTTATTTGAAGACTGTATGCCCTCTAACGCTAAAAATAGCTGTCTGCAGGACATCTGGTATTATCTACATCTTCAGCACATTATGTATTATTGCATGCAAGAGACTTGATCTCCGGAAGGCAAAATCGGGTGATGCATTATTTTTTTCTCTCTCCTTCAGCCAAAAGGATGTTTGGCCATTATATAACGCAAAACATTATGAAAGTAACGTCTAAAAATAAATTTTAGTATTTTTTTTTTTTCCCAACGATTCTTCTAACTTGCATTTAAGGTTTCCCTTGATGTTTGGTAGTTGAAATGTTTATTTTCTAAAGCTAAAATCATTCGGTGATAATGTCAGTGCTGAACAGATCCCATCTCATGATTTGGTGTGGATAAAACGAACAAAAGTAATAGCAATTAACTTTGCTAGCAATAAAATGATTTGTGTGTGGACGGAGGGGGGGGGGAAGGACAAACGTGTGAAGATAAACTTCTGTATTGCCGAAGCAGCCATGAGTTTTTCTCTCGATACGAGAGGTATATCGATACCCTCTCGCTTCCGTAGATGTGGGAAGCGGAAAGCTAAACCGGCCTAAGCGAGATTTTTATTTCCAGGGATGCTAGTCCATTGTGTGTGCGTGCTTCTCTTCCCCTTTATATACGAACGGGTTGCTATAGAAACACGAAAGTTTTCATAGTTTGTCTTGGACAAAAATCCGCATTTAGTAAAGCGAATAGGCTTACAGAGTTCATTTCTATCAAGCTCTTTGTTGAGAGCGACAGGCCACATCATTTCCGCCACGTGAAGCCTCGGAAAGTAATTAGTATGACTGGCTAGGTACGGAGGACACGAATAATCGGAATCCCTATCGATCGTCGTCAAGGCAACGCCAGTTTTCCCCGTGTCATCTCCTTTTCAGGACATCACACAGCATACGAAACCATGAAGTAAAAATTCCATTTGCGAGAGTTGGAAGATTGGTGTCCTATAGTTTAAAGGAAACAGATAATGCATCGATATTTAACTTCCTTTAGCCCCAACACACCAACCGATTCTATCCAGGTTCATATCTGGATTTTGAAATAATTTATTACTCGAACCACGTACATAAACCGTACGAGGTCTATGATCTAAATTGTTTACTTTAGAATCAACCAAGCGTTGCACGAATTTTAAAAAAAGCTAATTTTTTGTTAAAAAAAAATCCGTCTCCAAGTAATTTATGAAGATGAGTCAATGAAATTCTCAAAGGATCGCAGACATATAGAATTAAGCAATCGT
Source organism: Typopeltis vanoorti (assembly GCF_054136105.1). Lineage (NCBI taxonomy): Eukaryota > Metazoa > Arthropoda > Arachnida > Uropygi > Thelyphonidae > Typopeltis > Typopeltis vanoorti. The sequence goes on along the minus strand of NC_143569.1, from coordinate 59,335,035 downwards.
TAATTCCCATCCCCCATTCTGCAATTGTACAGCACATGATTATCAAAGTTAAATCTGTTCTTGGCTTATGTCCTGTATTCAGCATTATCACTAGCACATTGTTCGAAATGAAACTTTTTTTTTTCTCCGTATTGGAGAAAGATGCTCACGTTTTGTGATTCAACCTAAAGGAATTTAATCTCTTTTTTGCGGTACGCAAAAGCATCTTTTAGCGCCATTTTGCTTGTCTGTCGGTACGACAGACAAGCAAAATGGCGCTAAAAGATGCTGATTATATATTTATAGTGCTCTCATTAATATCGAATTGGAAAAATTTACCGTCTGAAGCATACGAATAAATTTTATGGCATTTACTTTTAAGCATGTAGTGTTTCCCATAGTGTATACGTAATCTCTAGATTATTCCTGGACAATCTATTCAGCTCCAATTTCCAGTGTTTCAAAGCACCCAAGTAGAAAATTGGACTTAATGAGGTTTCTAACGTTGACGTTTCGTGCAGACGAATAGTCTATATTGGATTCATGCTGTTTGAATATTTCGGGATAGAAAATAGGCCCTATTAAGTACATATTACAATAACTACTGCAAATGTATTGTTCCGAATTTCTTGTTACATGGAATTGATTCTGACTTGTTGCGAGTCGAATTTAAGGAGTGGATTCAACTTCAGTATTCAGTTGGACTACGATAAATCCCTATTCGATACAGAGTTAGCCCTTTTCATTATGGCGCACCCGCATTGCCTTTTACCACAGCTTGTTAAGGCTGTAATTTAATTTTTCTGACTAAATTATGCTCCTCGAAAATTACTATAATATATTCATCTGTTTTCATATACTCATGGCCCCAAAGTAAACAGATGTACTATATGATCAGATAGAAAATGCAACCACTGAGATTGGATATTATTTGGTCATCTAACCAGAAGTAGACACTTCTTGTATTCGGCATAACTAAAGGATTCAAATAAGGTTAGGGTTACATTGTTTTCTAGCCTAAATGACTGGCCTTGGCTGGAACTGACAGGTTTCCTCTTTCCGGAAACTTCTCTCTGACAAACAAAACTGACTTGTACAGATGCAGTTAACATACTGACTTTGTCTAATCTGTTAATTCAACCGAATTTCAGCCTGAATGACTTTTCAGCTGATTATTCTTTTGTTACTCCCAAACCGGGAACAACCGCTTGTCTTGTTTTGACCTTGCAACTTTCGGAAAATCTGTTTTATTTCAATACGATTTCAGAAAAACTGCAAATGACTTTTTGATGCGTTAGAAAGCTTAAATGCCACATGAAAATTAAACTTATATCCTTAGTATTTCGTGGCAAGAATTTAGAACTATGAAGATTGCATTGTAAAAAAAAAATTGTCATACTCCACAATCGATCAGAATTCTGTTAACAACGAATACATTCTCTTACATTTTCAATTTCACGAACGCATAGAATTTTGCAAAGGTAATCGGATTACATTCTGTTGATAGTGTTGGTTTCTAATTTCGAAATCGGTCAGTTCTTAAACTTATCAGAGTCCCGGTTCTTTATCGATGTTTTTTGTTTCGTGTAATTCAAATAATTAGGATTACTGGGAAACATTAGTTGATACTACTGCGAAATTATATCACGCAGAAATGAAATTAATCTTGAATTGCCATTTGGAATGCTCCATTGTCGCTATTACTGTTATGCAAAAGCGGCGCTAGATGCTTTCGTATATTCTCCATCTGTTCTAAGAAAGGATTTTTATAGCTCGAGAAATTTGTATTGTGAAATATTGTTTTACGTGAAAGCAGGAAATTTATACTGCTTGATGTACTTGTCGAGGTGTGTACGGTAATATAAATTTGAAAAAGGACAGGTGTACATGAAATCAAATTGATTTATCTTTTGTTTTGTAAATATAAACACATGGCGTGTTTCCTTGTTTGCTGAATGCAATTCGCAATCTATGTAGATTTTAAATAGTTTTACGACAAACTATTCAAAGAATTTTAATCGTTACACAAATTCATTTGAATGGCATTCTGTGGAATTAGTGGACGCGGCAGAACAACCCCCCCACGATGAGTCTTGGGACTTGAAAATACTGAGGAAATGCAAGCCTTTTGATTTTGATACCAGGATCATTTTGTATACTCGTATATCAATTGTCACTTCGTTGCTTCCATTTTCGTGAAATTTTTAGTTATGTCCATAACATTCCTAGAAGCGAATGTATAATTTAGTTGAAATTGGCTGTATTTCTTTTCTTTCTCAAACTCATCCAAATCTGCGTAGAGAATAAAAATCATAATCATATTTTCGGTATTAAGCCAGTTTAATAGCTTCTGAAATTTAATTCAAATATTTCCTTCGCTTTTTGAAATCACGTGGTTCTAAATAATGCAATTATATTGTTTATATTAAGGGATATTTTTTTAAGAAAAACTTTCTTCTTGATAAGAACATACGAGGATACTAGTTGTATGGCATTACTTATGCGCAGAACTTGCATCAAAACTACTTAGGCAATATAGTCTTGGGTATTGCAGAGCAGACTATTTGCTTAAAAAAAAGAAAAAAGTGAGTGATTGTCCAAATATGAATAATTTACACTTCTATAATCATTAATTACTAACCAGACATTGATAATATCGGCAAGTAATTAGAGATTGGAGTAAAATATGAACCCAGGTCTGAGTGCTGAAGTTACTGGAAACATTCAATTTTTTTTTTAGTAATTGAAGATGGAAAAAATTAGAAAACCGCTGGTTAATCAAGGAAAAAGGAATAAGAAGAGTACTTCAGAGTTAAATACCAGACTAAAATTATATTGGGGGATTCTTCTTTATAAGAATATCTAATATACTCGTAGTTTAGATATTGGCAACTGAAGTATTATCGTACAAGTCATCTAGGTGCAAGCGAAGGAGATAACCTTTCCAAGTGTTGACACATCACCATCGTCTTAAGATCAAGGCCATCATGGCATTGTTTTATTTCCTTGTTATTCAAACCGGAAATTCCCTCATTATTTTCTAGCCTGTTTACTTTCTAGGAAAGGAAACCGCACATCTTCAAACTGTGGGAAATGTGCAGATATAACGATGATTAAACGTTCAAATTAATTTTAACGAATTAATATCGTAACTGCATGTGAAGCAGTTATTTTGTATAGGTACAAAAGCTTTTCAATGATGTTTGCAGACATCCCCACAAACCGATTTCTATGAAACCTTCTAGCAGTGTAAGAAACAACGGCAAAGTGCGTTTCTGAAGAAAGAGCTTACGTTGCTCTTTCAACCTCTCGAATCCTGAAAATCACTTAATATTTGGCCATCCTACAGATATTAGTCAACTGGACAGTGCTTCCCCTTTCTAACCAAACAGGTTGTGGAATTGAATCCGGCTGAAACATAAATATTAGTGGATTGTTCTTAGGTGGTCAATGAAATGCATTACCCAGGACGTGCCACAACCACTGGAGGTTCTGAAGTAGTCTGAAAATTCAGTGTTTGGTCTCTAGAGCAAAGTTCCTGGATTGTCTAACTTAGCCTACCTAAGGTACATTAAGTCGCTTTCGTGGGTTGAGATTCACAGACCGGTTACTTTTTAAAACGATCTCGTTTTAAAAAGTCACCGGTTTTAAAAAGATATGTATTATTCGGAATCAGATATTCGCATACTGTAAAGCGAAATAATTTTATTAATCTTAAAATTCGAAATAAATGAGTGCGGCAGTGGACTTGGTCATGAAAGTGTACAGTACATTAATTTCAAGATACATGGCATGATTACTAATCATATCATGTATCTTGAACTTAACTCGGCTGTAATTTTGTTTAGAATATATTGAGCGTAAAGTACATTGTATGACGTGTTATTACAAAAATGAAGTGATGTTATCATGCAACTGGAAGTGATGTTATCATGCAACTGGAAGTGATCTGTTTTTTCATTAGTCAAATTTCAGATTGATTCTAACCCCCCGCAAACCGTATAACCATTACTGATATTTTCTAGTTCGAATTAAAATGTTGGACAATATATCAAATACACCTGCCTACAAGTTTTTCCCGAGGCGTTTATGATTTAAATTGTAAGATTTGCTAGGTGTAGTGGCCTCTTACGATGAGTTCTGGGATTTCGTGGATGAACCATAAAATATCTAAGAAATTTTAAACTAAGCTACGCTATAGGAAAATTCCCGTATCTACTTATCTATTTTTGCTTCGGCAAAAAATAGTTTTTAAAACCATCCGAAGAGCTTTGAGTGACACAAATGACACACGTATGTCTGCGAGTAGTCTTGACAATTGGGATAAGTTTCCGATCGTCGGTTTGGATATTGGCAACTGAAGTATTATCGTGCAGGTCATCTAAGTGCAAGCGAAGGAGATAACCTTTCCAAGTGCTGATTATTATCGCCATCGTCTTAAGATCAAGGCCATCGTGGCATTGTTTTATTTCCTTGTTATTCAAACCGGAAATTCCCTCATATCATTTTCCAGTCTGTTTACTTTCTAGGTTCAAGCTGTGGGAAATGTCCATATGCTTATGACTATATGGACATAAATTATGTGCATACGGCTCCTAAAAATAGACCCGCAAGGAAGGAAAGATAATTGCCAATGTTTTTTTTTTTTTTAAATTACTGTACAGCACCGACTCGTTTGAGATTTTCTTTCAATATTGAGAATGTACTTTTACATAGATTCATGGAATCTTGTCACACCTTCTACCGTATTTACACATTGTGACGTAACATACGTCACAATGTGTAAATATTCACAGATGAATACTTGCGTGTTTATTGAATTGCTACTCCATCAGGAAAACTGCAGATCGAATAAGGAAGAAATAACTTCCTTGTCTTCAACTTTTTGATAAGCAAGGGGGTGGAAAATTAATTGACAGCGTTTCTGGCAAGTATATTTTGACTATCTGGCATAATATGCGTTTATTCAGCATTTTCTTTACGTATTACGTATTCATAATTTCCAAGGAAAGGGTTTCAGGTTGTTTTGAAAATACAGTGAAATGTAGTTAGCGAAAATTCTTATTCGCAGAAAATAACTAAGCTTAAGGTATATAAAGATTAAATAAAACCCCTCTTTTTGAATTGACTATCTGGTAATGTTTAGTCATACGTATACAAACTTGAAGATATAATCCTTATTTCTGTTAGAGCAATTTTCTTTTCTATGATACATTTTATAGAAATGTAACCCTAAAAGTTCAATGAGTACTCAATTTCATTTGCCAGCGATTTCTCTCCGTTAGCATCGTACTGTTAGGATTTAAGAAATGATTCCACAGCTATCTGCACATTCAGATTCAAACGTTAACGCGCTATCGATTTATTCCTTAACCACTGATATTCAAAAAAAAAAAAAAAAAAAGTAAGCGCACTCGTTACAGTGAATGGTATAACAGAATTCCTAACGAGAAATGAAAAAGGCACGGGCTGTTTTTAAAGAATTTTATTTATCTTAATTTGACTGTAATAAAAGTAGAATAGGAAAAATGATTTGAAGTAAGTGCTTTTCATCATTTGTAGTAAAATAACGATATGCTGGGAATTCAAAGATTTGAAGACCCACGAAGAAGGCTATTTACTCTGTACTAAAGAACTACCACTACATGATACTAGTTAAAAAAAAAAAAAAAAAAAAAAAAAAAAAAAAAAAAAAAAAAAAAACCGTATACATATAATCTTCCCAAACCAAGAGGCGATTCAATTAGGCTACTGACTTATACATTCTATTTCAGAAAATCCCGTATGGTTCGAAACAATTCCTGCTAGTAGGTGGGGCACGTACCAGAACATGCAGTCAAGTTTTTTTTTTAACTTGATGTGATATCAACAGTCATGTATGGTGGGATAATGTTTCACCATCGCTTACTGTAAATGGTCTTGGGAGGAATCCCAGATGTGATTATGAAATTACAAGACCAGAAGAAATGCAGTACACCGTATTCACCGAAACACTTTTTCTATTTCCGTGGTCAAGTTGAATAGTCTTTGCCATCCAGGTATGGATGTTTGTAATTTCTTTAGCTGGCAAACTAATTTCATTACCCAGTGTGAGCACCCTGCTTATCCGTCTAAAACTTGTGAATAAGTTCCATGCTTAGTCTCCAGTGCAATGGTTCAGGATTATCTAATCCTTAGTCCTCCGATGGAACTGAATGTGAATGTTGATGGATTGACATACAAAATGATTTGTAGATCTTGATAGAGCTAAGTGCAAACGGTAGATTGCATACTGAATAGATATTCACTGACGTAGGCAGTTTTGAAGAAATTGAGTGCTATAATCATTGTGGTTTCGGCAGACTATAGGATTCTGATATAGGTCGGCTGCTTCAAAATTCAGCGGTATCGGAAACTAAAATTATTCCTGATGGGTGGACTAGTCGGAAGAACGACTACGTCGGTTAATCCTGGATTCGAACACCGCCAAAAAATATTTTAGTATTTTCAGTTAGATATCAGTCTGCTCCTTGTAATGGACAGGAATTTCTAATTCTCAAGAATGCCTTCTGGAGCAGTTGCCTCATTTTATGGATATCACTGCAGATGATTTTTGTGCAATTTTATTTCTTCTTGTAGAGTTGCTTAATTGATCAATTGGTTCTTGCAGCCACAATTCTTGTTAGTCGGTTCCTGTGTTGCAGCTGAATATTCTAGCGAAAGTGGCAAAAACGAAAAATTTAAAGTCTCTGTTGTCTAGATATGTTGATGTGCAAAGTTTGAAGACTTCTTTTCGGATACTCAACATCGCAGGTCCCTCTTGTAGTTATTAGCCCACTGACGGACCGTCCTATGCAGATAGTGATGCGATATGTCAATTGCTTACAGCATACTAATTTCAGGATATGCAGTTTCAACAAGGCCACAAATTTCCCTTTATGCCATTGTATTTGACAGAAGAAATGAGCCCCCGTAACTCATTTGGTTTCGACGATGCCTTTCGGTCAGAAAGACCAGAGTTCGAATCCCGTCTAGGACGGGAAGAACTGTTTTTCCATTCCGCAAAGCAGGCAAATCGGCCATTAGAACACACGCAATTAACAGACATAATAACTGGCATCATAGCCTGAGTTGCTTTGGCCATAAATCCAAACTTTAAAAATCTCCCACTATGAAATTTGCATAACTTTTGAATGCCATTTTCGTCAATCTGATTTTATTTTTCAGAAGAAAACGAAATTGTAATATTTGGCACTTCTATATTTTGCATTGTTTCATGAAGTTGGTGATTTCAAACGTTTAGATTTGTATATATTTTAAATATACAGTACTCGACACGATTAACTTCAAGTACTGTGTTAAAATAACGTCATTGATATTATAGTTACCGTATTTTTTTTTTTTTAATCCAGTGAAATTCAACGATTTCATAAATCTACAGATTAGCTCAATAGGCTAGTTGTAGGTGTTTGTATTAAGTAGGACCAGTAGGTATCGATCCGTGTCCTCAGTATGGGGATGATTTTTAGAAACAGTTAGATGATTCTTCTTGAAAGGACAGTTCCCAATTGTTCAAGAGAAGGAATAAAGAATTAGAACTAGGGTTTACCGAAACTTTTCATAAGTACGCCGAAGTTAGTTCTTACAGAACTAACTAGTAGGAATTAATACAATAATAAATCATTAATAAAATGAAATATTGCAACAGCTCTTTTAAATAATTTATCAGAGCTGTTTGAATTTACTTGTTTTAAGCCTGCTTCCAGTGGTTTTCAAAACCATATGGCAGTTTACTACATTTCAAGTGGGAATAAGACTACAGTGTTTCCTACACATTCTAATCTTGCTGCTTGATTGTAAATCCTGAAATTAGCTTTCGTGTTGCATTCTGCTATTTGCTTTATCGATTAATTTCCAGTGGCTGACAGACAGCGTAAATTTGACTTTTTCCTAAGTAAACAAACTGTACTTATCTCGCCAACATCCCCTGTTGATATAACCATCTCATAACGATACCGGCATAAATTAGTTAGCAGATTTTGCTATTTCGGTATAACTAGCGAAAGAGTCCTTATGAGAACCCTTCAACGGAAGGTGGGTTAGCCAGTCTCATACAAAAGTGGTTTCCATCCCCCCCCAAAACAGACAAAACACACGCTTAAGACGGTACATTGGCCTCATAGCCTTACCTGCTTCACCCGTAACTCCAAATACATCTATCAATTTAGTTTCATAATGGAAAGTATAAAACGGTGGCTCAAATTGATTGTCCTTAAATGGGTTTGAAACTTTTAACTGCCCCATCTTCACAGGCTCATCTATGTTTCTCACATCAGACAGCATCACATTTGATTTGACGTTACCTTTCGAAATTTCCAGAAATTGATTTCCATTTTTCTAAATTAATAACTTTGCCGTTTTGAAATCTGTAACATTTCGGATTTCAAAAAATCAAAGAAAATGGGAACTGCAGTATCAATGAAAATTGCACTATGGGAGTTAGAGGGTTTAAGCACTGTACCAGCCTTGATGTGTAATACTTTCAAAGGTACAATTCACATCCATGTAATTATGGAATGATGTGACGTGTCCACTGAAGCCAATATAACCTTTGGATAGTATAAAAAAAATATGGGTACTAAGCGTATTTTTGATTCCGTTTGGGTGATTAAAGGACCTCCAGACAATACTGTTTGATGCATTTATTAATTTAACAGTTATATTTAAATCTGTTATTGCTTGTAAGTATTCAGTTTTTTTAATCCGGACAAAGCACTACCAGGTTCATTTATCTAGTCATTCAACTAAATATGAACCAGCTAATTCTGTTTCATATTCAGTAAACCTTTTTTAATTGAAACCAAAATATAAATTTGATATTCGTGTTTGATATGAAATATACATTTATATTCATACTGGCATGTCTAACAAGATCGGAAGATCCATATAAATTCTAACTTCACTATAGAAAAGGTACAAGAAGTACTAGAATTTTTAGCATTTATAATCGATATTCATTGTCTGTAAACTGATCGTCATCGTGGTTATGAAGCTGCTGAAGACAATTGTATGACTGATTTAAATCAATTAGTGTTAATTACACGTGCCTCTTAGTAACTGTGGGTCCCTAAACAGGTTATCAGGCTTCCGAAATATCTTCTTTATTACAAGGCAAACTGTAGATTTTTATTTACTTGGAAAGGAACAGAAGGGCACAAAAGTCAAATCCCAAATTTGCGTTTTTCTGAATAAAGTTTTTATTTTAATATAATATATCAAATTTCGATTATTTCACATGCAGGAAAAGAGGAAGACTATGCTGGGCATTTAAAGCGAAAGACATGCTTGTAGTATTGCGCTCTCTCTCTCTCTCTCGATACAACGAAAAAATGTTTTTGAAATTCAGTTGGTTTAGTTAAGTGAGTAGCACCTCCAACGGAACAGGCTGTTGATTTGAATTCGTTAGCATGTATGCCTGAAAGACGATTCCCATTAGGCAGTAGAAAACCGCCATCTTGCTTATGGATTCCATCTAGGTCATCTATACTCGACTCACCCATGGCATACTAATGTGCTAATAGGTTTTATTGTGATTGTCATTAACATTTTAAGACGAGCATTATGAACTTAGATCTATATACTCGTTCAAAGTAGGCTTCCTGCAGAATTTATGGACAAAGAGTATCTACCAAAGAATTGCTTGGAAGAAAATGATGTTAGAGAATTTTTTGGTATTATCTAGTATCAATCCTACCCACGAAAGGTTTGATAACCTACTGGGCAGACTTACGCATTTTTTCCTCAAATTTGTCTTATTTTCAAACTTTGTTTTGTTTTTTTTTACAAAAAATTATGCGCAACATTCAACTATAAGGCTAAGGCCAGCGTATTATCTGTTAATTACACGTTCCCTTTATAGCTGTGCCTGCTTTATTGGATGGAAAAGCCAACGTTCCGTATGAAACCACGTCCGTAGAGCATTTGGAATAACGGCGCATTGAACCTTTTATGTATTTAAAAGACATTAGTTTTATTATCCGATTTTATCTCATCTCATTAACCGATGAATCATTAACATTTTCTATTAATGTTAGCCGTTTTCATACGATGGTATGAAAATGATGGTTATCAGGGGATCTCCCTGATAACCTGATGCTCACGCCCCCCCTCAAAAAAAAAAAGAAAAAAAAGTAACCTGCCAGAGAACACGATCAGTCAACAAAGATAGGATGGGCTTAAGTGAAAAAGAGCTACCGCTATGAATCCTGGGACTACATGGAAGTATGTAATAATATATTTTTATGGTGCTCTCATGTGAAAGTTCTAATTCTGGATTTTTAATTAAAACTCTAGATTTTAATATCTAGAATTTCGTGAATTCTGAATAGATCAAAATTCAGTTGACTGCTTCGAAAAGATGAACTGATCAGCGATTCTCCCTTTCGCTGTCATAAGTACCACCTCTTAGAAGGTTAAGAACGTCTAATGCATGATAATTGTAGCAATTAAGAGTTTTCTTATTTTTTTAACAAAATCCTGAACTGGTGTATACTGCAGCTTTATATACTTCACTATATTTTTATGTATGATAGGTAACATTTTTTTTCCAGGAAGAAATAAACCCACCAATATATATGTGTGTATTCCTGAGCTTCTACTCGGTTGTAATGGTACATTTAAAGAATAAATATTTAATGACTTAAACCGAGATAAAATATGTAGTTTTAATGAAAATGATACTAGTTTCAGCCTTCTTCAGGTATCCACTAAAGGTAGAACACAGTAATAAAAATTGAAGTTACAAAAAAACTGAGAATTACAGGCAAAAAATGCAATACATAATTGACACAAAAAAAACGTTGTATTTTTCAAGTTGTTCTATCTAACGCGCTATTATTTGTTGCATGCGAGCTTGCAAGTTCTCGTGAACGCCAGTATTGAACAACTGCAACATGGCTATCAGGGATGTTGTAACTTAAATTGTTGTTCAGATGTTCAAGATTAAGGAGGATTTCCCTGCACTCCATGATTTTCCTTTCAAACTCATCACTACAGCGAAAAATGTTTTCGGATTTATCCCAGCAAACTGAGTGACTCTGTAGATCATCATGAGGATTGTTTGAGAAAAGAACATAAAATCTCTATATACAGAAAACCCACTCATACCAACAGATATCTGCACCGTCAATATCATCACTTTCCACAGAAAAGCTCGAAACTATTTCTACCTTAGGACACAGAGTACCCTCTCTTTTAAATGAACCAGATGAGCTCAAAAAAGAAATTAACCACCTTTCTCTTATCTTTAAACAAAATGGATATTCTGAAAAAGCGATTAAGAAATTTCTTCTGGATCCTCCTAGGCAGTGTACTACGGAAACTACTGCATTTTAAAGGTAGCATCTCAATACCTTACATTAGCCAATTTATTGGAGACTGAACTAATGCAAGGCATTGAGATGCTACCTTTTAAAAGCAGTAGTTTCCGTAGTTCACTACCCTAGTAAAAAGGGCACTCCCAAACAAAAATAGCCATAAAAATTAATATTTATTTAGAACAGTAACATGGACATTTTTCCAGAAATAAAACCTATTTTAACTGTTTTGGTGTCTGTTGGCACTGTTTTATTTCTTTCATTTACAAAGAAAACTATACATTCTGAAATATTTAGATAATTCAGATTACATAATTTCACGAGTCTTGGCAAATCCATATCACCAGGACTAGCCGCAGGCAGCCACTTAGCATTTCAAAATCTACCTCATACACTGCTTGGCAAGAAGTAAACGGACACCCCATCATACCATGTATCGAGTCACGTGTTTGTAGCCGGTATAAATTGGAAGAATGATGCTCTCAAGTGTGCAACTGTGTCCGGGGGAAATTACTCCGAGAAGGAAACTAAGTTTTTGAAAGAGGCGTTGTGATAGGATGCCATTTTGCAGGCCTATCTGTTCAGCAAATTGGGCCATTCCCAGGTCAATCAGTGATACCATACTGATATGTAAGCGCAGGAAGTCAACTGCAAGTGCTACCCGCAGTGGGCGACTCACCACAATCATCGTAGAGTACTACGAAGGATATGTTAAAAAAAAAAAAAAAAAACCGCCATTCGTGGGCTGGGCCGACACATTGAATTTGGAGTTCTGGGTATCGACTGGAAACGAATCTGCACAGTCTTGAGGTGAAGGGACGTCTGACCCACAACAGTCCAGGACCTCACTACATGCTTACAGAAAGAAGTCGAAAATTCCCATTCATCGCCATCGTACGCTTGTGGAAAGCCCCCCCCCCCCCAGGATTTTTGCAGTCATCGCAACGTCAGGTCTTACATCTTAAAGGGGACGCCCAATCTGTTTGTTCATCACACTATGGTGTACGTTGTCTTCTTTACAAGCAGTGTATGTGCTAATTATGTGTATTCTGTTTATCAAATCAACGATATAGATCTAGTTGAAATTTCCTGACTAGCACTTGCTACAGCATCTCGACTCCAAAAGAAATGACTTAATTGCGGTCATTCAGGGTTCAGGAGTGAGAGTTTTGCTTTAGGAACGTCTCGCAAAAACCACCTCTAGTTGACTGACAAACGACTGATGCATTGTTGCTTCATGGTTTTAAATGGATCGACATTAATGCTCAGCGTACTGCAGTTATCTAACCATTCCCATTCACCGAAACTTTCTTATAGAAATAAAACTATTCAAGTGTGCAATAAGAATAAATCAAGATCATATGTCAGCTTTTGAACTGTGCCGTTATTCGAGATGAGAAGCAGTCAACATGCTTAAACCCAGTTTCCTTTAGTCGTTTCTAAAACTCTTTACTGATCTGATTTTCAACGAAAACTTGACCAAATGACACGTGTTTCTGTACCGGCTCAAATTATTGCTTCACTTTTGCCGAACTTTCAGCTATTTTGAATCAAAATGAAGATTTGCTATGTCGTCTCAAGACGCAACTTGAGCTGTTTGTTTCCTACTTTTCCTTCGACTCAATCTACTACAGTGTTCCAGCTAAAACTTTTTTCAGAGGAAAGGCTTCTAAAAAAAACTTGCTACTTAATTACATTTTAACTATAAAAGGAATAATAGTTCATGTTATGGAAATTTGTCGATCTCTCTGAATTTCTTACTGATACTTTTTAAACCAGGAGAAATAAGAATTTCAAGCGGATTGACATTGCTATATTTAATTTCATGCTTTACACATTGTCTAAATCTAATAGTCTAAACATCCAATTTCTAGCATTTTAATCATTTTTACTAGTAAACACCACTGTTACAAGATTAGCTCATGAAATAACCTAAAAACCTTTCGCGGTTTTTAAACTGCGACCAGAGGATTTCTTTATCTAGCGAATTGCGAAGTTGTATATAAATGTTGAAGAAATTGTTTTAACGATTCCATTCTTTTATACAAATCAGTTTTGGAGCACGAATTTAATTTTCCAAAGGAAGAAAAATCGTATTCGTAAAAAATGTATCTGTTGAAACATTTATGACAAAATGTATCCTACCTAATAACTTCCTCAGCAAAATAGATTTGCAAGGAATTTTTTTTCTTTGCAAATCGACATAGCCATGAAAAACGCTTGTTTTTCACATCTAGGGTTGCCGTTTCTTTGTTGTGTGCATTTTTAATTTAAAAACTGTTTTTCCCAATCCACTAAAATACGTGCAGCAGTCAACATTTAAACATCTGAGCGCTAAACTGACTCATTGGTCACTTATACCCCTCTACTACCAGTTGGGTGTGCTTTTGCCTTAAATAATTGCAATCTACACATTCAATTCTAATGTTAAGAATTCGCTCTTCAGTGCTCCATAGAACTAGAATACCGAACGTGTACCATATTAGCGTGAATATTTTGAATACATGAATTTCCATTTTTCCTTCGTTTATTAGGAATTATTACTAAGAATTGTAAGGCTTGAGAATAACATGTACTGAAAGATGGACAAATGGATGCTAGAAAGGATCAAATCAATGGAACTTTCAGGCTTCTTAAGGATATTAACAGAAGAAAGTTGAAATACTTGAGACACGTTGAAAGGACTTCAGAGTAATAAAAGGTAAAATTCCTGAAAAAAGAGCAAGGGAGATAGACCGTCACTGAGATGGATGGACGGTGTCTGGAGTGACTGATCTCTAGAGAGTTGAAGCCTCCAGAAAAGCATACAGCAGGACTACATGACGAGGCCTGGTGTGGCACATCAAGCACCTGAGTGACCATAGGGCATCGGATGTCCAGATGGATGGATTACTACCAAAGAACGAAGTCTTGTTACGACTTGCTCTTCCTATTTAATCTCTTATATCATCAGTGAATTTTGTTTTAAATCCGGCTTTCGTAGGTCCCACCAACGAAAGGTTCTAAACATGGAGGAACATTACTCCTGTGGCCAGGGTAAGGATTTTATTTTTAGCTTGAGTAATTTTTTACATAATCTAGAGACCTAACATGAAACCTTTTCTAGCCACTTCGGGCCTCCAATAAAGCGGAGTGATAATTTCTCACCCCCAAAGCAATCACCAAGATCTCTGCTCACTGGGATTTGAACCCGCAACATGTTCGTTGGAAAGCGGATACGTTAACCTCTCGGCCAACTGTGACGGCCAAGACAATTAAATTGTTCATTGTGACCAAAACTGAAATTGAATATACACACTTAATGTGAGCCCGTTATACGAAATCACATTTAATGGTTTTTCTGTCCACCCCCTTCTTTCTTGTGATGTTATGTTTACAGTAATTTTTTTAATATTAATGATTTATCGTGATTACTAAAAAGTTTGAAAAGACTTGAAAGCTTAATAAATGAAATTTGTGGATTTCATTCCCCGTTTTGTTTGTAAAACAGGAAATGGAAATTAGACATTGGCACATCATGCTGTTATGTATTTTTATTTTTGTAATCTTACTTTAATTCTCTAACTTAGTTTTGCTTTTCAACAAAAAAAGAAATGAATCTAAATAGCTAAATTGTATTGTACAGTACTGTGAAAGGTTTTAAATTTAAGTTTTCTCCAGCATTTTAATATATATACAGTGTGTGTGTGTGTGTGTGTGTGTGTGTGTGTGTATATATATATATAAAACAGCTGAAATGTTTTATTTCGTAAATGATTAGAGGCATTTCGCATAAAATTAACAGCTGAGGGTATAATTCTAGATTTTCTTACTTTTGCATCGTATATTGAAGGTACAAAATTCATACAAGTCAAATGCAAATATTAAGCTCCTTGAGTTAATAAAAACGCCTTTTCGCGTGCGATTTATTTTTGAAATCGTCACGTTAAAAAGCAAACTTTGAAATGGTAAAAATGACAAGGCATAAATATTTCATTAGCAGTAAACCATGATCAAGTCAATAGGATTAAGGGTGAAGTAGGCTAACCAATCGTCTGGCGTAATTCTGTCAGCGTGTGTTAGATCATCTCGCGGGTTATGGTGCATGCTGCTATTTTAGGGTAAGAGGGGGAGAGCGAGAAATTTTCGCCGCCTGACCAGACAACACAGAAACCTAGCGGCGGTAAGTGACAGATGCTACGAATGAGTCACGATCTGCTGGTGATGTCTGGAGCATGTTAAGCTCGGCCTTGCTGCGAGAGATGACTGAGTCACGTGACTACGTGCTAGAGGTATGGGGAGGCCGTTCGCAGCGTTTGTAAAACATGCTACATAAGTTACCTCTATATAAATAGGAGGAGCTAATGATCCAATTCAGACAATGATTCTTGAACGTAAATAATGAATCTCCAGTAGCCGCCTTCCATAAAGGATTGGGATCGTACCACAAATTTAATGTCACGTACTTCGGGTACATAATTTCCAGTGATCTGTGCATTCACTAATTGTGTGTGTGAAGGGGAGTATCAGTAATCCAGATTGCAGGTTCATCGAAATCCTTTAATTCTTTATCGCTTTGTTCTGCAGCAAAACAGGAAAAAAAAAAAATTAAAAATATCCTCTGAGAAGCAATGTCTACCCACGAAAATATCATTATCGATAGATTGGCTAAAGCATTTTGAAATTAATTTAATATGACCAAATTCACGGGGGGAGGGAATGTTAGCGTAAGCGCATTTATTCAGTCTTGCTAAATACCGTGTTGCGTTTTCTAAAACGAATCAACGTCTTCTGAACTCGGAGATTTTTTTTTCTTGAGGTAACAAGCAAATCGGCTAGAACACATTCGATTAATGGCCAATACATTGACCTCAGATGGGCTGTAATCCGGGCAGTTTTTTTTTCCTCTGCGACATTCATAGTGCAAACCCATAGGTTGGAGTCTCCCTGCTCCCCGCTTGGTTACGAAGCAAATCAATGTATTTCCTTGGCCGGCAAACTCACCAGATTTAAACCCCATTAAGAATTTGTGGGAAATTATGAAGAAACGTCTTCAAGAAGTCGCCCCAAGAGACAAAAATGAACTTATTTCTAGTCTGCAGACCATATGATTGGGATCGTACCGTATGGTTTTTTTTTTTTTTTTAAAGCCAAAAAGGGGGAAAAAAAAAGATTGCGAACCGCTAGTAAATAATATGCCCAACCGTTTACGAACGGTTATGAAAGCTAAGGGGGATAAAACTAAGTACTTATATCATGTTTCCTTTGATTGTAATTTTTGTGCATTTATTTTCGCATAATTCTAATATTTTGATTTTGAACCACGTTAAAAATTATTCTAATTTTGTGAATGTTTTCAAATAAGTTTTTTTATTTATATTACATTTGTGTTTACATGGTAGATATATTCTACAAAGTACGTAGATTTAGATTATGCTAATTCATATTTGGTAATAACGATTGTCTATGCAATAAATTATTTAGATTATGCTTAGATTATGATTTAGATTATGCTAATTCATATTGGTAATAACGATTATTTTCTATGCAATAAATTATAATTGAAATAATTCAAGACATTTTCTTTTGATTATTCTAATTTTTTGATTCGGAGGTGTAAGATTTTCATCCCACACATCAAATTACCAGGAAACACTTTCATTTTACAGAGAATATACTGTAAAAAGAAACCGCAACTTAAGAATTTCATTAATTCTTTTATAACATGCCTTTTTACTGTTGTTTCTAGTAGAAATCACTTAAAATCTTGGGTGAATGAAGAAATTTTCTCATTTTTAAGCCCCCCCCCCCCAAAAAAAAAGAGAACATGCATGTATTGTAACATGATTGGGCAGAATCATCCTTAATTCTGCCAGATAGCCTTCGACATTAATGCTCAAAATATTGAGTTTTTAGGGAGGCTTCTTGTTCAGTTTTTAGAGGAGAAATCGAATACACAATTCGTATTACTAAGCTGAAGGTAACCAAACCATTAAGTATAAAGAAATTGACATGCGAGTAGCGGCTTAGTTTACGTTGAGCACAAAACATTTCAGTCGAGCCTTTCTAGTGGACTAACTACGCATATTTCCTTGCATTAAACTGCATTTTAAGTAATAGCATGATTCATTTCGCGTTTTGATTAGGTTCTCGTCTGGTCACCAATATGGGTCCCAATAGGGTAGTTCACAGATAACCTGTAGGCAGTGTGGATAGAGCCTCGCTAACATTTTTAATCTACCCCCCCTCCCCCCAAATATTGGATTTCAATTAAAAAAGATTGCGGAAGCATTCCAAATATCCATAATTCTAATACTTCCGCAATAGTTAAATAGAAGCACTGGATCACCACCGAATTGCTTCGCCTTCAATTCCGATGTGCTGTTACCTTGACCATTTTGCATCCACATAAGACGTCCTCGCCTTTATTGCTGTTCGTATTTTTAGACTTTCAATTTCGAAAAAAAAAAAAAAAAAATCGTAAATATACAACACATTAATGCTTGAATTTTTGTAAGTTATATATTGGGCACTTTGGACAAAGACTTCTGTGTGCAGAAAATGACCGAAGCATTTAATGAAGGCTGTTCCGACCTATATCTTACCGAACTATGCGCAGGGAATTGAAACGGATCGGTATTGGCAGTAGCATTCCTACATGGAAACCTGATTTCTGCGAAGTTTTCAATTTAGTGGCCAGTGTGTGTGTATTTCACGTGTTGAACTTCAGGTTTTATGTACATATTGCATTCAAATATTCTGCGAATCCAGTAAAATCTTAGATTGCTTTTTTATTACCGTATATGTGACAGTGAATGAGTTTAAGGCGAGGTATGATAGATACTGTATGAATGTCAAATAGTTGTGATGAATATGATTTGGGGCCTCCCTCGATGAGTTTAATGACTCCCTGGAGTTGCCCGTAATAATAGTAATGTCTGCGTATAAGACGACTCTCAAATACTACAGAAAATCCCTCGAAATCATGGTTCGTCTTATACGGCGAGTATAAAAAGGGAAGCTTAATTTCTTGGATGAATATTTGGGTAGTTACAATACATCGTTATATAAGAAAATAGGCAGTGTTTATAAACAAATCAGATTAATTTTTTGTTACATCTATTGTAATATTTTATAATGTAAGTCTCAAAAACAATTATTAACCTCAAATTTTCATGTTAATTTTCTTCATCTGTTGAAAATAGTTCTTCATGATCATTGTTTAAATGATCATGTGAATCCCAGTTCGAATCCGGTGAATTGATTTCGTTTTCATCGTCATCAGTTTCCCACAACAGATAATCTTCCGTACCATCCATAAGATTAGAAATACCACACTTTTTAAATTATTTTTACTTTATTCCATGCTTGATCACAAAATTGCAGAACATACCAAGTGATGCAGCGCGCATAGATTCACCGTTTGTAAATGATTTTTCACCAGTCAACATCCAATTCTACTCTTTTCGCATGTGATCTTTAAATGGTTCAAGTATATGTCTAGTGGTTGTTCCACTGTTTTATTGCTTATCATATCAAAGCTTATAGGTTGACAATTGAAATTTATGTTCTTGTCTCAAATGAATAATAAATTTATGGAAACTGGTAAGTTTGTGGTTCAGATCTGCTGGTAGTTTTTGAGCAATTTTCGTCTTTTGTCGTATTACCAGATTTTGTCTATTCATAAAATATTACACGATCATGAAGTAGCTTGAAATTCTATACTTTCATTCGGATTGAATCTTGACCATTTTAATGCATATGCTCTAATAATATTTCTTGTAGCAAGATAACCATTCTGCTTTTGTTGGAACACCCATTCTGCAACGTGGTTTTCCAGTTGGGGCAATCGGGTGATCCCCGTTCTCATCGCACATTTTTTCTTTGGCAATTTTAAAAAAAAATCTTCTTTCTTCTTCCACTGTCTTACCATCTTCTCGGTTATGTCAGACTTTCTTGCAGCAGCACAGTTATTAGTTTGCTTTGCCATTTCAATTACTCTTATTTTAAATCGAGCTTCATACTTTCTTCGTTTTGTTACTGGTGTTCCATGATTTTAAATGATAACAGTTTTAATAATCCTAAAATTTAAAAAACAATGCAAACTTAATAATTAATATTGGGGCTAATCACTTTTAATTAGGATAATTCGTGTAAATACTAAATCTATGCTATGCAAAAAATAACGGATATATTAATGCCTAACGTCGCATTAATACAAGAAGAAATTGGGTGTGTGTGTGTGGGGGGGGGGTCGTCTTATACAATCGACATAAGCCTAAAATTTAGGCCTCGTCTCATACGCCGACATATACGGTAATCAGGTTGAATACAAATGTAAGACTACCCTTTGAAATCATCTATGGTTTGTTTCTTGAATGAAGTAAACCTTGCTAGAAACGCTCAACAGAAAATCTACGGACTGAGGAAACGCTTGGTTGGAGATTAAATATTATCCCATTTTCAAAAGGTATATTTTTTAAGGCTGCCTTATGGGGAACAGGTTATGGGAACACTGCTCTGTGGTTATTGAACTAAGTTTAATTTAGTTTCTCTCGTGCTTTTATTATAATATAAAATTGTTGTGTGATTTACAAAATGTGATTTTTAATTCTAGGAGTTGATGTTACTGCCAACCAAGATGAAATATCGGACCATGAGACATTTCAGCTGGAATTTGATAATGCCACCAAACGGTGGTATATTCGTACTATGCAGGATAAATACTGGACCCTAGAAAGCAGTGCTGGCATTCAAGCTAATGCAACCAAAGGGTAATTAAAGTTTTTCTTATTTTAGTTTAAACCAGAATTATTCTAACACAGGTTTTTCACCTAGGGATAGTATTTCTGGTGATTTAAGGAAAGGATAATTTGGAAATCCTATGTACTCCATATCTCCAAGTAATGTGGCTGTCTCATACTGATTGATTATAATCTACCACCTGATACGTTTTTATGATATCAGTTTTTAAGCAAGAAATGAGCATGCTGTAAATAAGTTATACCAGTCGCAAAATAAGTCGGTCAAAAAATCACCACACTAAATCCCCCCCCTCCCCCCAGCTGTCAATTTATAATAATTTATGCACAGTCCATAGTCTAGCCATACGATTGTTTAATTCCACGTCACTAATATGTAGTCCTTGGACTCATCTGGGGAGGCTACTATACAATCCAATAAATGGATTTTTTTCTGTTAATTTCATATTTTTCTGGCGGTTTTGCCTGTTTACAAAAAACAATTTTTCAGGAGGAATAGGGCTGTTACGCCGGTCTCCGAATGAGGCTGACTCAGATTCCTTGTATCATGAGAATCTAACCGTTTTTTTTTTTCTCTCACTGTAGGACATATGTCGCACCATTCTCCCGATTGTACTACGAACACAGTTAATATTTTAATTGTTTAAGTATGAGAAATTTTCTTTTTGGATTTATTAATGGACCATAGTTCTTTATAAATATATACAGTCGTCGACAACTTTCGCCAGCTTAAGTCTGTCTGGCTTCTTCAGGACAAGAAATGGGTACACTAATGTCAAATGCTAAAAAAAAAAAAAAAAAAAAAAAACAGTTAAATTAAAATTGAAATGACGCGTAACATCAAGATCATGGAGTCTTAGTCATTGTTTGATCGCGTTTTATAGTTTTTCGCGAAGTTGAGTTCTGCTAAACAAGTGAATTTATTAAGCTTTTCCAAATGCCTTCTAGTATCATGCCTTGATTTCTGTTGAGATTGTCTCCTGTCTGGAGTACCACTGCAGCTTATTTAAAGTTGCTACATCTGAAATCTTCAATGTACGGCATGGAGCTGTTGTCCCAATCGATGGAGTGTTTCGAAATCGATAAATGATGGCCTGATCCTGAGATATGTTCTGTTGTTATTGACATCCCCTATATGTTCTTTTTTTTTTTTTTTTTTTCTCGGATTTCTAGGTAGATTGATCTTTGTGGTTTTTCATGGTTGGAGCTACATCTAATATATGATGGCCTATATAATTCAGTCCTGTGGACTGAATTATATAGGCCAAACGTCACGAAGCCTAGAAATACGAAAAAAAAAGAACATAGGGGATGTCAGCAACAACAGAACAGATACCCCAGGATTAGCCCATCATTTCTTGATTTCGAATCACTCCATCGATTGGGACAACAGCTCCATGCCGTACATTGAAGATTTCAGATGTAGAAACTTTAAATAAGCTGCAGTGGTACTCCAGACAGGAGACAATCTCAACAGAAAGCAAGGCATGATACTAAAAGACATTTGGAAAAGCTTAATAAATTCACTGTTTAGCAGAACTCAACTTCGCGAAAAACTATGAAACGCGATCAACAAACAATGACTAAGACTCCATGCTTTTGATGTTACGCGTCATTCAATTTTAATTTAACTGTTGTTACTTCATGCTTTTTTAACATTTGACGTTACCCATTTCTTGTCCTGAAGAAGCCAGACAGACTTAAGCTGGCGAAACTTGTCGAAGATTGTATATATTTATCAGTAACTATGGTCCACTAATAAATCCAAAAAGAAAATTTCTCATACCTGTGTAAAGGGACCAAATATTAACAATTATAATTTTAATTGTTTAAATTATGTCAAGGAGCGTGCTCATTACTTGATACCAAGAAATCGACTTATTACACGCCAATATGAATAAGACTATCTCGATTCCTGATCCTGCCTTCTCAGTTCCTAAGTTAAAGTTATGCAGTTATCTCATTCATTAAATCAGATTTGTTTTAAAAAAACTGCTTTGTTTTAACTTAATATGAAAAAATCGTATCAGATTTTTGCTAAAATTTAATCATCAACCAAGCATGATCTTCATTTTTGAAATCATTAATTCAAATGAGAAATGTAGTACCATCTCTGCATCATCAAAGACTGAGGTGGATTAGTTTGAAGTCTCTAAGAATTTTTCAGTCAGTGAACTTTGTACAGCCCTGGAAATTAACTGCCAGTTTTCATTGTTCGTTTTAATTTAAGTAAATAATCACTGCGGGAAAAATAATTATATTTTTACTTGGCAGTAAATTTGTCCCTTCCGAAATGAACATAATTTTGGACGGTGATTAGAATGATGTTAAAATAAAACTGTGCGAATATGAATTTAAGCTAAATGAAATGTTTAATGTGACTACTACTGTTATTCACTGAGGTCCATTGTTCGTGTAAGCTAGCTCGCACATATTAAGTTAGTTTCTTATAAACTTGAGTGTATTTGCTGTTCCGATAACTGCATGATAAAAGTAGGTGTCTTTTAACGTGTTCCTTATGGAACACATCATCTGGACGGGGGACGGAAAGCGCCGTTCAACAACGGTAACCTAAACTAGTTAACAATGTTAGTGGCCTTATTTTTTTAAATAATTAAGACTATAAATTACTGAAGTGTAATGCCACTCTTAAGTACGTTGATGTTTACGCTTATTTTCGTTTCCATTCCATTACCCCAGGCATTTTCAAATATAATTAGTCTTCAAATGGGCAAAACTTATTTGCATGCTATACTCGAATTTGTGATGAACTAACTGCTAACATAAATTAATTTATTTCATAATGCTAATTCATATAAAATCCCGTTATTTAGGTCTAAAGGAACGCTGCCTCTGCTCCCTTGTGGGAATAAAATGCGATAGAGGATTTTATTTCAGACCTCTGTACATTTTCTTAATTCATGTGAAAATCGGATTCTTGCCTGTCTCCAAAGAATTTATCACATTGTCTTATTTACAAGTCAAGATATCAGTGATACAGCTGTGCCAAAATCTGGTATCACCGAAACAGAACATTGGAGATCAATAAAGATGCCTTCCAACACATTTTCGCAACCTCAAGTCGTCATGACAACGGTAACCACGGTCAACCGTGTCGATAACCTTTGCTGACTCATCTGCGATGC
This sequence comes from Typopeltis vanoorti, assembly GCF_054136105.1. Taxonomy (NCBI): domain Eukaryota; kingdom Metazoa; phylum Arthropoda; class Arachnida; order Uropygi; family Thelyphonidae; genus Typopeltis; species Typopeltis vanoorti. Next base: position 59,311,815 of record NC_143569.1, on the reverse strand, counting down.
ATTTGAAAGGACTAAAGATTGTTTTTATATTATGTATGGTAGTATGATTAACAATTGATATGCATTAAGTTTCTTTTTCTTTTCTTTTAAAGCTAGTTGTAATTTTTTTAATATCAACCATGCACTTAAGAGCCCCCAAAAAACCTATAATACATATTCATAATGTAAGTCATTATGAATGTGTGTGTGTGAGGGGGGGGGGCGAACCAGTCAACGTGTTTCTTACACAGCTGGAAGTTGGTGTTTTTTCCGGGGGGGGGAGGCATGGGAAATGCTGATCCAAAGAATGGTTAGAGGGGACGAAAAAGGACGAGAGGTCAGATCAGTATGTGTATGGCTACTGGCCAGCATCCATATAGCTTGACTTCAAAATCGATTTTTTATATATGCTTCAGTGGCGGCCGGTGAAAATTTTAAGTGGGGGTGCTGCATAAACAAAAATAAATTTCTCCTCAGGGGCTCACTTTAGTGAGTACAGACGTGGAAAACCCGAGGTACCTGATGCTGGACCATGCCTTACTTAAGGTAATATACATGTTATATTATCTGTAGACTGGTTCCTCCCTTGCTTCTTTCTTTCTTCTCTTCTTGCTCCTTCCCCCGAATGCTATTAGAGTATTCGAGGGGAATCTTTCCTATTTTGCTGTATCATTTCGTCTTGTGCTAACAGGGCATTATCAAACACTGTAACATGATCAGGCCATCAAAAAATGTTCATACCGCATCGTCCATCGCGCGGGTTACCAAGGGACGCGTTCGAAAAATATGTTAGTCTCCCTTAGACACCATTCCTCAGCACTCTGTTAGAGAAAACTCCATCAATGGACCCACCACCCGTTTGCGCAAAGAAATGGTTCTGCAAAAGGACGGAAATGGCAACGACAACAGACTATGACTTTAGGCAACTGGAACATCTTCTCTCTGACAGGGAAGGAGTGGAACTGGTCGAGGAAGCCAAGCGCTACTGGCTAGACTTAGTCGGGCTTTCTTCGATCAAGAGGAGAGGCTCTGGAACTGTCGACCTGGATAAGGGGTGGAAGCTCTTCTGCTCAGGCAGGTGTGGGGATACTCACAAGCCCCCCAGCTATTAGACTGTTGCTGAGTGGATCCCATTGGGGGGACGGGTATGCGTGTTAAGGCTGCAGATGAAAAACCATGATTTGGCTGTGGTGCAAGCCTATGCACCTAATCTGGAGTCAGAATACTTGCCTTCCTAGAGGAAGTGGATGCCGCTTTTGATAGGGTGGCAGACATGGAATCAGTCCTGCTAATGAGTGACTTCAATGCACATGTTGGAACAGATGACCAGACATGGAGGGGTGTGGTTGGGAGGAACGGCGTCCCTGAAGAGAATGGGTTGCAATTATTGGACTTCTGCTGTATTAACAGCTTGTCCATAACGAATACTTTCTTTCAGCACCGAGAAGTCTATAAGTATACTTGGTACAGGGATACACTAGAACAAAGGTCTCTGATTGACTTCTTTATAGTCTCAGCAGACCTATTTTCCTCAGTGTTGGACGTTCGTGTGAGAAGAGGGGCAGAACTGTCAACTGATCACCACGTTGTGTGCACTTTGCGGCTTCAGAAACCAGATGCTACCATCAACTCTGGTAGGCCTAAGCAGCTATACCACGTGAAATGGGAGACATTGGAAAATGAGGCTGTGAGGAAGAATTTTGCAGATGACATTTCCCCCAGGGAGAATCCCAAGCATACTGCAGATGTTGAGGAGTAGAAGCTGTTCAGAACAGCTGTCACTGCTTCTGCACTCTCATACTGTGGCAGAAAGCGGCTTGCTGTGGCAACGGGCTGTGAGAAAAGGACACCTTGGTGGAACCAAGAAGTCCAAAAAAACTGTCCGGGCAAAAAAGGAGTCCTACCTAACGGCTTAGAGTCAGGTCACCTGAGATGCGTTTGTGGTATGCTGAGGCACGAAAAGCTGCTGCTGAGGCAGTAAAGACAGCAAAGCAGAAGGCTTGGGAATCCTTTGGAGAAAGATTAGACACATCCTATGCAAATGCAAACAAAGTATTCTGGCAGACCATCCGCTGCCTTCGAGGGAGGAAATTGTGCACAGCAAGGGCAATTCGGGCCTCTGATGGTGCACGTTTAACAACCAGAAGGATATCCTCCACAGATGGAGGGAATACTTTGAGAGCCTTCTTAACCCAGGTGGCCCCAGCAATTGTGGACATTCAAGAGGTGCAGATTGGGGCAATGACTAGTCTCACAGCAAAGAGGTCCATTTAGCAATAAAATCGCTAAAATCGGGCAAGGCTGCTGGCGATGATGAAATTCGGCCCAAAATGCTAAAAGCCTTAAATCGAGACGGTGTTCTCTGGCTGACTCGAGTGTGTTAGGCTGCTTGGATATCTGGGCGAGCACCAAAGCAATGGCAGACAGGCATAATAATACCAGTCTTTAAAAAGGGAGACCAGAAGGATTGCAGTAACTATTGTGACATCTCTCTGCTCAGCCTGCCTGGGAAAGTGTATGCTAAGTGCTTGGAAAGACGGTGCAGGAGCATAGTTGAGTCAAAGTTCCAGGACGAACAATGTGGCCTTCGTCCTGGTAGAAGCACAACTGACCAAATCTTCACTTTAAGGCAAGTCTTTGAGAAATCTTGGGAATATGCCAAGAATGTCTACACATGTTTTGTGGACTTGGAGAAGGCATATGACCGGGTTCCTCGGGATAAGCTTTGGCAAGTAGTACAGGAGTATGGAGTGGATGGCGAACAATTAGCTGCCATCAAGTCCCTGTATGAATGCCCAGAGTTTTGTATCAGGGTAAACAGCACAAAGTCTGAACCTTTCAGTCTCCGTTGGCCTCTGCCAAGGGTGTGTTCTGTCACCCCTCCTTTTCATAATATTTATGGGCTGGATTGATACTCACTGCCAAGGCAGTGAGTGTGTCAGAATTGGAAGATGTAGCATTGGATGTCTGCTTTTTGCAGATGACCTAGTTCTGCTTAGCTCTTCCACAGATGACCTCCGGCGGGCCCTGGATAGGTTTGTAGCTGTTTGTGCAGACACCGGAATGAAGATAAGTGTGGCCAAAACTGAAACATTTGTGGCCTCAAGACAACCATCCCAGTGCACTCTACATGTAAGTGGAGTCCCAATGAGGCAGGTGGAGAAGTTTAAATACCTTGGGTCCATATTCACGAATGATGGAAAATGGGACATAGAGCTAGATACTCGAATTGGCTTAGCAAGCTCAATATTGCGGGAGCTTGGCCGTTCGGTAGTATTGAAGCGGGAGTTAAACCAGAAGGCAAAGCTGGCTGTCTTCAATACAGTCTATGTCCCCATCCTCACCTATGGTCATGAGAGTTGGGTAATGATCGAAAGAATGCGGACACGAATCCAAGCGGCTGAAATGAGGTTCCTTCGAGGAGTTGTGGGGCTGACAAGACTCAACAGAGTCAAAAGTTCTGAAATTCGGGAAACCCTCAATACTCAATCGCTGCTTCTCCGTGTTGAGAGATCACAGTTACGTTGGTACGGGCACCTGGTCAGAATCCCACAAGAGAGGCTCCCTCAGCAGGCCCTCTTTGCCAAGCCAGAGGGTGGGAGGCCACATGGAAGGCCAAGGACTCGCTGGATAGATTATATCCAAAACCTTGGGTGGACGCGTTTGGGAATCCCACCTGAGCTTGGTGGCAGAGGATCGTGACCATTGGAAGTTCCTCTTGCAGCTGTTGGCCCCACAACCCAATTAGGAAAGGTGGGCCTTGAAGATGTATGTATAAATAAATTATCATATAGCAATGATAAGCGCAAACAAATATCGGCGTTTGATCGCGGTGTATTTGTTGCTTGTAATGATAATTGAAAAATATAATTCTTTTCGTATTTTCAACGACGATACTAGTCATAATTCAGCCTTGTATCTATAATTAATAATTGTTATTTTAACAAAATAAAAAAACACTTACAAAAAATAGTTCACCACGAACACACTCCAATAATAAACGTTTCGTATCTCAGAAATAATGTGCGGAAGAATGATACACTGCCCAAACGGCAGTGTATGGTATGACATAATGCATAAACGAATATCGGCGTTAGATTGCAATTATCGTTACACGAAACAAATAAAAAATTATAATTCTTTTCATATTTTCAATGGTGACACTCATCATAATTCAGCCTTGTATCTATAATAAATAATTGTTATTTTAACAAAATAAAAGATTTACAAAAAAAAGTTCACCACACACCAATAAAAGGTTCATATCTCACAGTAATAATGCTCGGAAGCATACTAAAGATGCACTGCTGAGGGTAGAATGAATCAATCGACCGTGAGATGTGGTGATTGATTCATTCAATCCAATACCATTGGAGGGTAATGTATAGCAATGCTGTAGCTAATGAAGCTCTGAGGCTTGGCTATTGCTGTTACCCTCCTGCCATGATCAGAGCTTTAATAATAGCTCAATAACCTTATCCCTACACTGTCTGCTACAGATAACGGGGAATATGAAAAGCATTCTTGCTTCGCCCCTTTAAGCCAGTCCTTATGACTATAAGATGCACTGCTGTTTGAGCAGTTACAGTTGGGAATGACAAGCGCAAACGAATTCCAAAACAAATGCACTGCATTAGATCGCAGTGCATTTGTTTGTAATCTAAAGAGTTAACAGAACAATTTCAATTATTAACTTTTCAATGTTGAAATATAAGCTGTAACCTTTAACATGTTGTATTGCATTTATATAATGTTGTAAGCATTGTTATTATTTATAAACACAAACAAAATTTAATTATTTCCTTGGGGGATGCTGCAGTGTTGCAGTGTTTATGTACTAGCTGCCACTGATATTCTTCGAGGAAAGTGAAGGAATGATAGGACACTTTTATAGAGTAGCATCCATGAAAATACGTAATAGCGTAGAAATGCTTATGAGAAAATGATTTGGAGTAGTCTTGTGCAAGGAATATCACAAAGCTTAGTGCCATGTTCTGTATAGCACAGACATTTAGGTTTTTCATGCACTATTTATAAATGTTGAAGTATTTTAAGGTACAAATGAGAAGTAAGGGAGTTAAATGGAAGAGGAAACTTGATTTTGCAGATGTTGCAAGTGAGTACAAAGAAGAGATCTGATCAGGACATCTGAATATTATCAAAAAGTAAAGGGGGAGTGAAGCAAAATCTTTATCAGAAATAAAACAGGACTATTTGGGTAGTGAATTTAGTTTTAGATTATAGAAGATCTTGAAGTTTGAATTTTCAGCACTGCAAGGTTCTTTTGAATGAAGACAAAAGGAAGAATGTTGAAGTTAGTGAGAGCAGGTTATTAATATATAGGAGGAAGAGCATGGACAAAAATATTCATTTCAGAGGTATTTGTGAGGAAATTTGAAAAAGAAACAATCTAGTTGGAAAGGAAGACCATGAAATAGCTTTGTAAGGAGTCTTCTGCTGGACTTGATCCTGGAGAGGTCAAGTGATAACACAAGTTGTTTCTATAAACTTTATATAGCTTTTGTTCAAAAGTGGGTAAAGTTGTTCATAAATGGTTAATGGTATAAACAATACTAAAGGAAAATGATTTTTACTGATATTTGACTGAATTTCTACCAGAATCCTTGGAGCACACAGGGATGCATGTCTTGCACTGGCTCTACCGACTGCGCAAGACATGCATTTGCACGGGGTGGCAAAGTTGGTATAAACTATACGAAAAATAAGGAAGGGGTGGCCCTGGGAGCACAGATATGGATGTGGTATACACAGCACTCAATTGTAGAAAAAACTTAAAAGGAACCCAAGTACTAACAATGTGCTCTTTTAAAGATTGGATAAAAACAAAGTTAATTGAGAAACATTTGGCTAAATGTGGTCTCTGATGGTTTCCCTGATCTATGGCAAATTAATGCAGATTGTTTGAGGCTGGAGTTTTAACCTAATTGTCATAAATCAGAGTATAATGGGTAAAAATGACTATGTCAGATCTACTTGGATATTATGAGGCTTGAAAAATTTACAAACCCAATACTCCTATTTGTCCAATAGTTGACAGCATAGACAGCCCTACAAACATGCCAGGCAACTAGCAAAATTACTTTCTTCTCTCATAAGCAACTCTCTCCTTTGTCAAAAATTGTTTTTATTTTCAAACCTTTATTAAAAAAAAATTATCTTAACCTGAAAGATTCAGATGTCATAGTCAGCTTTGATATTATTTTTGTTAGTGTATCATTGCCAAACTCTTGACAATATTTTCTTTCTGACATGTTTGAATTATTCAAATTCATTATTAGATTATTTCTTATGGAAAGGAAAAATATATAAACTAAGTGAGACTGCAATGGTTCCCTTCCCTCTCACCCCATTCAATTTATACACTGAATTTCTAGAAAATGAGGAACTCCAACACGGCTACACATAGATGTGTTTGCTATTTGGCCTCATGGTCTCCAGACACTACATTTTTAGTGCGCTTGAACAGCCAACATCCAAAAAATACATTTTGCTATAGAAAAAGAAACAGCTGTCTCCTCCTTCTTGGCCATTACATGACTTTCAGAAGGTTCATTTATCTTTTCCTGTTTATAGGAAGCCCCCCCCACCTTAAATAAGCACTCGCTCACCATTGTGTATTTTATGTAACATCCCTTGCTACTGAACTTGAGTACCTTCAGCACTTTTAGCCAATGGCTACAATCTATAAAATTGTGAATGCTGCCACTCTCCTGTAACCAGTACACAAGATTACGGCAAAATTATTCCTGTTCTTTATATTCAAGGTATTTCAGAAGAGACTGCTGATGTTATCTCCAAATATAATCTCTAAACCAATTTCAAACTGGCAACCTTGATCCATCCTAGGGATCAGCTTTATCCTCTTATACATCCTGGTGTGTAAAGTTCCATGTGCCTAAAACTTAACGTATATTGAACAGTGTACAGCAAAATTCTATAAGAAGTTCATTATAGGTTTGAAAGATTTGACATCCCAAGACACCCTCCTTGTGGAGTCACTTGTTGCAGTAGGTCCTTTTGTCATGCGTACAGTTCATCATACTGTGCCTGAAATACATTCAAATTCTCTGTAGACACCACACTCTCAGGCAATGCATTTGAATTATTCACAACTCCATGCAAACAACTGCTTCTCACTCACTCTGCAAATCGCATCTTTTCAACTTTTCTTCATATTCAACATTCTAGAGACCAGGAAGCCACTTAGTCAGTTGCCTCTGTACCCTTTCCAATATCTCTTCATCCTTTAGAAAACAAGGTAACCAGATTTTGCACAGTAGTCCATACATTGCTTAATCAAGGCTTTATGCAATGGAACCAGAATCTCCTTGCTTCTACAAGTTGTCCTCGCCATCATTACCAGAATTAGTTGTCCTCAATTTTGGCTTTGTCCTCTAAATTTTAGATCCTTGTCCACCATCACCCCAAGATTTATTTTCTCCATCTCCAACAGTATATCTCCACCAAGAGTAAATTCTATATCCCATCTTTGTTTTCCACATTTTAAAACCTTGCATTTTGCCACATTGAACGGGTATTCTCAGTAGTGTGTGTCCATTTACTGTGCATTCAAGTCTTCTTGTAAGGCCACATCTGCTCTACTCCTCATAGTTTTCTTCCCAACTCTGCCTCATCTGCAAACAACTTAATATTGCCATTCAAATCCTCCCTGATATCATTAATATACAGGTTAAATAGCAATGGCCCTAAAACAGATTCCTGAGGTACATCACTGGTGACTTTCCTCTTCTGGGATGTTGCTCTTAGATGTACAACTTGCTGATAGCAATCAGCTAGCCAATCTCCAATCCAATGCACTGGGTGAATATCCAACCCCATCTGCTCTAGGTTGGCATTAACTTTTTGGTAATCTTTCAAAAGCCTTGGCAAAATTTAAGTATACCACTGTGTATCCATCTCTCTCATCCAATGCAGATGTTATTATTGTAATAAGTAGATTACTAAAACATAATCTCCCTTTAGTAAATCTGATGTCCATAAAAGATATCACTGTTGTCAATCCAATACTGGATCCTGGTTCCCATTAGCCTCTCCAACACTTCAACCACAGCACCTGATACACTGATTGGTCTATAATTTGATGCTTAAGTTCAGTCACCTACCTTATGGAGCAGTACAGTATAATCTTGAATTCCTTCCACTCATTTGGAACTTGACCCAATGTAAAACTCATTAAATATGCCAAGGCAGATTTCTACTCTGGCACATTCCTTAAATTCGTAGTGATATTATCATCAGAGACTTCAAGGACTCATTGAGGAAGGCTATAAATCACCCAAACCAGCTAGTCATACCTACCTTTAAATTCATTCACACTAGATGCACTCACTTGTCTTAAAGGCAAACTATTCCACTCTCACTTGCTGCTCTGTGAGAGAGAAACCTAACTCTTACCCCTTTCTTGACTGAACAAACTTCACTTCCATGGATGCCCCTGTGTTCTCTCTCCACCTTCCATTTAATGAAAAATTTCATCAGATGATATCCTATAACATCCATTCAAAAGTTTACAGACCTCTATTTTATCACTCCTCTTCTCTTGTTAACCAGTCTGTAATCCACACACTTGCAGTCTGTCTTCATAATCTAAATCTCATAATTTTTGTAACGCTTCTTTGTATCCTTTCCACAGCTTCTTTATCCTCTTGGAATCCGGAAGACCAAATCTGTGCACAATAATCCAGGTGTGGTCTTCCTTATAAAAAGGCAAAATGACTTGCTTATCCTTAGATGTCAAGGTTTGCTTCAACATTCAACAAGTTTGTCTGCTCATTTCTGTATGCGAGTTCTTACCAACTTCTCTAAAATCTCTACTACCACTCCAGAGATACCTATAGATCAGTAGTTAGACACATCAATAGTTTTGCACCACCCTTGTACAATAGAACTATCATACATTCCTGTGGTATCATTTCTGAGCTGAGACTCAAGATATACAAACATGTGAAAGGTCACATTGCAAAACTTGCATATACAATTATCCTCTGAATTCTATATGCAAGTTTTGCTATGTGACCTTTGAACTTCAAATTCCTAATCCCTAATATGCCAAGATAATGCCTAATATGCTGCTGGCAATCTCATTTTATGTTTGTAACTTTACACATACTAACATTAAACTGACAACCATTTAATTTTTGTTTCCCAAATTTCCAGCCTATTCAAATTATTTTGTAAGTGCTTAAATATCAGTGGCATCCATGATTGCCTGGACCACCTTTGCATCATTGGCAAACAATTGCACATATGAGATGTCATTGATGATTGAACTTATATATTGAACAATAATGGTCCAAGGACTGAACCCTGAGGTATAACACGTCACCTTAAATCTGGCAGATTTACACTTTTTGGTATCTGTCAACCCATCCCCCAAGTCAAGAGTTTATATTCCAATCTCATCCTCCAGTTTATGCAACAGTCTTTCATGTGGTATCCTATCAAATGCCTTAGAACAGTCTTTCATGTGGTATCCTATCAAATGCCTTAGAAATATTCAACATTATTATAGTGTATCTGTTCCCCTTTATATAACTCAGCTGTAACATTGTTATAAAATATGAGCAAATTGCTAAAACATGACCTTCCTTTAGTAAACCCATGCTGCTCCTTGCAGAGTATAGCATGTTTAGTCTGCCCATTTCTGTATGTGAGTTCTTACTAACTTCTCTAAAAGCTCTACTACCACACCAGAGATACTGATAGATCAGTAGTTACACATCAGTAGTTTTTGCACCACCCTTGTACAATAGAACTATCATACATTCCTGTAGTATCATTCCTGAGCTGAGACTCAAGATATACAAACATGTTGAAAGGCCTAGCCAGTTCAGCTGAACATTCCTTTAGCAAACAGGCTGATATTCCATCTGTCCCTGTTGACAAATTCTTATCCAGGTTATGCAACAGCTCTTCAACCTCATTTTCATGAATCTCTAACTCTTCATCCAAAGTAGCAGCAGTGCACTATATTACATATACCTGGTTGATATATCTTAGCAAAGTGAGCACTCGTTAATTGAACAATCTCATTAGCTTCTGACACTTGAGTACCATTTGCATTCAAAGTTATTCTTTCACATTCATTCTTTCTTTTGCTTGCAGCATAGCAAAATTCTTTTGAGGATATATCAAGCAGTGTTGCCAATTTAGCTCTTTTGGAGCTAGATCTAGCTCTTTTTTTCTTCCCTAGCTCCAAAAATTTTAATCTAGCACCTAGCTCAAAATCTAGCTTCTTCAGAACTAGTTTCAGCTCTTTTTAGTTGTTTTTATAACTTACCGTTACAGAAATTGTTTTAAAAGTTTTCAGATGTTTGCATTTGATAAGGAATTGTATTGTACGTTTGGTGCGAGCATCATACACGTTTCAAATGCATGATGTCAGTCAAGTGGCCCAACAGTCTGCTATTTTGTCACCTTAAAGTTGATAGTACCACTACAAGTTAGTCTTTGCAGTGTTCTGGTTGGCAGTTATGATAGCGAGCGGGAAACTTTCAAAGACTGGTCATAATTCGTTGCAGTAAAGAGTTGTATACCCTTCAAAAATGAACAAAGAGAAAAATAAAGCTTACAAGCAAAAATTTAGGAAGGAGGGTTGCAAATGGGAATGTTTAGTTAATGGTGGTGCGAAGTTCCAGGTGAGCCTACAAAAGGCCACTATGTTTTGCAGATGTGATATAGCTGCATCGCAGTCTCATCAGATGAAAAAGTCTGAGACCACAAACTTTGAAGGTAGGTTAGCATTATTTCTTTGTTGTCACTCATCATTCAACAGTTGTGATCATCTAGTAGATCTTTGCAAAAATATCATCCCAGACAATCAAATTATGCCAAAGGTAAATATGCACTGAACTAAGTGCTCTGCAGTTGTAAAGAATATTCTAAGTGAGCATTTTGGAAGATCTAATTGCAGACATTGGAGATGAAAATTTCAGCTTGCTAATAGATGAATCGAATGATATCGCAGTGAATAAGATATTAGGAATGGCCATCATTTATTATAGCAAGAAATTCAACAAAATTATGCATACATTCTGAGCATGGTGGTTCTAGAAAAGTGTGATGCTAGTGGTATTGCGGCTGCACTGAAAAAAGAGCTCTTGGCCAAGAAACCGGACATTAAAAATCTCATTGCAATTGGTATACAGACAAAGCTAGTGTTATGGTTGGTGTCAATAATGGTGTTTAAGAACAACTGAAGGCATATATTCTCTCCTTAATTTTAATTAGATGTGTATGCCATTCATTACAACTGGCAATGTCTCACACTTGTGCAAAAACTCTCCCAAGAAATTTAGAATTTTTAGTTGCCGAAACATATAAGTGGTTTTCACATTCAAGACAAGCAGATACAAAGAGCTGTATCAAACTATCAACAAAAATGATGCTCCTCTGCAAATTGTAAGCAATTGTGCAACAAGGCAAGGTGGCTCTCCATTGAACCTGCAGTAGACAGAATTCTCAGACAGTGGTTGGAATTAAAAATTCGCTTTGAAGTTATGAGTGTGACTGAGAAATGTTACAAAGCTCAAATTTGGTGGGAGATGTACAAAGATGAAAGGAATCTGTTAGACCTTTTTATTTTTACATCCTGTTCAAGTTCAGCAAGTTAACAAAATTTTCGAATCTAACAGTGCAGATAAGATGAGATTATTTGAAGAACTTTCTCGTTTGATTTGCTCTATTGCTAATATGTTAGTGCTACCATCATCCACAGTCAACCCTCTAGAGTCAGAGATGGATGACTATTTGCATCCCAATCCAAATCTTGGTTACAGATTTGAAAGAAAAATTTCAGAGTCTATGATACAAAAGAAAATAATGCAAAATGATGACTGAAATCTTAGAAGTAGAGCAAGGCAGTTTCTTCTTGGTCTCTTCAAACAGCTTAAGCAAAGGTTGCGTGAAAACTTGAATATTTTAAGAATATTGTCTTCTTTTTTTTGTTGACAATACCCTAAAACATATTAAATAACCTGTTACTCCCATCATAGAAATAATGCTGAAAACTGAAAAAGATGTTGCTGCTGCTGAATACCAGTACAATATTATCCACTTAAATGAATGGACAAATAAAGAAAAAAACACCGAGCTATTCTGGACTGAAGTAAGAGAATATAAAGGTGCACCTAGAATGAATCCATTTAAAGAAATTGCTCAGTGTGCAATAAATTTATTAATACTGCCAAATTCTAATGCATTAATTGAACCAATTTTTAGTTCCATGAATGTAGTTAAAAACTAAATTAAGAAACAAGATGGAATTGCCAATGCTGACAGCTATTTTGTCAGTCAAGTGTGGCCTGATAACAAGTGCTGTACAGACTATCATTTACCAGCATCTATGCTGAGTAATATTGAAACAATGGTCACATATAATAAAGCTGAAAATCTAAGTGAAAATGTGGGTGAATTAAGTGCAGAAGACCACATGGAAGATGTATTTAGCCACTTATATGTAAGTGTCACTTCAACTTGAATAAAGTAAGTAACTTAAGTATCAGCTACTACTTTTAAAATTTTAGCTTCGAATTTTTATTTTTAACACCTTTTTAGCTCCCTTTTTTAAAGATTTAGCTGTTTTTAGTAATTTTCATTTGGCAACACTAATATCAAGTCTCACGGCCTTATTAAGATCTAGTTTGCTCAATTCTCATATGTATTGCTTAGTCACTCTCCTCATCCACTGCTCTCTAACTCTTCCTGTCATATTCACAAGGATGAAAAACCTTTCGTGAACTGCTAATTAAATATCTAACTACGTCCTCTGCATTGGTTGTCCTTATACCATTTTTTCCAATCATTGTCATCCTTTTTCTGGGGCTACATATTGAAAAAACTCACTAGGGTTTCTTTGACTTCATTAGCTAACTTCTTCTCATACAGCATTTCAGTTACCCCTATCAACTGAGTTGCCCTCCTTGCCTGTTTGTGTTCCTCATGGAAATGATTATTACCACTCTTATGTTGCCTCCATAATGCTTTTTCCTCTGTATTGCAATCTTAATCTCTTTATTCATTAATTTCACACCTACTTTATTTTACCTTCTAACCCTTGGAATACATTTAGACATTGCTTCTACTAGATGGTTTTAAATGGCATCCAAGCAGTATTGATCTCCTTTCCACCCAAGTCATCATTCCATCCTAGCTGCAAGCATCTCCTGAGTTGCTCTCATAATCACTGGCCTTGTAGTTTCACATATACACTTTTCTCACAGAAGTCTTCACATGGCTGACAACCCCAGGTAATCACTTTATGGTCACTCTCATCACTGAGTGAGATTTGATACCTCATTTATAATGGCATCCTCTGAGATGATCAAATCTATTACCGTCAATCCTTACATGCTTTGTTACATGCTGTCTGAGGTAGTTAATTTCAACATTAATTTGAGCTCTAAAGCTGAAATTAATTTTCTTTATTTCTGTTTGCTATCGCATCATCCCAAATCCTTATTTGCTTATACATTTCATGATTACTATACCATACTGCCTCTTTCAGAATCATTTAGGAAGCACTCTTGAACTTCAACAAATATGACTGCATTGATTTGCTAAAGATCTTGGAGAGCTCTAAGACTAACTTATCTAAGTTAACTTTATTTTTATCTGACCCCCTTAGAGGGTGCCTTGCTATGACATTAGTTCATTTTCAGTTAGTATGAATTGTATTTACAAGATCACATTCTCTGAGGATGCTGGTTATAAATCCAGCAAAATATCAGCAAGATCAACAAATTATTTTTCTCTGACTGCTTTGTGGTATAAACGGCAATGAAAATGCCTAAACATACGTGGGAGAAGGTAGCTAGATCTGCTGTGGAGAGAAGATAACTAAATCTGTATGCCAGCCTGGTTGGCCAAGTGGTTAGCATATCTATTCTCCAGCCAAAAGGCTGTGGGTTCGAATCGTGCTGTGGGCATGGATGTTGATTGTCTGTGAAAGTACTGGTGGTGGTAGATGGCATTGGTGTTAGATGAAGGTTGGTGGAGTAGTGAGACGAAGAGTTGATGCCCTCCCTCGATGAGTCTTTGAACTCCGTAGAGGTGTGATGTAATAATAATAAAATCCATATTGGTAATTGCTAATTAGGGGGTCTTGGTTATGAATTTTGTATTCTGAACTATCTCAACTGTTTGAAAAAACTGAGGATGATAGTTTGGCTGACTTTTTTTTGGTGGAAGCAGCAATTATAGGCTCTGCATAGCCTTGTAAGAAATGTAGAGAACTGACTGGGGCTTCTGACTTAATGTTCAATCTTCACTTAATGGTGCAACATGTTAGTTGGTATCTAGCTGAATACTGAACAGACGAGATGGGCTGGAGATTTGGGATTTGGTGGACCAAATTTTATTGGCTTAAAACCAAAATACAAATGATAAGACAACATGATCAAATTTTGCTGATTGGGGCATTGCTTTGTTAAACAAGGCCACAGCTATTGGAGATCAAATTCTGTCTGTCAGCAGAATTCACGATGGGAACCATCAACATGAGATGCATAAATAGAAAGATGGAACTAGCAGAACTAGGGAGGTACCAAAGGGATATAGCTGTTACTGAAAACAAATTATTTAGGAAGCAGTTTTGAACTCATTACTCAAACTAAAATGTTTGAGTAATGAGTATAGTAAACACTGCATGAGAATCTTTGAATGGCTTGCAGTATCATTGAATGCGTGCTTGTGGACAGTCAGAATGGGGAATTGGAAAATGGTGCTTGTTTTTCCTATAGTTCTAGAGAAAGTTATAAGGAAGGAGAGTGGATGAAAAATTGGTCTTTGGAAATCTGAACAGGAGAGTAAGAAATTATTACCAGACATATACATTTCGGGAAAATTTAGAGAAAGAGCAAAGCTAATAATCACTTTCTGGACTTCTGTATAGGATAAAGACTAGTCATTAATACTGTTTCAATATAAAAATGTGCATATTTTCACAGAAAAAAAAAATCTCAACACTTGCTGTTGATAATGATATCTTTTGTGCTTGTTCAGGACAAGAGTATATAGAGGATTTGAAATAGGAAGTTATCACCATTTAGTTGAGCATTATAAAACTGAATATTCTGTTGAAAAGAAAACTGCATAAAAAAGTTTTTAAGAATCAGCTATAATTTCCAGGTGAGCTATCGAATCAAATATACAAATTCTTATTATTACCCAAAACTCCATGGGGTCAAAGACTCATCTAGGAGGTCCTTTTATCAAACACATAGCTCATCATTTGTTTAAACACACTGAAATTCTCTGCACACACCACACTTTCAGGCAAGGCATTCCAATCATTCACAACTCTGCATGAAAAAACCTGCTGCTCACTCCCCTACTCACACCCTCCTTATACAGTTTCTAGGGATGACCCCATTATTTTTAGAACCTCTCTAGCATTGATCCTATAACAATCCCTTAATAACATGCAGGTCTCCATCATATCTCTTCCTCCTCCTGTCCACCAGACTCTGCAAGTTGCATCTTCTCAATCTTTCCTCATACTCGAGGTCAGAAACTACCTTAGTCAGTCGCCTCTGGACCCTCTCCAACATCTCTTCATCCTTCTGAAAACCAGGTGACCAAATCTGGGCACAATAGTCCATGTATGGCCTAATGAAAGCATTACTTATTTTTAAGAATTTTTTGAAAGAAAAAAGAAACCTTGGCTTCATTGGAAGCCACAAGACATTGATTTTGCTAGAGGTATGTGAAGTTGTCTTCAAAGATAGAAAAACAGTCCATGGTGGATTAGAGAAGTCAGAGATGGTCAAGTAAAAGCATATCAAAAATTGGTAGCAAGTAAGCTAGCATGTGTTGTGAGAAGAATACAGAGGAAAATGTAAAAGTGAAACAATGTGTAAAACCTAGCTAAATAAGTCATTAAGATAATGTTGGAGGCTTAATAGAGTATTGAAAGGATTAAGAAGCAACTTTAATGCTCCTAATATTTCATGTCACTGAGACATCTTCAGGGAGTACAAACAACACGTAACACACACACACACACACACACACACACACACGCGATGAAACACATGAGTAAATCTAAAGTCCTGTCTAGGTGGTGCATCCTCTATGGACATTTGTAGGCAGCTTAGGATGTAAACTGCAACTTCTGACAATTGTTTCCCAAATTTTGGGAAGTTTTATGCATTTGTATTTGTTTAAATTATGTTGATTCCTGAGTGCTGCTGCAGATCTCATAAATTTACTATGATAGAGCATGGTGGTTTGAATATCACTTATGGAGATAAGTGGTATCCAAACATGATCTGCAATACCAGATTGACACCATAATCGTGATTGCAGATGTAAGATAATACAAGTTTAAAAATTAATAAATCTAGTTCAAGAATTCGGGATTCCCTAACTAAATAACTGCTATAATAAATTTGGTATGAAAATCTGCATAGAGAGACTGAAATTGGCAATTTTCATTGAAAACTTCATCCTGAATGGAGAACCTATAGAATAAGTAAAACATTTCAGTTGTTTATGCACAATTTTTAGTGAAGATGACAAATTAAATATGGAAATAGGCAACAGAATTAGCAAAGCTGGTAAAGAAGCAACTGAATAAATTTATATGGAATAAGAAATTGCAGTTAACACTAAGTTAGCTATATCAGATGGTGTCCAAACCAGTTTTAACTTATGGATCTGAGAAAAATTAAAGTAAAAAAAAAAAGATATTAGAAAGGTATTTGACATTGTTTAGCATTCAGGAATGTGTAAGCAGTGTTAATTGGTCTCAGCAGAATGAGAAAGGAAAGGTTAGCAAAACAGATTTCTGATCCCAAGAAAAAGATCCATGGGAAGACTAAGAGCTGTGGATTGATGGAGTTAGAAATGCCTTAGAAAACCAAAATATAAGACCTAATAGCAGTGGAGTCCAGACCTAATCTGGAGGAAAATGTCAATAAGAAGTTAGTAATATAAATTGTGTTATTAATTCAGTATTAACACATACGCCTCTTGAGGGTACACATCAGGAATTTGACTTTTTTTTAGAACTTACCATTAAGTTAGTCAAACAAGACTTTCCTGCTAATAAAAAATTAATAAATTTTTTGTAATTAATTTCTGCATATTTCATTGTTAACCATGCTAGTGGCCAAGATGTCTATATACATAAAGGTTATGAATGCGAAGTGCATATTAAAATTGTAATACCTTTGATATTACATTGAAATATACGATGGACACAAAGCATATGAGGATGTGTATTTGATCCATAATGGCTGGTTAGGTGGTTAATAACTTGAAGGGTTTGTACTGTAATGAGTCTCTTCTCATCCACTTACAGGCTTTTATGGAATATAAACATCTCCAGAGTGAATTTCTTTTAACTCTACATTATGGAATAGGTATGCTGATATTTTTATAATTTGGAATGGTACTTGCTCTTCTCCACAAAATAGTAATTCATTTCATCCAAAAATTCAGTTTGCATTAGAAAAAAACAATGTTAGCTTTTTTAATCTGTTAATTCATCAATAGGACAGTAGTCTTTTTTCTTTCTGTATTTCAGAAGAAAACAAGACGTAACATCCATGCACAGTTACACCATCCATGTCAGAAAAGTTGGCTATTAAAACCTTAATTTATCATGCCTATACATATATATATATTTTTTTTTCTACAGATGACTTATTACATTGAGTTTAAATAAATGAACTTTTGTAATTAATGGCTTCAGTTAGACCTGTATCAACAAAACCTTTATAATAATAGTTATAGGATTTCTGCTTCTGCTGCTCAAGAAGAAATTACTTTCATTCCACTTCCATATGTTTTTAATGAAGGAATATCAGAACTTTCTGCTAGAATTCTTAAGCAACTTAACATTCACATAACATTTCATTCTATTCAGAAAATCTTTCTTCAACTAAGAAAGATTCTTCCATTACTTTCCAGGCATCTACCAGATTCTTTGCTCTTGTGACATATCTTATTTGCTTGTACTCATTGCAGTGAAGATAAAACGTACATCAGGTATCAAACCGAATAATCTGGTCTTGCATTACATGTCATCTCTACTGAACATAGGGTCCTTCCAGAAAAACAAATTTTGCTTAAGGGTGGATTCCTTTATATAGGAAGGCCTTTATAGAAGCAAATGGCAAGCTATAGACCAGTCTGTATTTCTTTTGTAGTTAAAATTTTGGAAAAATTAGTGAGATCGTATACAGTAATGGGTAGACAAGGGAAATGTGTTCTGTCAGGATCAGCATAGATTTGAGAAGTTTTTGTTTTAGTCATCTGCTATATACTATATATCAAGTTGTTCCTTTTTATTTATATTAATAAGATAATGTGTTTAAATGGCAAGTTTATATATATCACATTCTAAAATGTCAGTCTACATTTCCCTTATTTATTTTTATTCCTTTTCAGATCTTCTAATAGCCTCTTTAATCTTGATTGGCAGTCAGATGGTAGTGTGGCATTCCGTGCTAACAATGGTAAATATGTTGCTGCCAAGAAGAGTGGACATCTATTTGCCAACAGTGACAAAGTGGAGGAGATGGAAAAGTTCTTTTTCTATCTTATCAACAGACCAACCCTGGTTCTGAAATGTGAGCAAGGCTTTGTGGGATACAAAAGCCCCTCTTCACCAAAGCTTGAATGTAATAAGGCTACTTATGAAACAATTTTTGTAGAAAAGAATGACAGGGGTATATGTTACTTTAAAGGTAAGACAATATTACTGTAGCACAATGCTTAGAAACTAATTCTATTTGGGAGATGGTTATGCCAATTATCAAAAGAAACTTGCCATTTTTGCTTATTTGTATTATGATAGAGATCACGGGTCATCAGGAAAATTTGTTTAAAATGCTTAGATACCAAAAGTTCCTAGCAAATAAGTTTGCCGATGCCCTAAAAGAATGCAGAAGAAAAATGTAAGAGCTGAGCTATCTGTAAAAGTATTTAAACAAAAGTCATGGAAAGATATTTGGTAATAGTACAGAAAATAAACATCAGAAAGGTGGCAAAGTGTTTTGGAGGCTATTGAAGAAGCTTAGAAATGGAGGAAAGAGCATTGTAAGAGAAATCAAAAATGATAAAGGTAATATAAAAGCTGAAGATAAGGATATCCTAGATGTCTCAAGTAATTACATTGAAAGACTGTGTTAAACAAACCAAACAGTGACAGAACTGTACTATAAAATTCTCAAGAGGAATGCTAAGAGTACAAATCAATACTTGAGGTACAAAAGCCATCAAAAACTTGAAATTTGTAATGGCAGCCGAAGTAGATTTTTGACCAGAAATGCTTAAGCATGGCAGTATAAAAGTTTAGCAATGGCTACATCACATAATTCAGAGGGCCTGGTCAGAAAGTAGAATTCCTTATGATTGGAATAGAGCTCTCATAGTACCCATCTTTTTTTAAAAAAAAAAAGCTGAATGTGAGAATTGCAGAAGAATTTATCTAAGTGTTCCAGATAGGATTTGGAAAAATTGTGGAAGAGAAACTTTGAGAACAGACTGGGTTCAGATTATTATTATTATTCAGTCCTCCATGGAGTTAAAAGACTCATCGTGGGAGGTCCTTCCTAAGAACATAAAGTCTGTCAAGACTCATTGAGGGGAGGTTCCCCCTAAGAAACACAAAGTCTATCATATCACTCCTTAAACTCATTGACCGTTCTCACCCTCACCACTCTATCAGGCAATGCATTCCATGGCTCAACCACCCTCCATGCAAAGAAACCACTCCTCACCCTCTTGCTCACAGTTTCCTTTCGTAACTTCCAGGGATGGCCTCTTGTCATCACTCCTTTCCGCTGTTCAACCAAGTGAAAGAACTCCCCAGTGTCAACCCTGTAACCACCTCTCAACAGTTTAAAAGTCTCAATCATATCACCTCTCCTTCTATCCACCAAACTCTGCAGTCCACATTCCCTCAGCCGATTCTCATAACTATCCTTGTACAGTCCTGAGACCATCTTTGTCATCCGTCTTTGTATCTTTTCCACAGTTAATTTATCCCCTTCAAATCCTGGGGACCAAATCTGAGAACAATAATTCAAGTGTGGTCTGATCAGAGACTTATACAACGTAATGATAACCCTCTTATCTCTGCAGGTCAGTGTCCTCATAATTGCAGCAATCCTCTGTTACCTTCACTACCTTTGCAATATGTCCCCTAAATTTCAGGTTTCTATCAATCATCAACCCCAGATCTCTTGTCTCCCCTACTTCCTCCAGTATAACTCCTCCCATAGAGTATGCAGCATCCCATCGATGTTTCCCAAACCTCAAGACCTTACATTTTGCTGCATTAAACCGACAACCCCCATTCATTTGCCCATCTATCTAGCTTATTCGATGGAGGAAAGAGTTAGTCTTATGCTTTCACTTTAAGAAACAATTGAGAAATTGTGGGAATATGACAAGGATATCACTTACTGGCCTAGTTAGCAGAGGTTAGCAATTTTTGCTCTCCAGCCAAAAGGCTGCAGGTTCAAATCCTGCCATAGGCATGGATGCTTGCGATTGTCTGTGAAAATACCAGTTGTGGTGGGCAGTATACGGTGTTGGTGTAGATGATGGTAGTTGTGGTTCGTTGTAGTTGGTGGATTGAGTGTGTTGGAGACAGTTGTAGAGTTGGTGCCCTCCCTGGAGGTGTCATGTAATAATATGTACTAAGTTAAAGATGCCAAGAAATTATATTCTTGGTTTTGTCCTTTATCCACCTGTAGGCAAACAAGGTTTGTGCATGATGTACAAAGTTTGCACTTCACATGCAAAATTTGTTTGCTTAGACATGGATAAAGAATAAAACCAAGAATATAATTTCCTGG
This sequence comes from Typopeltis vanoorti, assembly GCF_054136105.1. Lineage (NCBI taxonomy): Eukaryota > Metazoa > Arthropoda > Arachnida > Uropygi > Thelyphonidae > Typopeltis > Typopeltis vanoorti. The sequence goes on along the minus strand of NC_143569.1, from coordinate 59,290,984 downwards.
CATCTTTAACTTATAGTATAACCAAATGAAAAAAAAAAACTTTCGATATGTACTTTAAGTTTTGCAGATCTGGAAGAGGCATATGTCAAGGTGTCCAGAGAAAGCTTTTTAAAACACTTCACTTGTATGGAGTGAATGGAACATTTATACAGAACATGTTGAAAGTTTTTTTTTTTTTACCTTGGTTCTATTATACCTTAAAGATCCCAAGAAATTATATAATTGGTTTATATAATATACTCACTCCTGAGCTACTTGTATATAGAGACTGACTTTGCATCACTTGTCTTAGTATGTATCCCATAATGCAAAGTACATGGCCTTTTGGACGTGTGAAAATGTTATGCATAATGAAAGGGCCACTACCCAGACCACTGTTTTGCTTTCTAGGGTAAAGGATTATATAATTTCTTGATATCTTTAATGTATAATAGAACCAAGGTAAACTTTCAATGTCTTTCTAATTCAGATTTTTATTAATAAGGTCTAACACCTTTTGGCTACTTTTATGAGATATAAAAGTAGCTAAATGAAGTGTTGACTTCTGCATTATCTCACCTTGGTATCTCTCTCAGGTCTTGCTCCCACTGAGGCCTGAAAGGTAAAAACTGGTCTGGTTAGTGACTCTTCCCTTTATGCATAGCATTTTACATGTCCAAAAGGTGGGTGTGTACGTGCTTTGTATTATGGGATACACACAAGGCAAGTGAAGTGAATTCATTAGCCTCTACACACACACACACACACACACACACACACACACACACACACACACACACACACACACACACAAAGTAGCTCAGAAATTAATATATTTCATGTGCAAAACATTGTTTTGCTTCCTTAGGTAAAGGAATAAAACCAAGTGCTGTAATACATAGTCTATACAGTAATCCCTCTATTAGTGCATCAATTTTTTTAATACCCAAATTTGATTAGTGTGCCTATATACATTTTAAAAATAAATGTTAGGTTTTAAAAGTTTTCTATCTATACAATTTTATGGCTAACTATTTTACAGACTCACTCACCAGAATGAAATAATTTAGCTGCCAATTTAAAAACATTTTACAAAGTTATTTTTAATGGCATACTACACTACTTCCATGTAAACTATGTTCCAAATTTTTACCACCAAAATTTGTCATCTGCTATAGTACGCTCATAGATTCGAGACCCTTCGACACTTCTGTGCATCTCACAAAAAGGAGAATCCATTCTGATAATAGGGTAATCAATCGGTCTTCTGGGATGAGTTGTTTAAAAGAATTATGGTATGTCTCAGGGTCTAGTTAAAGGAAAAACGATGAAGGAAAAATATGTCGGAAAATTAACTTCTCTTTTATGATCATTGTAGTTTTTAAAGTGGTAACTATTTTGCTTATATAACAGTTGGGAAATTTTATCTATAAAGCATATGATTTCGTGTTGGCGACAAATTCGTACGTCTTTCGTTTCTTTCTCCCCTTCAATGATAACGTCCAAGAGTTAATATCTCATTCTGAAGAATTGAACCATTCCGACCTGCTAAATTTAGATGCACAGTGGGAAGATCCCGAAGAATATGAAGAAAATTAACCACTGATAGTCAGCCAAAAGAGATTTAACAGAAACAATTTGAAAATATTTTTCATACAATCAAAGTTTTTAAGCAGCAATGCTTAGAGGCTGATCCTGATGAAGAGAGAAGCAGTAAAATTTGCAGAAGAGTAGAACAGGTAATAGGGCCATACTGTCGGTTGTATGAAAAAAAGAAACAAAATGCCTGCTAAACTAAGTTAGCTCAATTCTTTGTTAAGAAGTAGAATAATAAATTTATATTCTGAATGTTTTATTGCCTTTCAGCTTCATGGTTTTTCCTTTAACCCTGAGACATACCCTAATTCTTCTATAAAAAAAACAAAACAAATTAAGGGTCAAAAAAGAAATCTGAGGAACGAATTACCTATTTTTCCATAGGTTATTATATTCAATTAGTGTGTTTTTGATTAATGCACCTGTTTTAAAGAACGCATTAGGTGCATTAATCAAGGGATTGCTGTATTTAAGTTGTCAGTCAACAGTTATAATTGAAGAAAATACAGAAAGATGGTTTGATGTAAAATCAGGGGTAAGACAAGGATGCACATAATCTCCACTATGACATATCACCATGTATTCTTAAGGAATATGCACCACAGTTGGTGCCCTTGACCTGGTTATTTAATGAAAGTCTTGCAGTGGGTAGGGTTCCTAAGGAGTGGAAAGAAGGCAAAATAGTACCACTCCAAGCATGGTTCTAGGACAGAAGTTTCCAATTAATAGACCAGTCTGTAGAACTGCAGTTGTAGTCAAGCTGTTGGAGCGATTGGCTAGGAATAGAATACAGGATTGGGTTGATGATTATAACATTCTTTATAATGGTCAGTATGGATTTGTAAAGGATAGGTCCTGTTTTAGCAACATGCATGCATTTTATGTTAGGATAATGGGTGTGTTTGATAAGGGAGAATCATATATAGTGATCTTGGACTTGGCAAAGGTTGGATAGATTACCACATGAATAAGTTGGTGTACAAGCTACAGAGGATGGGAAATAGATAGTATATTGGTTAGATGGATCAGAGATTAGCTCTCTGAACAATACCAGAAGGTTGTGTATGATGGAGCAGTGTCACAAAAACAAAAAAGTTAGTGGTGTGACCTAAGGTTCTGTTCTTGGCTCCTGCTGTTTAACTTGTTTGTAAATGATATGTCATGTGACTGACTGGGGATCTTCAGTCGTTTGCTGATGCACAGTTGAGAAAAATAAGTAGCACTGCTGATAATTCCTTTCATGAAGATTTCAATAGACTTTTTACTAGGATAAAGGAGTGGGAGTTGTAAATGTTGGAGTTTTTAATATCAGTAAGTACAAGGTGTTGCATTTTGGAGTGCAGAAATGTAAGGCTGTGTACTATATTGATGGTGACGTACTGCAGGAAGTGGATGAGATTGGAGATTTGGGGATAATGGTTGACAGTAGACTGAAATTTAGAGAAAATAGTGCTAGTGTTGCAAAGGCTGCACATCGTAGTGCTGCTATAAGGAAGTGGTTGTGCCACTGTATAAAGCACTGGTCAGACCACACTTGGACTATTCTGCTCAAATCTGTCACCTGGTTTTCGGTGTGTGTGTGTGTGGGGGGAGACATTGGAGAGGATCCAGAGGCAACTAACTAAGAGAATATTAGGACTTCGGGCTGCTGGCAATGCAGAGAGAGAGAGAGATTTCGTGGATAGGAGAAAGAGGCAATATGATAGAAATTTATGATAGAGGATTTTATCAGATTAATCTAGATAAGATTATAAAACAAAGGGAAAAAAACTGGAGGTTATCCCTGGAAGTTATGCAAGAGTGTGGCTAGGAGGAGTAGATTTTTTACGTGGAGAATTATCAGTGATTGGAATGAGTTACCAGAATGTGTTGTTAATGCAAGGAGTGTTAAGGATTTTAAGATTCAATATATGTTGTCAATTGAATGAACCTCCCACAATGAGTCTGCCAACTTAATGGAGGGTGTAATTAATAATAATTATTCATCTATATGGATCACATAATGAAAGATAGTGGCATTAGGCCTGATATTAGACTTGGAATCTCAAACTTCTCTTTGCTTTATGCAGATGATGTACTTCTGAACACATGTGAAAGTCTCCAGGATTCTGTAACTAAATTGAATAACAAATCTGGCATGAAAATCGGCAATAAAAAGACAAACTATGACAACAAATAGGAGCATAGAAAACTTCAGCTGTATTCTGAATGGAGATCTTATAGAACAAATAAAACATTTCAGGTATTTAGGCACAGTTTAGTGAAGATGGCAAGTTAAATTTTGAAATAGACAATAGAATAAGTGAAGTTGGTATATAGTGGCTAGCCAGCTGAATATTTATATGGAATAAGAGAAATTAGCCAAAACACCAAACTAGCAGTATACAAGATGAGTGTTCAAACCAGTTAAGTTATAGATCTGAGAGTTCAGTTAAAAATAAAGCACTTGATCAAAGACTAGACTACAAAGGCAGATTCTGAGAAAAATTAGAGAAATGAATCAATGGCAGAATCACATTAAAAATAAAGATATTAGAAAGGAACTTGATATTAGCATTCAAGAATGTGTCAGCAGAGCTAATCTAAGATGGTGTGGCCACTTAAATAGAATGGATAAGGAAAGGTTATCAAAACAGGTGTTTGAATGGCAAGAAAGAGACCCAAAGGAAGACCAAGGTCTAGGTGGATTAATTCAGTCAGAAGTGCCTTAGAACAGGCATTCTCAATCCTATACCTGCAGGCACCATGGCGCCCGTCGACCAATTTGTGTGTGCCTGTTGCTGTTCAGCCGTGTGCCATATAGTTTGAAATAATAACGTGCACATCATTCAACAATTCATGGCATGCTATATGACTCGATCATTAATGACACATGACGAGTATTAAACACATACAATGTAAAGTAGACGTGCATTCGAAGTTGTTCATTATCTGTTGCTAATTATGTGCATAATTTTAACGGTGTTTTGTACTTAAATTTTTGAAATATTTTGATTTTTAATCCTAAAATGAGTGAATCAACACTGACTGGGAGGAAACATTATTTCATTAATTTTAAAGATAATTTTGTTTGTTGTGCAACAGTAGAATTGCAATTCCGAAAAAACAATGTTGAACGCCACGTCCAGACAATGTATGCCACTTTTAATACAAATTATCCACTTAAATCTGAAATAAGAACAAAAAAAATAAATCGACTAAAATCGAACTTAACTTACATATGTTACATAGGTTGATTGATAAAAACCTGAAGTTTAGGGGACATATTGCAAAGGTGGTGAAGGAAACACAGAGGATTGCTGCAATTATGAGAAGGACACTGACCTGCAGAGATAAGAGGGTTATCATTCCGTTATATAAGTCTCTGATCAGACCATACTTGGACTATTGTTCTCAGATTTGGTCCCCAGGATTTGAAGGGGATAAATTAACTGTGGAAAGGATACAAAGACAGATGACAAAGATGGTTTCAGGACTGTACAAGCATGGTTATGAGGATCAGCTGAGGGAATGTGGACTGCAGAGTTTGGTGGGTAGAAGGAGAGGTGATATGATTGAGACTTTTAAACTGTTGAGAGGTGGTTACAGGGTTGACACTGGGGAGTTCTTTCACTTGGTTGAACAGTGGGAAGGAGTGATGACAAGAGGCCATCCCTGGAAGTTACGAAAGGAAACTGTGAGCAAGAGGTTAAGGAATGGTTTCTTTGTGTGGATGGTGGTTGAGCCATGGAATGCATTGCCTGATGGAGTGGTAGGAGCGAGAACGGTCAGTGAGTTTAAAGAGTGGTATGATAGACTTTGTGTTTCTTAGGGGGGACCTCCCCTCGATGAGTCTTGACAGACTTTATGTTCTTAGGAAGGACCTCCCACGATGAGTCTTTTGACTCCATGGAGGCCTGAATAATAATAATATATTTAAATTTTTATATAATGTAAACTTTTAACTAATAAAACATTTGATTATAATGTAAACTTTGTATGTATTCATTTAACAAAAGAATTCAAAAAATTTGCTTGAAAAAATAGATGGTGCCCATTGCCCTACCAGTAGTTTAGAATATGCTCTAGGAAACAAAGATTGGGAACCCCTGCCTTAGAAGCACGAAATGTTAGATATGACAATATTGGAGTGCCTCCAAATAATAGAAGATTTTGAGGAAAACTGTTGATAGGAGATTACTAATGTAAACAACTTAATCATGTTGTGCTGTCATAGAAACTTGAATACCCCTTGGGAATACATATCAGGAAATTGATGATGCTTAGAGATAAGAAGCAACTTTGCTTTGTGGTAAGCAGATAATGTGGTGCTGAAGTAGTGATTGGATCTGATAAGCTGAGTACTTCCAAGGTTTGTTCCATCTAATCCAATCCTTGTCTGTCCAAGATGGGTTGTGCCTTCTGATGAGGGGTTATAGGCAGTAATGCAGCCAGCTTGTCATTCCTCTGTTGCTTCCCAAAGGGCAAGCAGAGCTAATTCTTTTTTTTTACACTATTTCGAAATAAAAAGGTTTAGAAAACAAGCAGTTCTATTTTTACACAGCATATTTTGATTTAACACAGTTCAAATGGTGCTTATTTTTAAAATTTCTCCTTGGATTTAGTTCTGTTAAATAGAGTATTTCCATTATAATTATCATTTCCTAGAACGGTACATATGTACCGTTCTAGGAAATGATAATTATAATGGAATTCTTAAACTTGAATTTTGGGGAACTTCCTCGATGTTTTAAATATCAGGAATTACTCTAAGCTACAGAATGTAAACAATTGTGGTGGCGACAAAAAAAACAAACAATTGTTTTAGTAAGATTCACTGAAGTTAAGCCGACAGATGATCCTTTGTATTCACATTCTGTTCCTGGAAGCAGAAGGGTGCTATGCTGATTTCTTGAGGTTAAGTTGGTCTGTTACGGGAGGCATGCCTAAATAAAACTGCTTGGAAGGAGTTAAGCTATTTACTAAACAATCATTTCTTGTTTACAATTAGAAATAGTTACATTTTTTGTTCGTGAAAATTTTTTTCATGCAATACATTTTGTCTAAGGCAATGCAATGAAAGGTGTGAATTTTAACACCTTACCAGTGCATTGGAAGGCTAACAAAAAGAAATTTTTAATGAATGGTTCAGTGTTTTGTTCCAGAAGTTAATAGCTATTTGATGGTGAAAAAATCTGGACTTTAAAGTTTTATTGATTATAGACAATGTGCCTGGCCATCCTGTTTTAGAACACCCAAATGTTGAATTTTGTTTTCTGCCACCTAATACAACCACTAGATCAGGGTGCAATTGCTACTTTCAAAACTTACTAAATTAGAACATTCCAATCAGGGGTGTGCCTGTAGTGTCAGGCACCTGTGTGCAAAACTTTAGTTGGCACCCTATACCCCTCCCCCAATAAAAAAAATCACTTTATAAAAACGTATCAGTGAGTAAAAATGAAATATATTATAAGTTTATTGAACAAAAAGCAGAAATTATAAAAAAAAGTATAAAAAAACAATAAACATACAAGAAGGGTACAAAAACAACAAAAATAATTTGGAAAAAATAAAGTAAATAAATAATAGTAACTTACAAGTATATAAAATAGGAACATATTAAATATTATTGGGTAAAGAAATAGATAAATAAATATTTAAACGGAAAGAAAAATCGCACAATGTATTGAACTTTTCTAGTTTTCATTAATGAAAATTCTCGAATAATATCATGTCTATCAAGTTGATCCAAAATATCTGACTCTATTGATATAATGGCAAGATTTGAAAGTCTGTCTTGTACCATTGTGGAGCACAAGTAGTTTTTAATAATTTTAAGTTTAGAAAAGGACTGTTCTGCAGATGCTACATATACCGGTAATGACAAAAGAATCCGAAGAGCAATTGCAAAGTTTGGATAAACTGTGATTTAAGTCGTTTGAATACATATACCGAATTATCTGATATATATCGTTTTTAAAATTAGAAATAAATGGTTGGCAGTGTAAAATCTCTTCGCATAAATCGTCTCCGTCAATGTCTGAATGATTCTAATGTTACTTTTTGTCATAACTTTTTACAACAAGATAATATTCTAATATTCTTTATTTTGTGAAGTACTTAACAAATACAAAAACTGGAATGAATTCATATGTTCTTTTAATAAAGTAAATCTTTCCTGCAAAGATTGTAATGTTTGATCTATTATGCAAGAAAAAAAATTACTTGAAATGAAAAGGATCTATTATATTTTCATAATCAAATTGTGTTGTCTTTTTACGTCACCTTAGTGGTCTACTAAGGTGACTACTGCAAAATACAGATTCTGTCAAATTTTGTTGCAATTAATTTTGAGCTTTTTACAATTTCTTTGAAAGTTTCATCAGACCTATAATCGTTTAAAAATTGATTTAGATCATTCAGTGCATCTAAGGCAAGTTGGAGATTCATAGACGAAGACTGTAGTATCTTGCTGACAAAATTCACTTGATTTAAAATATCATACCAAATCTTTGGTGCCTTTACTATCCTGACGCCTGTGTGTCACACCCATTGCACATATGGCTGGCGCACCCCTGACTTCAATACCTTTTTGGATAAACTAGATAAGAATAATCTGACAGTTATTGATGTGTGGATGAAATTTTCTATTTTGGATTTCATCAAACTTGCTAAGTTGGCATTATCAGAATTGAAACCATCAACTTTAAATGCATGCTGGAAAGCTACTTGGCAAGAATGAGTGAAAAAGAAGAAAGTGATGGTGATGAAGAGATTCCACTCACTGCAAAATTAATTACAGAAGGGCTTCAAATGGCTAGAAAATTAGTCATTTTCTTGCACATGATACAAATGCTGAACAGTTTAAACACGAACTGAAGTCATGTATGGTGCGATGTGATGAATTATACAAAGATCTAGTCAAACAGGATATCGATTAATTACAGAGTTCGTGGTAAAAAAAAAAAATCAACCTTCAGAATTATTGAAAATTAGTGCTAATTTAGTTCCTTTTACTGAAGAAAACATTTTGCCATTGTAGTATGAACAGGACGGCCAAAGTGTTTCAAGTGATGGAAGTGATTTCATTCTAGTCTCTCAGCTACTGCTAGAAAGTGATGGTGAATAAAATTTAACTAATAACCATATGCACAGGTGTATTTGGACTTTTTTGAATTTATTTTATTAGTGGCACACTCTTTTCTTTAAGAAAGATACATATGTATATACTTTAAATAAGTATTTAAAATTTAAAAAAATTTCAATTAAAATGAAATAGTGTCGTATTCAATGATTTTTGTTTTGTTTGAAAATAACTTGCTGTTCGTATCGGGTTTTTATATCTGGAACCATTCTATTTTTTCATATGCATTGTAGTCTTTTTTACAGATTTTTCTGGAACCAATCTACCATGTAAATGGAGAATTGTTGCAGTGTTGAAGATGTGTTCACATCTTCAACACTGCAACAGCAACAATCCAACTTCACACAGGTAGCAATAAAATATCAATTGAAAAAGGTGCTGACAAGGAGTGACTCTATCACTTAAAATCTTTACAGCAGTCCTTCAAGAAATATTTACTATAAACTGGACAAATCTTGGTATAAAAATTAATAACAGAAACTTAACATACCTAAGATATGCAGATGATATGATTTTTGCAAACACTCCAGAAGACCTATATCATAAAAGCAGGAAAGTTGGTCTAAAAATAAATGGAGAAAAAACTAAAATCGTGTTTAATCATTTTGTAACACCAAAAAACATAATAGAAAACAATTTCTTGGAAAGAGTTTCTTCTTATACATACTTAGGTCATCTCATTGATCTAAACTGTGGACTCCCAAAAGGAAATAAATAGAGCTGGAGTGCATTCAGAAAATTGAAAAGCATTTTTCAAAACAATGATTTCCCGCTCTGTTTGAAAAGGAAGACATTTAACTAGTGTATATTTCCAATCATCACATATGGTTGTGAAACTTGGTCGCTAAAAGCACTGGCAAATAAACTAACAACTCAAAGAAAAATGGAGAGGTTGATGCTAGGATAAGACAGACTCGCATCACTGACACCATTCTTCACCATAAGCAACTAAAATGGAAATAGGCCAAACATCTATCCAAAAGAGAAGATGAGTGATGTATCACCATACTAATGAACTTGATTCCAAAAGAAGGGAAACAAGGCTGAGTATGTTCAAAAGAAGGTGGACTGATAAATTGTCAAATTTCCTTGACCATTTGCTAGCCTGGTTGGCCGAGTGGTTAGCATATCTGCTCTCCAGCCAAAAGGCTGCAGGTTCGAATCCTGCCATGGGCATGGATGTTTGCGATTGCCTGTGAAAATAATAATGGTGGTGGGTGGTAGATGGTGCTGGTGTAGATGATGATAGGTGCAGTTCGTTGTAGTTGGCAGATTTGAGTGGTGGAGACAGAGTTGTAGAGAAGATGCCCTCCCTCGATGAGTCTTTGAACTCCCTGGAGGTGTCATGTAATAATAATTGGGGAAAATTGGTGTCCACCATTGCCAAGAACAGAGAAAGGTGAAAAGAACTGGAGGAGCCTTCGTCCAGCAGTGGACAGAAAATGGCTGAAAAGAAGATGTGTTCATGTGGGCTGGTTCGTCTGTTTTTCAAGGACGAGAAACCCAAGTTTCTGGGAGGAAAGAAACCATTCACCTCTGTATGAGACTAGACAATCTCCATCTAACTGAAAAGATCTGATAAAGGTTTTCTGCATGTCATGTAATTCAAACCCAGGTCTTTCTGACTAAGGGCTGATTCTATACCAGCTGAACTAGAGGCTCTGAAACTTGCTAAGTAATTAAATAATCTGGAGGTGAGGCAAACCATCAATCTTCATAAAGTAGGTTATAATGAAATGCCTAGGAAAAACATCAATATAAAGCAGTATAGGCTTGTTGGGAGACAAAAGAGAGAGGGGGGGAGATATATATGAAACGAGGTACATATGTTCTTATCAAGTATAATGTACTGTACAACTTAACAAAACAGTTTTGCTTTATTGGATGTGATTTTTGTGTTTTTATTTGTTTTTTGATTTAGAAAATAGTTTGGACTAAGTAATTTATTTAAATGTTATCATTGCACAGGCACCTCTATAGCATCCTAAACACTCATCGTGGAAGACCTAAACTATCAATGCAATATGTTGTACCTCTCCTTGACACCCTTACAAAGCACAACTGAATTGGGTAACTCATTCTGTTTATTCACCACTCTCCAACAGAAAAATGCATTCCTTGCATCCTTGCTAACCACACTCTTACACAACTTCCAAAGATGAATTCTTATGACCCCCCCCACTTTAGCCAATACGTGGTAAAACATTTTCCTTGCATCAATCCTATAAAATCCTTGGAGTAACTAAATATTTCTATCATATTCTTTTTTTTTTGCCTGTCAATTCACAAACCCTCAATCTATCCTCATAGGAAGCATTTCACACACCATTCACCATCTTGGTCACTTGTGTCTGGAACCTCTCCAACACTGCTTCATCTCCCCAAGAAACCCAGGTGACCAGACCTGAGCACTGTAATCCAGATGTGGGCATATTGAGGCTTTATAATTAGGAACGATAACTCTTATCTCTGCTTGTTAGTGTGTTCCTCAATAATAAAGTAATCCTGTGAGCTACCCTGGCTACTTTAGCAATATACCCTCAATTCAACTCTTTATCTATTACTATGCCCTTAAATCCCCATCCATTTCCTGGAGTATAGTTCCCTCAATGAGGTGTATAGCTTGTAATTGATTTATTCCAAAATGCATAAATTTACGCTTTTCAACATTAAATTGACATCCATTGTCTTCCCATAGTGTCAGTGTATTTAAAACATTCTGCAAGCTCTCTACATGATTAACTATTATCCTACCCAACTTTGCATCATTAGCAAACTGAATATCTCTGATCAAATTATTTCTTATATCATTTATGTACAAATTAAAAGCAGTGGTCCAAGCACCACAATAATGGTGTGCCTGTCTTCTCCTGGATTCTGCTCCTCTGTATACATTTGGTAACTGTCCATCAGCAACTCTTTCATAAACACATTTGTAAAGTCTAAGTCAGCTGTTGCTGTTATTAAAAAAAAAAAGTTGATTACTACGGCATGATCAACCATTCGCAAAGCCATGCTGCTCATCATAGAGTAGCATATTCTATTATCTTTTTGACTGACTTTTCCAGTACTTTTACCACCACTCCTGAGATACTGATTGGTATACAATTTGCTATCATGGACATAGATCCTCCTTTATGCAAAGGAATTATTTTGCCCTCCTTCCACCCTCTTGGGACTTTGCCAGTTGAAACTTAGTCTAGTCAAAAGCATTCCCAGTTCCCTTTCACATTCTCTTAAGTCGATCTCATCAATCCCACAGCTGTATTTGCATTCAGATTTTGCAATATCCTAAGTACCTCTAATTCATCAACCTTTGTTCTCACATCAAATCTGTCACCTCTGCCATAACAATATCTTTCATAATTGACATTATCTTCTTAGTAGCATAAGCTAAAGGCAAAATGAGTTGGAACTCATTAATTTCTTGATCATTAAGTTACTATTGTTTATTTGTGTAATGTACTTCAAAGTATATTTGTAAAATCTGTTGTAAATCTCAGGGTAGCTTGCAAATTTAGATGTATTAAATATATTTTTTTTCAGGACCCAACAAGAAGTACTGGGGCCACTCTGACAATGAGGGAATCTCAGTGGATTCAGATCCAGATACCAGGCAAGGTTTCTATATTGAGCTTCGGGAGCCTTCTAAGTTGTGCATCAAAACCGTGCATGGCGCATATGTGATTGCTGACAAGAATGGGATCTTTAAGGTTGGTGGGAATGATCCGTCCACTGCTACTCTTTGGGAATATTAGACTGTTTTATACCACAACTTTGGTATACATGTTTTCATGACTAGTTTTGCTCACTAAATGGTGTATCAGTTTGGTACTTACAATTCCAGTTTGTAATGTTGATTGAAAAGTTGAAATTGTAATGCCTAGATAACTTCTTCCATGAGAGAAAGGGAGAGAGAAAGATGTTTTGAAATCTAGTAAGGATGAGACAGTGTGATACAGTGGAGTCATTATGTGAACAATGCAGTTAGTTGTATATTCAAAATGCCAGTTTCATGGTAATATGGTGCATTTTTTTAAAATCCATATCACATTTTTCTGGTCAAATAAGTATTGTCAGCTGAGCTGAAGCTTCATGTTTGTAGTATGAAGTCTGCCATTGTGGGCAGATGTAATTATGTGTGCTGTAATTCTAGCTAAGGCCATAATGTATGTGATGCTTGACTGTATAATTTATGAAATGTCCAATGTTTCTCTTGGCATTTCATATGTGACCATAACATACTGTTAACATATATTGTATTACTTCTGTTGCTTTTTTTCTGAAATGAATTTTCTACACATTTGATACTTTTTTATGTGATTTATCTATTTGGTAGCAAACTTTTTTATACTCATTGCACAATTTTGAAAGCTATGTTTACAGCAATTTTTGTACTTTCAGCTGTTGCCTTAAGCATTTAAACAGGACTTTGTGGAAAAAAATGTGAATTCTGTGGAAATTAATAAACAGTAAACTGTACATTTTTTGCTGTGTGAATTTATTATACATCTTTTTATAGCTCATCTTAATAATGAAGTCAGTGTTTATAAAATATTAATGGCATTATAAAATATGCAGCCTTTGCTCTAGGACAGTAATAGTGATTTCATATGCATTCTAGTACTGGTTTATTAATTCTTCAAGTTAATAAACCTTCACTAGAATGCATAACTTTAGAAACCTTAACTTTAAAGCTAATAAACCTTTAATTTCAGAGCACCGAGGGAAGAGAACTCTCTGAAACCGGTATAAAAATGTGCGATTTTTTACATGGCAGTGGTAATGTGCAATAAAACATGGGATGAAATTGATTTAGCAATGAGTCATCTGATTCCATGGAGGTCTGCTTATAAGAGTGGTACTGTCATGCATAGATATTTACATAGCATATTCTTAATATGTTGAATCTGATTATCAGTTTGGTAAGGATGGATTATCAAGGCTATATCTGCTTAATATTTTTCTTAAAGGATTATTCTGCTGTTCTGGCTTCTCATGGTTTGCAAAAACAGTTGTGATAGGATAAGATGCAGCAGATCTGTCACAATGAAAAAAAACTGTTAAAATTACTGTGGGTCCAGCTTTTGTCTACCTGGTGAGAGCTGAACTTCCATAGATGCCCTTTTCTTACCCTTCATAAAATTAAAAATTCCAACTAATATCCTGTATGATCCTTTAAAAAGTTTGTAGATTGCCATATTACCCTCCTTCTGTTTGTTAGTATCTGCAGCCCACAGATTCTCTCTCCTCATACCTGATATCATCTTTAACACTGCTGTATCTGCATTGCCTATACACTACAAAAACTCCAAGATCTCCAGCATGGTTAGTTTCTTGTGTCATTATCTTACCAATATTATAGACCTTTTGAATATCTCATTACACCAAGGTGTATAATTTACTAACACAGAACTGACAGCCATTTTCACATGTACCCACAATTCTGGGCTTGTTCAAATGATCCTGCATAACTGTTTCCCAACCTACATGATAATGTTCTACCAGATGTCATCAGATATTTTTTAAAGATTTTAATTATTATTCCTGAATGAAATAAAGCTTTAAAATTTGCCTGGATTAAGACATTTACTAAAATGAATGAAGAATAAGAAGTCAAATTTTTTTTCAGTGTGTGCTGATGTAGTGAAATCATCTGAATGCAAAATTGCTGGGAGCAGGAGTGGACAAAAGTTTTTTTTTTTTTTTTCAGTGCACCAACAAGTGTGATTTGATTTTGACTATTGCTAACCTTGGTATAAGCATGTGCAAGGGTTTGAGCTTCTGTTATTTAACTTGAACATCAATGACATCGGAAATGATTTAAAGAATAGTATCCAGTTTTTTGCAGGTGATTCAAAAATGTGAAGCAATAGTTGAAGATGGAGATCTTGCAGGATGACAAAGCTGATAGGCAAAGGATAATGACTATAGTTTAATGTGGCAAAGTGCAAGATCTCCAAGTGAACTTGGATCTCAAACTGTGTATTACATTGATGGAACTGGATTGCAGGATATTGAGATGATTGTGGACATAGTTGAAGTTTGGATGGAATATTGAAAAGGTGACAAATAGCTCATAAAGTTATTGAACACTTATTGATAAGCAAGGATAAGGAGGTGATTATTCCATTTATATATGGAATAATCACCTGGATTCCTTCAAGATGAGGAAATGGAGCAGATCTGTAAACAACTGACTGAAACTGTTACAGGTGTATGGGATGTGCCTTATAGGGATAGGCTGAAAGTGTAGTTAGACGAGTTGATAGACGAGGTATAGAAACGTGTTATTCAAGGGATTTTATAGCATTGACATAAAATACTTCAATACGTCATGTAGAAACGAAGAGAACAAAACCAACCTCTAAAAATTAGTGATTGGCAAGGTGCAAGGACTAATTTTGTTTACTTTGAGAAGGATGATTGAGTTGCCAGAGATGGTGAGTACTTTATTGATGAATGAGTTTAAGAATAATGGCTAATACCTCCTAGGATGTTTTTTTGGTACTGCCGTAGATAGGAGCCTGAGGGGAGAAAATGTTGGAGATTTGTGTGAAAGACAGTTGTGATATAATTTTCTTGTCTTGGGGTGCCTTGGCTTAAATCAAGGCTTTAAAGCAGAATGGGGAAACTTTTCCCTACCTATAAGAATAGACTGTGTGTTTAATGTAAATCTTTTAGATAAGAGTAAACAAATAATCCAATCATGAAACGGAAATTTCAAGGAATTCATGCTGTTTGATATTGCTTTATCATGCAAGGATAAGAGCATGCGTGTGTGTATGAACAGTTTTCGGATCACAACTTAGTTTAGATTCTTTTATCTAAATCTACATAGGACTACTGGTGGTGGTGTGTGTGGGAGAGAGCTTATTATTATTTCCCAAGACCTCATGGAGGCAAAGACTCATCTGGGAGGTCCTTTTATCACACACACACATCTCACCATACCATGTCTTAAACACAAACTCCTTGCGGACACCACACTTTCAGGCAAGGCATTCCAATCATTCACAACCCTGCATGAAAAAAACCTGCCTCTCACACCCTCTTTATATAGTTTCCAGGGATGACCTCTGGTTCTCCCTTGATCTCTCACTATTCTCTGTAGAACTTCACCATTGATCTTATAACAACCCCTTACCAATTTGTAGGTCTCCATATCTCCCCTCTTCCTTCTCTCCACCAGACTCTGCAAATTACATCTTCTCTTGCAAATTACATATACTCAACATTCCAAAGGTCAGAAACTACCTTAGTCATTCGCCTTTGGACCCTTTCCAACATCTCTTCATCCTTCTGAAAACTCAGTGACCAAATCTGGGCACAATAGTCCATGTGTGGCCTAATCAAAGCCTTATACAATGGAACAAGAATCTCCTTACTTCTACACGTCAATGTCCTCCGCATCATTCTCAGAAGTCTTTGTGTTGTCTTCAGTTTTGGCGATGTGTCCCCTAAATTTTAGATCCTTATCCACTATCACCCCTAGATCTCTTATTTCCTCTACCTCCAACAATCTATTCTCACCAAGCATAAATTTTGCATCCCATCTTTGTTTTCCAAATTTTAAAACCTTACATTTTGCAACATTGAACTCGCATCCCCATTTACTTGTCTTCTTGCAAGTAAATGGGGATGCGAGTCTTCTTGCAAGGCCACAGCATCTTCATTACTCTTTATGGTTCATCCCAACTTTGCATCATCTGCAAACAACTGAATATCTCCATCCAAATCTTTGCCATTATCATTAATATACCAGTTAAATAGTAATGGCCCTAAAACAGACCCCTGAGGCACTCCACTAGTGACTTTCCTTTTCCTGGATATTGCACCCCCATACACAACTTGTTGATACCTATCAGATAGCCAGTCTCCAATCCAATGCACTAATCTAATATCCAACCCCATCTGCTCTAGTTTGACTGTCAACTTATCATGAGGTACTCTATCAAAAGCCTCTGTGAAATCCAAGTATATTGCTGTGTATCCTTCTCCTCTGTCCAAGAAAGCAGTCACTTTATTGTAATAAGTAAGTAGATTACTAAAACATGACCTCCCTTTAGCAAATCCATGCTGTCCATCAAAGATTATACCATTGTTGTCAACCCAACTCTGGATCCTAGTTCTCACAAGCTTCTCCAACAACTTAACCACAACACACCTGACACAGAGATAGGCCTATAGTTTGATGCTTGAGTTCGATCACCTCCTTTATGAAGTGGCACAATCTTGCCCTCCTTCCATTCTTTAGGAACTGCACCAAGTGCAAGACTCGTATTAAAAAAATATGTCAAGGCAGGTGTCAACTCTCTGGCACATTCCTTCAGAATACGCGGTGATATATTATCAAGTCCCACAGCCTTATTTACATCTAGTTTACTCAACTCCCCAAAACCTCTTGCTCACTTACAGTCAGTCTCTCCTCCCAATCATCAACTGCTCTCAATCTCTCCATGAAGTCACATTCACAAGATTGAAAGATCTTTATGAGCTGCTCATTAAGTATCTCCATCACACATTCTGCAACAGCTGTCTTTATACCATTTCCTCCAATCAATGTCCTCCTTCCATAATCATTCTTTCTTTTGCTGGAATATCGAAAGAACTCCCTAGGATTCTTTTTGGCTTCATTAGCTAACTGCTGTTCATAGCTCTCTTTAGCTACTCTTACCAATCAAGTCGCCCTCCTTGACTGGTCTTTGTAGACCTCATGAAATTGGTTACTTCCACTTCTCTTATGCTGCCTCCACAATGCCCTTTTTCTCTGTATCGCATGCTTAATATCTTTATTCATCCATCTCACACCTACCTTATTTAACCTTCTCACCCTTGGAATACATATAAACATTGCATCTACTAAATAGTTTTTGAAAATCCCCCAAGCTGCATTGATCCCTTTTCTAGCTAACTCCTCATTCCATGCTACACCTGCAAGCTGTCTCCTGAGCTCTTCATAATCACACTCCCTGCCCCTTGTAGTTCCACATATACCCTTTTTTCATAAGGGTCCTTGCACTGCTGGCAACCACCCAGGTAATCACCTCATGGTCACTTTAACCAATTGGCTTTTGCAGAGTAATCAACATTATTATGCATTCATGTGAACAACTGCATGATGCTATTGGTAACAAATGCTTCCATCTTACTACCTGCCATATCAGCACAGGAAAGGAAGCCAGTTGACATTAAAATTGCCAAAGAGATACTGAGTAAAGTTGAAATGAAAAAATCAAAGAATTAGGATTAGTGGCATTATGAATTTGAATACAAGACTTTCAATTTATACGTGATAAATGTATGGTGATTAATAGTATTAATATAGCTAGCTCTAAATTATGCTGATGAAGAATATAATAAATTTAGTTTAATCCTTTATCTAAGTGTGAGCAAACAAAGTTTGCACCTGAAAGTATCTTCAGGACTGGGGTAAGGTGGTGCAACACCAGGACGACTCCTTGCAAAGGTGGAGCAAGCTACTGTCACTCCTGTCTCAACATCTCCCTTTTGCTCACACTTGGATAAAGGATTAAACTAAATTTATTATATTCTAACCAAGTGAAAAATAAACTTTCAACATCTTTCTCTAAATCCAGAGTAATTTATTAAAAAGGTGGCACACCATTTGGCAACTCCTATAGGTAGAGATGACCTTGCTAATGCTTCTGGCTGGTATCTCCACTTGGGCCTGGCTCCCACTCAAGAGACCCCAATAAAGGTCAAAACTAGTCTGGATAGTGGCCATTCCATTAATGCATAACATTAAACAGAATAGCTGTTAACTGTTTTAACTTCAAATTAAAAAAAAAAATAAAATTATACTTAACAAAAAATTATATTCTTTACCCAAATGTAAGCAAACAGTTTGCACATGGAATATCTTCACAACTAGGCTACTTCTATGTATATAGAGGCAGTTTGCTTCAGTATTCATAATACAAAACATACTTCCTGGCAGGCTATATTGCTTTGCATTAGGGCAATGGATCATCACTATCTAGACAGGTTTTGACCTTTATCAAGGTCTAATCTGTGAGACAGTAATATGAAGATTGAAATGGGTAATTATTAATGAATCTGAAAGCTAGTCCCAGTCCATCTAACCACTAATAGTAATCAGATGTGTTTATAAAGTCTAAGAATATCATTGCATATGAACCTTTCTTATTCAACATGTTCTTCACATATCCATACAATCATTATTAGAGAATCCTATGCATATCAGCCCAATTCCAATATATTTTTCGTAGATAGTTTCTCCAATACCTTAACTGCAGATATACAAAGTGGTCTATAATTTTAACTTTTATTTTGGAATGGTGTTTATTTAAGAATTTTCCAACTTCCATTAAATACCAAGGGCTAACTTTTTCATATATATATATATATATATATATACACACGCACACTTTAAAAATGTGGCATGTCATCCATTCCCACAGATTTCTTAATTTGTAGCCATTGGCCAAGATATGGCACAGATTTTTGAGTTCTGTGAACTCAAATATCTGTACCAATGCACATCTCACACAGAGACACTTTCTTAGACTATATCATACTGCCATAAACGATTTTGTACAAAACTAAGAGGGGGGAAAACGAATAATTGGTTCCTTTGCTTCTAATTCCTCTATTTCTCTCCCTTCTAAGTTTTCCACAAAATCATTTATGGCAGTATGATAGTGCTTATTAAATAATTCTACACTTTAGCCAGTCACTTGAAAGATCAAGTGAATTCTTCCAGTGGTAACCAATATCACACTTCCATTATTCTTCCTCTTGCTTGCCACTGGAAGAATTCACTTGAATTATCTTTCACATGACTGGCTAACCTCTCATGCTGCACTTTTCCTTCATTACCTTTCTGGCCTGTATTTTATATTCCTCAATCATCTGATTACTACCAGTTGTCTTGTACCTCTTTAATGACATCTTTTCTCACACTAATCTGAATTTGCTGTTCATCCACTTCACCTCTCTATTAATTTGCACAACTCTTGTATTATAGATATACATTGCTTGTATATCAGATGTTAATTTTCATGCTTCATTAACTTTTTTATCCCACCACTCAACCTATGGTATTAATGCTGGTTAAGAGGTTTCATAATCATCCACCTTTAATTCTATATACTTGACCGAAACCTTGCTTGTCTGACTACTTCTCAAACCAGTAACTCTTTATCTTTCACCAACTGGTAGCAGCAATGATACTTAATTCATAACTAAAACCTCTGAGGATATTGCCAAATTAATGCTAAAATCTTGTGTTGCATTCATCAAATGTTGCTTGAGGTAGTTTTTCCCTCACAAATCCAATGCATTCACTCTCCTTGCTTCCTATATACTGGCCTTACAATCTAGATTCCAATTTAAATCTTTCGTTCAGCATCACCTTTTACATGCAAAACTAATTTATCTAACATTTTGCAATCAGTACTATACATTCTCTGGCTTACAACAAAAGTATAGGGTGGCCATAAAATAACTTTCCCTCTTTGGAGGCATCTGTAGCTAAAATCAATAAACAGAATGAGACCAACCTTTATATTGAGGCTTTCGAAGGCATGGGAAGATGAATTCTGTGAAAAAAAATATTTAGTACCAAAAGTTGCCGATAGGGGAAATTTTGGTGCTGGCTGAGCCAAAAGCAGTAAAATATTTGCAGTAAAAGTGGATAAAAAGGATGATAAAAAGGATTATGCAAATTTTACAGTGCATATGTGATAGCAGCGCCAGCAATTCCACTTAAAAAGGGATTGGGAACATTCAGACAGTTATTCGAATGACTGATGAATTGTGCTCAACATACGTCCTACCTTGAGGCTGTCGCTTACACCGTTGAAATGTTATTCCATTTTATCTGCCTTTAACCACCTTACCGGCCATTATGGATCAAATACATAATGCGAATTGCATATTACATTGTATCCATCATATATTTCAACGTAATGTCGATGTATTACAATTTTAATATGCACTTCGCATCCATGGTAACTTAGACATACATATATATATACGTCCTGGCCAGCAGCATGGTTAATGTAATTATCTGCTTGTTTTTGGCTCTGCCAGCATCAAAATTTCCCCTATTGGCGACTTTTTGTACTAATTGTTTTTTTTTTTTTTTTTTTGCAGTAATTATCTCCCCATGCCTTCAAAAGTCTCAATATAAAATTTGGTCTCATTCCATTTATTGGTTTTAGCTACAGATGCCTCCAAAGAGGGAGTTATTTTATGGCCACCCTGTATATTCTGTTGGATATAAGAATACTTTCTCTTAATTTCAGCTTCACACCAAACAGCTTTAAAATCTTCACATGTACTATTTTTCACTTTCTACCATAGTGGATACAATTCCTTAGCTATTATTAATAGCACTTGTCATCCTCTTTTCATTTTTTTTTATCTTTCCAGAAAGCTTTATATTCCTATTCCCAACAGTATCATCCTCAGGCAACCAAGTTTCACTTATATCAATTACGCCTGCACTAGTGAGGAATGTGAAGTTTGAAGAGAGGAGGGACCACAATTATAAAGGATTGAAGAGAGTGATAGTAGACATCTGCCCCTTTCCCGCAGTAATTGACTGAATATATAGGTTTGATTGGGTGGTGGTGGTTAGATGCCAACTAAGTATAAAAATGTAGAGATAGGACTGGTGTTAGTTCTGAAGCGAACATTTTCATAACTTAAGAGATACCATTAGGAGTTTGACTTCAGTATGCAGATTTTTTTAAGACACCAGTTCTTCTGGTGTCTTTTTTGGTAAATGACCACAAGAAGGCATGTGCTCTTTCTGGTATTATTGCACCCTCCATGGAGTTGGTGAGCTCACTGTGGGAGATACTTTCAACTGACAACATATTTATCATACCAAATCTTAATCCTTAGTACACTCTTTGTATTAACATATTCTGGTAATGCATTCCATTCGCTGACAATTCTCCATTTACTCAGAACCCCTATTCACTACTCTTATATAACATCCAGGGATAGCATCTGATTCTTCCATTCTCACCTTCTACTTTTATTAATTTGATAAAATCCACTAACTTAAATGTCTATCATATCACCTCTTTTCCTCCTATCCACTAAACTCTGCGATCCAGATTCAACCTTTCTCCATAGCTCACATTCCAAAGTCCTGATAATCTTAGTCACTCATCTCTTGACCTTCTCCAATGTTTCCATATCGCATTGAAAACCAGGTGACCAAAACTGAGTACAGTAGTCCAAGTATGGTCTATCCAGTGCTTTATACAGTAGCACAACTACTTTATCGTTACATGTTAGAGTATTTATCATAGCAGCACTACAATGTCATCTAAACTTCAGTTTACTGTCAACTATCACTCCCACATCTCTAATATCATCCACTTTCTGCAGTATGACACTGACAATATAATTAATACTCGTACATAGCCTGCATTCTAAAATATAAAACCTCACCAAGTTAGTAAGGACAGTATCATTATTACTATGTGACACCTCCAAGGAGTCCAAAGACTCATCGAGGGAAGGCACCTACTCTACAACTGTCCACTACTTGGTCCAACTACAGCAAGTGGCATCATCTACTGCCCACTATCACCACTAGTATTTTCACAGACAATGACAAACATCCATGCCCACGGTAGGATTCGAACCTGCAGCAGTTTGGCTGGAGAGAGGATACACTCAACCAACTAGGCCAGCAACTGTGTGTGTCTATATATATAAGTATATGTATATATATATAGTAGGAGGTAATCTGATGTGGTTATTTATGCAGCAGTTAGAGAATGATGCCAGGAGATTAGCTTTACTTTCAGGTCTTGAGTGGTAATTGTCTGGGGGAGAAAGAATCAAAGCATATATGAGCACTTGCATCCAATAACTTTTGCAAGGGACCAGAAAACATAACTATTAGTTGGACTTGTGATTTTTGTTTTGCATTGTAATATGCTTTGATGTAAGCTGAAAATTAGGCTGGAGTTCTTTTCTCAAGTCACTTATGGTGTGTTCAGCTTTTGTTTGACTAAATTGGCACACTCGTTGTTAAACCATGGATGGGAATCTTGAGTAGAATGGAGAATTAAGGTACTCCAGCCACAACAATTTCATATCTTAATGCATTAAAAAAAAGTTTAACACACAAAGGAAATTATTAGTTCTCTCATTGTTTGAGCTCCTTAAATTGGCCGTAATATTTTGTGCCCTGAGCCGGAGCCTTCTACACCTGTGTGTATAATTATGGCCTTGAATGAGAGAAAAATCTTTATTGCTGCTACTGTAAACTTTCAATATTGAAAAAAAAAAAGGTAAAACTGGTGATAAAGATGAGTCCTGTGTCTTAAAGGATGTCCTATGGAACAAACCTCTCACTTAATCTTGGTAGAGTGTAACTGATATTGGTGAAGTGGATAGAAGATTAGGGAAGTGTGAAACTCATGGAAAGATAGTGAAATATCAGTAAAAACAAAACTTAATTTTAAGTCTGGGCTCTCTGTTTTGCATTATAGAGCTGAGATGTGGACATTATTTTGGGGGTAAGACAGTTTGACTTTGTGAATAATGATGAGGTAAATCAAAGGGATGGTCAGTCACCTCTTAGCAATAGATGTAAGGAAAGGCCAAGATGGGGCCCCATGTCAGAATAGTTTGCTTGGTCAACAAGATTGTTAAGTTATCCAGGAAAAGTTAGAAAAAGAGATAGGCCCCAAATGAGGTGGATCAATAACATAAAAAAATATCTTAATAATAGAACTGGCATGAAGCAACAATGTCTGTTAGGCATATCCAGATACATCACATGAGGCTATTCAGCAATGCAACAGGGAAAAAAAATCAAGGTATTCATTTAAGTCTGCTAATATTTTGCTGGATTCAAATAACCATTCCCTGCCCTTGTTTCTAATAAGTGCACTGAAAAGGTACTACAGTAATGTAGCCAGAAGCAGCCTGGTATTATTGGGATGAGGATAAATTTATCTTAGTAGTTTGGGAGAGGGGATGACAAACTGAGTTCTGCATATATATATATCATTATATAAAATAAAATCAATATTTATATCGATTTTATATATATAAATAAATAGGAAAAAAATGATGGAAGTATTCAGGAGAAACTAAAGTATCAACAAAAGCAAAACTGTGGTCTGGTTCTTTTTCTGTAATAAAATGAATTTTGGCTGTTAAAACATACCATAAATACACCTGTGTTTGGGTCATGAAACCAGATTGAAACTCAGTAAACTATAAATTTGTAGATGGCAGGCTGAGTTTCCATTTCTGTCAATGTCAAAAAGTAGCTGTTTGGGTGGAGACCTATGGCAATGCCATTATTTGTGTGTGTGTGTGTGTATATATATATATATATATATATATATATATATATATATATATATATATATATATCTCCTATGCAATAATTAGCATGAATTTAATTTTTAGGATAAATAATGCTAAGTGGGTTTGAGAAGTATTTGGAGGCTATGTTACTGAATGACAAAGAATCTGTATATCTCATCCAGATTCTGAACTTAAATGAGGATGAGGTTTTAAAGATTTCTCTCTCTCTCTCTCTATATATATATATAAATTGTCAACAAGAAGAGAAAGGAGGGCCCATTTTCACACCTTCTGTTTACAGACCTGGTAGTTTCAATGAAAGTAGCCTGCTTTTAAGCAGTGTTTGTATTGAGTAGTAATGTTAAAGTGGTACATTACTTGATTAGTAACTAATGTACTAACAGATAACATTCATTTTAGTCAGGAGCTTAATGTTTTTGATTAAATATTATTAAGAAGCAATCATTTAATAGCAGGTACTGTAGAGCAGTAGTACATTGATTATTGCATTCCTATAAGCTTACATTGTGCTCATAAGTGAAATTTTCCTCTGACATTTTCAGGGGATTCCTTGCATTGCAGACTTGTACAGAAATCCAGCCATTGGTTGGATGTTGTGAAATGAGTATTTTTTATTTTTTAGACAGTGATATTTTGCATACGTATTGGAGTTATAGTGTAAATGTTTTACTAATTTGAATATTAGACAATAGTGAAATGCACAACAGGCTAAGGTTCCAAAGCCTGTATGTATAATCTTGGACAGATAAGAAAATTATTTTTTGAATTTGCAGATATTTATTTACAGCAGTGCTTCCCAAACTTCTGGATGTCAGGGCCCCCTTTGCAAAAATTAAAATATTTCATGCCCCCCCCCCCTCGAAAAAAATCGTAATAGAGAGATGTATTATCATAATATTTATTGTATTTATATTCAATACAAAACATATAGCGAATATTGCAAAAATCAAATGCATGTATTACATTTTTTTGCCTCTTACCGTTTGGTTCTGAAGACGATGCGGGCTGTTCTGGTAAAATATGAAATACTGTCCTTTTTTTTGAGTCTGTTTCTGCTTCTTCTGATTGCTCGTGGGATTTTGTTTTTTATCAGCCACTTATCCATCTCAGGTTTAAATTTTTTGAACGTAGAATAGATCAACAATATCACCACTTACCGATACTGGCACACCACAGACTGATAACATGAAATTAGTGAATATTACCTGAATAAGGGAATCCCCGGACCAGGAACATATTTCTCTTTTGCGACTTTTCTCCCTTTACAGTAATTAAGCCTAACGCAAAACAGACAGCAAAGGCAGGTTATTAAAACGCGCATATGATTGGTGCGGTATTAATAAAAGATCGCGCAACCGAAAGATAAAAGCAGCTGACAACTGAATTGAAATGCTAACTCTATTCAACCGAATTCCATATGTGAAACTGCCATAACATTCATTATATATATATATATATATATAACTTAGTTTTAACACTTTTACGAATTTTAACACGTTCAGTTGAATTTTATTGCTGCCTTGGGATATCGAACTCGCACACATCTAATTAACAACAATAGTTTTTAGTTAGATACTGTGTTTGCCCTTGCAACATATGGTTTTGTTTAAGTCAATACAACATAGTTTCTGTATGAGGGGACATGTGATTCATTAATTAGTGTGTTTTTATCCCAGTTGTCTCTAATTGCACTATTTGTTGAGAAATATATTACACAGTCTCCTCACACCTTATTCACTGGCATAATAAAAGTACTTGTTTTTATTGCCTCTGCAGTATAGTGGCTGTCAGGGAGCGTGTTGTTTACCACTGCAAGCGAGTTACTATCTCCCCACATGAACTTGTTTAAGCTTTTTTTCATGTGTGAAGTATATGCGAAACTTTTATTGGTAACAGAAAACTAGCTCGGATGACAGTGATAATATGAAACGAGTCCTGATATGTATATAAAGTCAATATCAACAGTCCCTGATTACGAACGCATGATGAAAGGGACAGGAAGATTTGGAGCTTCCCTGGAGAGCATTCGAAGTAAATACAATTAACCACTGCTTTGAAATGAAACATATAAATAAGCAATATTTACTAATATTCATTAAGCGCCGAAATACGCAGGAAGCAAAGTTTGTGAACCAGCACCAATATGTGAATTTTTCCACTTAAATATAAAAAATAACAAAAAAGAAATAATAAATAATAAAAGTTAAATACGTTTCTTTTAAAATAAAAAAAAATTACTTCTTAAACCATTTTAAATTTGTTTTCATTATTTCACGGCCCCCCTCAACAAAACCTACGGCCCCCAAGGGAGCCGCGGCCCACAGTTTGGGAAGCGCTGATTTACAGGATGGAACATCCCCACAAATTAATAGTAGGCGCATTTCTGTTCTACTCACTGAGAACTCTACATACACAGCTTTTCTACTGTGTGACTAAAACATTTTATTAAAAATAAATGGGACTTGCTAAGGTAGTTTCTGATCTCTGGAATGTCGAATATGAGGAAAGGTTGAGTCTAGTGGATAGGAGGAAGTGGGGTGATATGATAGAGACCTACAAGTTAGTAAGGGGTTATTATAGGATCAATGTTGGAGAGGTTTTACAGCAAATGGTGAGAGATCAGGAGAGAACCAGAGGACATATCTGAAAGTTGTATAAGTGGGGTGTGAGCAGGGGAGTTACCAGGTTTTTTGCATGCAGAGTTGTGAATGATTGGAATGCCTTGCCTGAGAGTGTGGTGTCTACAGAGAATTTGAGTGTTTAAGGTGTGGTATGATAAGCTGTGTGTATGACCAAAGGACCTCCTAGATGAGACTTTGACTCCAAGGGGATCTTGGAATAATAAAAAAAAAAAAAAGCCAGCCAATGAAATTTTGGATCAGTTGTAATATTAATGTTAACTCTCTGGTCTTTTAAATTTACTCTTCAAGAGACTGAAACAGATGGAGTCTATGTAATTTACAAGGGCAGTCAAAATTATCACTTCCAATACGATAAGCAGAAGGGAAGTCTATTCTGTGAATTTCCTTCAGATATTAACTCCACATTGTTTCAAAATATTTAAAAATAGTGAGAAATAACATACTATAATTTAATTAATGGATAGAAAATTAACAAAGATGTACAAGTTCATTTATTAATCATTCCTATTATTACACCAGATAATACATTTTTTATGCTATCTAATAGTAGCTGATTTTTTTTCTTGTCCAAAATATAATCAGAACAATCATACAAGTACAAGATTCTAAAAATTGAGTATCCCCCTCACACCCCAGAGTTTAGTTATACTAAACAAAAATTGTCAGTTTATCACTAAATATTCACAGCTGCAGTATTACACAATAAATGGAATGTTTATACAACTGGTCTTTTCACGTGTCTATTTATGTCATATACAATGGCACACAATTATTGTACATTTATATTAGCTACATCACAAATGACTGGAATGTCATAAGAATATCCGTATATATATACATATAAATCCAGTTATTTTTAATAAACATATTTCATTTACACCAAACATATAAAAAAAAGAAATTCACTCAAACTTGATTATTTGAGCATATCAAAAGCTTTGATGTACAAAACATTTATGCAATTCAAACTGTAAATACCAATGCTTCAGCACTATGCTGTAGTGGTTAATTCTTAGCTGCATTTGCTCTCATTTTTTAACTCATATTTGCATTCATTACAAATAAGGATAGTCACTCCCTCAAACAGTATGTTAATTTCACTGCTAAGGAAGCTGTTCAAGTACCTTATGAATATTCTTATATTTGCATAGAAAAGTTTTCAATCATCTTTTTCACAACAGCAAGCATCCCTGAGGATACAAAATAAAACTACTTTCAAATTTATAAAGCAATGCAATACCTACATGTACTGATGATATCCATCCTCTATGGTGGTTACTGCCACAAGATGTTCATAAACATACTTATCAAGCACTGTTACTATTATGTACTCTTTAAAGTGATTTGTCTATTTTGCACATGTAAGCAATGTGTACAGAAGCAGCTTCTTATAGAGCATTGTGTTTAATAATACTATAGAATCTGCACTTTTAGTCTGAAATTATGCTTAATTTACTGCAATACAATCTATTTTATCTCACTATATTTATACAACTATTGCACATAAAATACTTCACAAAGGGTGAAGTATTAGGTGTAATACTTCACCTAATTATTAGTATTATGACACCTCCAAGGAGTCCAAAGACTCATCGAGGGGAGGGCACCTAATTCTACAACTCTATCTCCACCATTCAATCCACCTACTAATACTAGGTGAAGCATAGGGTAATGGATGCAGAAATGCGTCAATTACACCCTATGCATTAGTAATAGCATAATAATAGGAATCTCTCAACCTAACATACATGTTGCATATATATCCAAAGGAAATGTTACAATTAGACTTAATTATAATATGCGAATGTCAATGAATGAGTTGCCAAATTAAATAGCTTGAATTAACTGCATACATATGTAATCAAAATATAAAACTTGTTACGAGCCTTCAATTTGTTATTTTTTAATTTAATTCCATCTAAAATTATCTCTGCTGATTATGGCACTCTCCAGTTTTTCTTTATCAGTGCTTTTTTGGGGAGATAGGGGATGATATGCAATGGTACAGCATCGTTTTATCTAAATTTTTCTGCTAGCAAAGCATATGTACCAGCACCTATTGTTTTCCAAAAAAAAAAAAAAGTGCTGTTCTCTATAGTATAACTTTTCACTAATCTCTTAAAAATTGCTTTTCAGAGGATGTGAAAAAAAAAGAAAATTCATGTTAAAAAAAATCCATTTCTGCTTGTCTCAACACAGAAAAAGTATTTATCACATAACACAGTAAGACATACAAGAACAATCTTGCAATTTCAAAATATTTCATAAAATAAACAGAGCACAATGCAAGATTTTGCATGTTTTGGATATTCATATCATGTAAGCCACAACCAACAGATATAATAAAGATATAAGAAAGTTTTGTTTAGGCACTGATCCATGGAACTATTTCATTACATATCACCAGTACATCTATACAATTAAATAAGAGTAATTTTATTTATTTTATTAATCAGAAATTTAGCACCAGTAATTCAGAGGGCAATATATACTGCTCAAAACAATTAGGAGATATTATTGTTAAAATTATTTCATGCTGAAACGTATAATTTGTTAAATTTGTAATAAATATCGATTATTTAAACTATATTTCATCAATTACACCCTATCCATAAGTAAGAAATATTTATTCATGTATAAATTACTCAATAGTTATAATTATTTGCAGAAATTTATAATTATCTGACTAACTATCTCATCAATTACACCCTATCCATAAGAAATATTTATTCATATGTATAAAGTACCCAATAGTTATAATTATTTGCAGAAATTTAATTATCCGACAAACTAAAATATCCCGTAATTGTTTTGAGCAGTGTGTGTGTGTGTATATACTATATATATATATATATATATATAAAACCACAACTTTAGATCTTTGGCAATAATAATTATGCTGTATGGTATTCATGCGATCTCTCTTTTTAATATGAGCTGGTCCGAACATTACAGTGCTCAGATTTCATAGCATGATCTAACATTTTAGATTAAAAAAAAAGTGTTATTAAATACATTTCAAAAAGAGCTGTGATCACATATGAATAGGCTAAAAAACAAATGTTACCTTTAGCACCAAGGATATATGATATGACATCACAATTAACACAACCTTTTGTCTGTTTCAGATTTGATAGGAAATGTAATGAATAATTATTTTATTTTTTCAAATTGAGATGTTGCTTTTGAGGTCCAACAAGTAACATTTATTGTTACTACATGCTTTATATCGTAACTAAACATATTAGCTATAGTAACTTTCATATCTCACTTTACAGTAGGACTGGCCAGTAGGTTGTTTTACAGTTATCACTGACCTCAGTGATAATTGTAACTGTGATGATTCACAGTATACCATATCTGTAAACTCTGATTGCAGAATGATTTGTTTTGCATGAGGAAAAAACCTCCATGAAAGAAGCCTAGCTCACTCAGTTTTGCCTTAAAAATTCCCCTTCTCCTGCCAATGATTGAGTTATGAACCCAAATTACAACCAAAAAAAAAAAAAGACCACACATTGATCATCTACATGATATAAGCAATTTTTATACAATTAAATGAAACTGAAGGATATGCAATAACATTTCATTAGTGATATCAGCTAACATAATCAGGGTATTAATACAAAGACAATCAGAACCATTAGAAAGTGGTTCTAATTGTCTTTATATTAATGCTCTGATTATGTTTGTTGATACAGCTAAATAAATAATTTACTAATGAATAAATTTCATATGTTGGCTAGTTCCACCTTTGCACTTGCTACAAAAGCACAAGCTATGACAGCTGATATTTTGTATTCCTAATCAGTATTATGTAAAAATAGCATAAGTTTCATGACCCACACCCAGTGTTATGGGATCAATTAACTTGGGAACTAACTGAAAAAAAGGACTCAAGCAAGGAAGATTATAAGCAGCACCAAACCTATAAGAGCTTTTGCCTGATGATCTAGCATCATAATGGACATTACAAGAAGGCTAAACAGGTATCCTTAATATTACAGTTTGTGTCTCAATTCTATTTTATTGCACAATGTTATAAATATATACAAGTGTATAAAGTACTATGTAGAAGCAATTGTTTCATGTGATCATGGGACATGCAAAAAAGGTTTTGCTGGATCTCGACTTACATTTAGTCACAAGACTCATTCAGGAGGTCAACAAACATTGCAACACAATGCAAAGTCTGTCATACTACTCCTTAAACTCATTTACTGTTCGTACTTTAACCACTCTCACAGACAATGCATTCCATGCAAAAAACTTACTTCTTACCTTTTTGCTGATTCCTTTCTTATAGGGATGGCCCCTTTTTCTTTCCTCTTGTTCTTCCATATGTAAAATCGGTCCAGTGTTAATCCAATAATAACCTTTCAACTGTTTTTCTCAATAATATATTCTTCTCCTCCTTGTCTTCTATCCACCATACATGCCTTCAGTCTACCCACGTAATCAGCAGTTTCCATTCCTGATATAATTTGTTATCCATGTCTATATCCTTTCTAAGGTTACTTCATCCCCTTTAAATTCCAGTGCAATCCACTAACCTAATCTAATCCAATCCACTAGATTTTAGGTTATCTAAATCTAAAATTAGGTTTAGATAACCTAATATCTAAACCCATATGTTGCTACTTAAAAACCAACATGCCATGTGGCATCCTGCCAATGGGAGCACTATCCTTTTATTACTTGTGGTCAATGTTCTTCTCAACATTATAGCAATTCTCTGAGATGTCTTCACAACCTTTGAAATGATCATACCTTTAAATTTACCTTCACAACCTTTAAATTTCTATCTATAATAACTCCAAGTGGGTATAATAGCATGGCACCTGTGGATCACAAATTTCAACCTTATACATTCAGCTGCACTAAACTGACATCCCTATTCATTTACTTACATTTCCAGTTTATTCATATCCTTCTGAAGAGTCAAAACATCAATACTTAATAACTCTTCCAAAATATCATCTGAAATCAACTGAATATCTCCCTGTAGTCTCATAAGATTATTAACATAAAATTGAGCACTAATAGTCCCAGTACTGAACCCTGTATAAGTCCACTTGTAACCTTCCTATTTCCTGATATTACTCCTCCATATACAACTCTGATATCTATCAGAAAGTCAGTTAAATTCACTAACTTAATATCTAAACCCACATGTTGCTACTTAAAAACCAACATGCCATGTGGCACCCTATCAAATGCTTTTGCAAAATCCAGAAAAATGACAGTGTATGTCTTACTCTCATCTGCTGCTCTTGTTAATCTATTGTATTTCATATAAGACTGGAACAACATTTGAATGTTGGCCTTCATACAGTGCCAAATCACGGAACCTAACCTTTAGTACCTGTTCACTATGTATACATATCACAGAGAAGAAATCTTTCTGGAGTGTATATTTCATTATCACTAAAACAATGAGGCAAAAAAGCGATTTATTTTCTGAGGAAGATGAACTTAGCAATAACATTTGGTAGTACTTCTTGGTTCAGTTAACCTAACCAAAGTAGTAAAATATCAAGATGTGGGCTCAGCAATCAATGTTATATTGGATGTTTGTTAATTTTTATGAAAATGAGATTTGTTCATAATTTGTAATTGATCAAATTATCACCATCAATATTATTATTTCACAATCATTCCACCCTGCCAAGGTGGTACTCATATCATGGTAAAAGTCAGTATGCATTAGCTGGAGGCAGTGGCATAGCTAAAGCTTTTGATGCCCGGGGCGGTCCCTGAGTTTGCCACCCCTCTCAATGCACACCAGAAATATTACAAAAAGTCAGAACGACGTTGGGAAATAAATTAAAACACTATGTTTATGTTTATTTTAGTTGTAAGTATAGTTGTTGAAAACTAATAATTAATTAAGTAATAAAATTACTAAGTTAACATAAATAGAAGAATCGTTGAAAAATAAAATTGCGTCTCACGTGAAAAGTGCCACCCAGGGTGGACCGTCCCTCCTAGCTACGCCACTGGCTGGAGGAATGTGATGTCCTGTTTATTTGAATTTGATCAACGTAAGGAGCGTGATCTGAAAGACTTACTTCGAAAAAGGCATAACTGTAAAAAGTACCATTATCCAGGAAGCAACCAAGACTGTAGGCTGTTCATGGAATATAGTTAAGGTGTTTCAATAGTAGAAGGATATTGGGTGAAAAAGCAACTGTTGGGCCGATGGTGGTTATCTACATCCCATCAATGCTGAACACAATGCTGCATCCCAGGTAAGCTCATAAACAACAACAACAACAACAAAAAAAAAAAAAGTGAACGACTAACAATGGAATTTAACCAGGGAATTAATAGTGGTGTTTTTCAGGCCACCAATGTACCTTTCTCCATATGGCCTAAAAAAAAAAGCAAGCACCCACTGAAGCTACCCATGCCTAACTATATATCACTATGCCCACAGTTTGCACCTGAGAAACTGGAAAAAAACAACAACAAAAGTTGTCTTTTTGGATTAATCTGGTTTCCAGTTATACTGTGTGAATGCTAGCTGGAGAGTTAGACTAAAAGTATGGAGGAGAGGAGTCATTCTGATGTCATGGTATGGGAATGTTTCCTCTGGAATCTCTTAGAGCCTCAATACCCTACCACGAATGCTACAATGTGCCACTATGGCTGATCACATACAACCCTTCATAGTGACTGTCTTATCAGCACAAGGTATGATTCAGTAAGATAATGTGCTATGCCATATTGCCAGTATCATTTGAGATTGGCACAAGTTACTGAGTTGTTACCAATGCCACTGTATTCACTAAATCAGAACCCAATAAAGCACCTCTGAGATCATGTGAGTCAAGAGATCCAGCATTTGAATCCTCTATAAATCTATGGTATAGCATAAAATTAATGGGATAAAAATTCCTTATTATTTTATTTTACAGTCAGTATGCGACAATCTAAGATCAAAAACTACGATCTAAGAATTTTATGCCGAAGAACTATCGGCGAATCCAAGCGTAAGTGACCACCGGGTAGTACAACACCAATGCAACTCGAAGCAAAGGTGGAGCAAGCTCTCTCGCTATCCTTGATATTTATTATTATTATTATTATTCAGGCCTCCAAGGAGTCAAAAGACTCATCGAGGGAGGTCCTTCCTAAGACATAAAGTCTGTCAAGACTCATCGAGGGGAGGTCCCCCCCTGAGAAACACAAAGTCTATCATACCACTCTTTAAACTCACTGACCGTTCTCGCTCCCACCACTCCATCAGGCAATGCATTCCACGGCTCAACCACCCCCTCCACACAAAGAAACCACTCCTTACCCTCTTGCTCACAGTTTCCTGTCGTAACTTCCAGGGATGGCCTCTTGTCATCACTCCTTCCCACTGTTCAACCAAGCGAAAGAACTCTCCAGTGTCAACCCTGTAACCACCTCTCAACAGTTTAAAAGTCTCAATCATATCACCTCTCCTTCTTCTATCCACCAAACTCTGCAGTCCACATTCTCTCAGCCGATCCTCATAACTATCCTTGTACAGTCCTGAAACCATCTTTGTATCCTTTCCACAGTTAATTTATCCCCTTCAAATCCTGGGGACCAAATCTGAGAACAATAGTCCAAGTGTGGTCTGATCAAAGACTTATACAATGGAATGATAACCCTCTTATCTCTGCAGGTCAGTGTCCTTCTCATAATAGCAGCAATCCTCTGTGTTACCTTCACCACCTTTGCAACATGTCCCCTAAACTTCAGGTTTCTATCAATCATCAACCCCAGATCTCTTGTCTCCCCTACTTCCTCCAGTATAACTCCTCACATAGAGTATGCAGCATCCCATCGATGTTTCCCAAACCTCAAGACCTTACATTTTGCTGCATTAAACTGACACCCCCATTCATTTGCCCATCTGTCTAGCTTATTTAAATCCTCTTGCAGGGCTACCACATCTGCACTATTACTAATAATCCTTCCCAGCTTCGCATCATCCGCAAACAACTGAATATCCCCCTGCAATCCACTGGCTATGTCATTGATATAAAGGTTAAACAATATAGGTCCTAGTACCGAGCCCTGTGGGACCCCACTTGTAACCCTCTGCCTCCTGGAAACTGCTCCACCATACACAACTCTCTGATACCTATCAGACAGCCAATCCTGAATCCAGTTGACCAATCTGACATCCAGACCCATGTGCTGCAACTTAAATATCAGCTTATCATGTGGCACCCTGTCAAATGCCTTCACCAAGTTTAAGAAAATTGCAGTATATGCCTTTCCCTCATCTAATGTTCTTGTAACTTTATTATAAAAGGCTAGCATATTGCTAAAACAAGAGCATCCTTTCACAAATCCATGTTGATTCTCACAGATAACATTACCCTCATCTGCCCAATGCTGTATACGGTCCCTCACTACTTTCTCCAAGATCTTAACTACTGATGACACACAGACTGGCCTATAATTAGACACTTCCAGTCTGTTACCACCCTTATGCAATGGCACTATCTTACCTTCCTTCCATTCCCTGGGCACCTTTGCCAAAGCCAGACTTTCATTGAAAAGCCATGTTAAAGGCACTGTCAATTCCCTAGCACATTCTCTCAAAACTCGTGGTGAAATACCATCCAGTCCCACAGCTTTACTGACATCCAGAGTACTCAGTATCTGAAACACACTCTCCTCCTATACCTCCAGACCTCGAACCAGTCCTATCCCTCTAGCATTAAAACTGACTCCTCTAGGATGAAATACTCAAATAAAGTGTTCATTGAACAATTCCACTATGTCCTCTGCATCAGTCACTCTATTCCCATTTTTATCCCACAATATCATTCTTCCACAGTCATTTCTCCTCCTACTGGCCACATAGCTAAAAAATTCCCTGGATTTTCTTTGGATCTTAGGGCCAATCTCCTCTCATATTCCAGTTTCGCTTTCCTTACCACACTAGTCACTCTTCTGGCCTGTGTCTTATATTCCTCATGCATCTCCTCACCTGTCTCCTTATATCTCTTCCATAGCCTCTTTTTTGCATGCAATTCCTGTTTAATATTGTTTGTCATCCACTTTACTCCAACTTGTGTCCTCTTCTTCACTTGTGGTATACAACTTACCATTGCTGATAACAAATCTTCTTTCGCAATTTCCCACGCACTAGTGATATCCCAGCTTTCCAATTCCTCCCTCCATGAAACTTCCCGAAGTTGATGTCTAAGACTATTATAATCACCTGCCTTATAATTCCACATAAGTTCCTGTCTCTTTGATACTCCTGCATGTCTATTTATTTTCCAAGTCAAAACCATATGGTCACTCTCTCCAACTGGTGGGAGAGATGTCATCTGAGTTATTATCAACTCTTCTGATGCTATAACCAAATCCAAAACTCTTAAACCTTTTGTTCCCTCTATTACATGTTGCCCAAGACATTTGTCCCTCAAGAATTCTAGAAATTCCATTCCCTTATTGCTACATGTATCTTCCTCTCCCCAGTTTATATTACTGTAGTTAAAACTCCCATAACAATCATTCTTCTTGCACTTGCCAAACTTAGCTGTCTAAACATCTCCTGGTCCCCATCCTCTGTGCTCCTGGGTCTGTAGCAACACCCCACTAAATATCCTGTCTTGCCTACCTCTACCTCACACCATACGCTCTCAAAATCATTTGTCTCACTTCCTTCCA
Organism: Typopeltis vanoorti; assembly: GCF_054136105.1. Lineage (NCBI taxonomy): Eukaryota > Metazoa > Arthropoda > Arachnida > Uropygi > Thelyphonidae > Typopeltis > Typopeltis vanoorti. The sequence continues at coordinate 59,254,615 of NC_143569.1, read as the reverse complement.
AATTCTCCACTCTTAGAGGACATAGGTCATCACTTATCATAAGCAGTACCCCACCACCACGCTTTCCCCTCCTATCCTGACGAAAAATGCTATACCCAGCAACTTCTATTCCTGTTGTTATATCCCCTTCTGTCAACCACGTCTCAGTGATCGCAATGATTTTTGGCCAGGCTGATGCTATCTGCGCCACCAATTCCTCTCCCTTATTCCGGATACTCCTGGCATTAGTATAAAGCATATAAATGCCATTGTTTCTATACCCAGGGGCACACCTTTCTGGCATTCGTATAGTGAAGGTATGCAAATTCTTTTCACTTAAACTTTGATATCATCCAGGTCTACCTACTCACTGATGAGACCTCAAAAAAGGTTGAAATCAATCTGGGTAGTGACCTCTCCTCTTAATGTAAAGCAGTATTATCTCCTAGGAGCTGTGTTTTTACATTATGAGAAAATATCAAGGATAGTGAGGGAGCTTGCTCCACCTTTCCTTTGAGTTGCCTTGGTGTTGTACTACCAGGTGGTCACTTACACTTGGATTCGCTGATAGTTCTTCGGCATGAAACTCTTAGATCGTAGTTTTCGATTTAAAAGAGTTTCACACGCTGGCTGTAAAATAAAATAATAAGGGATTTTTATCCCCTTAATTTAATTAACTTTGCTAGAAAAAAATAGCCGTTTGGCTTTTCATCTTAGTTATGGTATAGCATACTTTCTGCAACATTCAAAAGATCTTATAGACTCCATTCCATATCACGTAGCAGCAGTTATGCAGTAAGAGGGGGCGGCATGCGAACTATTAGGACAATGGTCATATTTTACCTGAAATGTACACATTTTATATTTTATTACAGCCATTTTATATCAATGTTTATAAGTTCATAAAATGAAATTTCATATAAATTTCATTTTATGAAATTTCCTTTCCAATAACATAAAATTATAAAAAAGCAAGAAAATTTGTTCAATTTAATGGACATTTAAAAAAATTTAATCAACAAAATTTCTAATGTAATTCAAAACAGGGAATTTTTGTGAATGTTTTTGGATTAATTTGTTTGATGGTAATATTTTCCAGCACTTGTTATTTACATGTATGCTTAAAGGAAGATAAATTTACCCGTAAAACTGAAAAAAAATTATTTTATTTTTTAAAATACAATATTTTTGTAATATGGGAAAAGGAAAGCAAATTAGAAATAATATAAAATTTTCTCTCCTATTTGGCAAAAATGCACAAATTCAGCTAAAATATTAAAAAGTCTCTTCAAAATTTCACTTTGGGGACTTTCTGCTCAGTAAATTAATCTGATCAGAGTTTTATTTTATGTGCTGCTTTGTTTTTGATGTCAACGATTGCTAGGATTGATAAGCATTCCTAACTCATCTCTTAGAGAGTAAATAATTTTTGATGCATTTTATTTTGTTGGAGCTTTGCATGCAACTTCTGGATGTTGGTAGCAGTATCAAGTAAATTCCCAGTGCAGTGCAAAGATTTGAGAATACATCCTGCAGGTCATTTTTATGGATTTGCTGCAGGGACTGAAAACAAGTGACTAACTGGCATATACATGCAGGACTTGCTCTGAAAAATGAATTCTTTATAGAAATATATCTTAGATCTCAAGTATATTTTCACATTATATGTTTTGTGTTTTTGTAAATATTGGATTTTCATTTTTGGTATTTCAGATTCAGCAACTGTTCAAGTGACAACATTCTAGCTTCATGTGGAAACAAAAAAAAAAAAACTTTCCTTTCCACTAAGGAACTTGTTTCTCAAGATGGACTATTCCTATTCATGAGGCAAGGGATTTTGCTTTTTCCATCCAATCCTCAAGAGGTGTTTGTGTCACTCTTTGAATCCAAGCATGAATTAACCACACAGAACATGCAAGGATTATGTCTTCTTTCTGAATTCTGTTGTTTGCTTGAGTGATTTCTCAAATTCCAAATAATCAAATTAAGAATTAAATGAAAATCCTTTATCATGAATATAAGATTATTCAATTTAGATTTGGTTTCTGGGGTGAAATTTTGAATGTTAATCTAGCCCTTAAACTCCTTCCAGAAGATTCTTTCTAAGAATTTATCTGTATTTCTGTTTTATTCATGCTAAACATATAATTTTGATTGTCGTTTCATTTTTTAGGCCACCCCATTAAGCAGTTACCTGGGGCATGTGCCTTGGTTTTAATTATTTCCATATAGTGAATAATGAAAATCCTTTAACATGAATCAAATCACTAAAGCTTACAAAAAACTCTTTGTCAAGTGGATAGAATACGGTGAAACAAGTGAATGCTTATATTTGGGAGTATAACAGGCACTTCCAGCATCATTTAGGAACTGTTATTTCAGTTTGGATTGTATTGTAAAAATTTACATATATTATAACAAAGTGAAACTGATTGCATTTTAAAATGAACGTATACAAGAACTCATGGTGAAGTCATTAATCATTTTTAATATGAAAAAAAGGTCATAAATGTAATTTCACGCACAATCTGATAGAAAACTTGTTTACTACGTGGATTCGAACAATTTTTCTTTTTAATGGTAATTTCCTCCACAAGAAGTTGTTCGACTTATTATAGTATTGTACATGGGCAGAAAGATGAGGAGAAAGAAGAAATTTGTTAACATTGGATTAGAAGCAAACAGCAGAAGTTAAAAACATCTGCAAGAAAAAAGAGTGCAGTGAATTAGTGAAAGATGAATCATTTAACCAACCTAATTGCTCTCTTCTATAGTGGATCAAGTAATATTAGAGAGTTTTTAGGGATACTATCTAAAATATGAGAAGAGCATTCAATAGTTAGGCAGATTTTTGATCTATAGAGCTGTTCAGAGGTAAAGAAATGCCTCAAGTAAAAAAGTTAATTTTTTTTTTGAGATATATTTGTACAATATGTTTATTCTAAGAAAAATATGAAGTTCAGAGAAATCTGATCTCATCTAGAGATTTGAATGCTATCAAAATTAAGACTTTTTTTGTGAGAAATAAAACAGAATCAGGTTTTATTAGCAGTGGAATTAAGGAGGTTATCAGACCACCTGTGAAGAACTGGAGATCAGAATATATGACTGTAGAATAATTTTCACAATTCTACATTCTGGAAACTGTGATGCAAAGTTTTGGATTTGTAGTCAACTACATAAGGTCTTTGATATACGAAAGGATGAAAGTAGGTGAGAGAACACAGCTTTATAGAACACCAGCATTAGCCTTGTAACTATCCACCATTATACAGAATGTGCATCCACCCAGACAGAAAGTTAGCAAATCCTGTTGCAGAAGTTCAGAGACAGATTATATGATCAGAGCTTATTTAATAGGCCTTTGTGCAAAGAACGATCAAATCCCTAGTTATCATCAAGGCAACTGTCGACAATCCTCATACTTTTCTATGGCATTTGTCCAACAGTAGGTAACATGATAGGGGATCTTCTTGCTTAGATGCCCTATTGATTAATAGTGGCTGAATCCATACTCGTCATTTATTACTTGAGAGGTTTCAGGGTAGCATAGAAGCTGAATGTTAATAGTTTTTCTTTACTACTTTAGAAGAAATATGGGCTAATTTCCAGGCAGCAGGTTAGATACCAGAATAAACAGGCAATATAGAATGGGGGTCAATTGTGGAGCACAGAACTTCAGCACAACAAGAGAAATGCCATCAGGACCAGGATATATTATGATATCCAGTTTGGACAAGTCTTCTGATCACTCTGTGGTGAAAAATCATGTGGGTCATTTAATGTTGTGTTTCTGGAATGGTAGGAGGATATTTGGAGGAAAAGTAAGAAGCCAAGAGCATTGATTTTTTCTGCAGGTAATGATCCAATGGCAAAAGGTGGAAGTATGGTTGGACAAATATCACAGCAAATATCTTTGGTAGGAGACTAGAAAGCATGACTGCCATTTAAACATGATGAAAATGCCCTGCTTTTAGCCCTTTAAAAATCAGTCTTTGATATGCCAATGGGTCTGCTTGGGCAGCTATTTCAAGCTTTGGTATAAATATAAATAGAAGATGGAGATTTTGATGAAAGCCAAATGCAAATATTCCTTGTTCCTTGTATAATCTTGGTACACCTCTTGGAGAACCAAGGTCTATATAAGTGAAGAAAGTTTAAACTGGAGTGGGGGAATGTTTCCATACCAATAAGAATTACTTTGGTGAGTGTTTGGATCAGAAGAGTGAAAACAATAATTAACCAACGATTGGATTATTGTTTTCAGTGAGTGTTAGAAGAAATCAATACTAGATTATATATCTGAATTATCTAGAGTAGTGATTCTTAACCAGGGGGCCTTGGAAAATTTATAGAATGTTTCTAGTTTTAAAATTTTGAAATCTCTTAAAATATTAATTTCAAATAATGAACTTGACTGTAGAAAATTGTAGATTCAAGATCCATATAAAAACTGAAAATATCACCAATGGACGATAACACACTACTGGAATTGACAAAGGGTTCAAGAAGAAAAGTCTGGTCCAATTTTAGATATATATCTGGAGGGTATATCTGCACCTTTTTACCATTGCCATTCAAAATTTGTTGCCTTTTGTTTCTACATATTCGTGTGAAAAGGATTTTCCGCAATGGTAAATATTAAAACGAAACAATGAAATCGACTACTACATGCGAATAGCACTGAGTAACATAATTGAAGCAAGAATAGACAAATTAGTAGAGAGTGTTCAACAACAGAGGTCTCATTAAAATACATTTAAGTTGATTTCTGTTTTCTGAAATTTTTGTCATTATAATCAGTAATAAAACATTATTTGTTTAAAAAAAGTTTAATTATTATTATTATGTTATTACAAACTAGGGGGGGCAGGAAAATATTTTCAGATACTTAGGGGGCCACGACTACTAAAAGGTTAAGAACCACTGATCTAGAGGACAAATAACATCAGTTGGCCTGGTTGGTCAAGTGGTAAGCATACCCACTCTCCAACTAACAGGCTGCGGGTTTGAATCCTACAAATCATGGCCTTGGCCATGTCCCATTCTACTGCTCAAACTTTTTCAAAGCACACCTCATAGAATAGTTGCAGCAAGATTATTCACTAGCTGACCTGGAAGTCTCCTAAAGTGTTAAAATCAGGTTTGATCCAGTATGCTATACATTGCAGTCTGAGGAATAATTTAAGCTGTACCCTTTAAGAAAAAGAAATATTAGCTTGAGAGACAGCTTATGTCTGTACTAATTACTATGCTGAGCCTCTGTAGCTCAGTCAGTATAGATGAAGCCCTTTGATCGGAAAGACCTGGGTTCGATTCCCATCCACGATGTGAGGAACCTTTATCTGGTCTCTTTCGACTAATGGTGAGTTAGACAGTCTCAAACAGAGGTAGAGGTTTTTTTTCACCCGGAAACTTTTTTTTTCATCCCTCAGAACAGGAAAACCAGCCTGTGAACACACACACACACGGATCTAGTCAAAAAATATATACTTAAAATTCCTCACAACCTATCCTAAGGGGCAGATGAGGAAAATTGGGGGAACCCACACAACAACAATTACTATGCAAACAAAAAAATTCTAGAGACTTTTATGCTGAAACAGTTAAGCCAAATGCAACATTCTGAGATTTTCTGTTATGCATCATCTGAGCAAAAGAATCTAGGATTCTACCCCCTCCCAACTCCAATCAATAAAGGTTTGCTGCATCATAGTCTAACTGAAGAATCCATTATCAACTTCAATTACATACACACTATATTTCATCTTTACCAACTAAATGCTATAATACAGCATAGTTGTGGTATAATGAGCTCTGATATAATATGCACCAAATCTAACAAGGACTCCAAATCCCAATCAATTTATTCACACTTTGCTATAAGGAAAATAGGGGAAAATCTATTATAATTCAGGTATTTTAATGAGAGTCCAGTTCAAATTACTGAGGGGTTTTTATGAGATTAATTTAAAGGAAAATTTTCAGAACAAGTGTGGTGGTGGGAAAACTAGGAGCAATCCATGGAAACTGAGTAAAAGTAGTTACAATGCTACAATTGCATTACCCTGTGGTAAAATCCAAATGATTCTCCACTCTTTTTTTGTTATACATTATGACCAAATTTTAATTTTATTAAAATTTCCAATTTCTGTTATTCTTAGATCAACTGAATTGAACCAAGAGATAAAATATGCAAGTAATTCTGTTGATTTTCTAAGAATATTTGTTACTTCACTTGATTAATTTTATTAAAAGCAATACATGTAAATTAAAAAAGTATCCACAACAATATAAATTTTATCTCTAATAAGGAAAAGCTCATGACAATTTTTAAATATCAATCAGAGCTCACTCCCCCACACACCTCCAAGAAAGTAAACATACAATTCAGATTTAGATTATTGAAGAGTACTTGCTATGGTTTAAATCAAATGGAAAACATTCATTTCTTATATATAGATGAAAACAGGTGACTAGTGGTGTGCCACAAGATTCAGTGCTGGGACCACTACTGTTTAATTTGTAAATAAATGATATATGAAATAACTTGAAAGGAAATATTCAGTTATTTGCCGATGATGCAAAGTTGGGTAGAGCAATAGTGAATACACATGATATCAGAATATTGCAGGATGATTTGGATAGATTGGCAGACTGGGCAAAAGAGAATGTATGTCAGTTTAATGTGGCAAAATGTAAGGTTATGCATTTTGGGGTGAAAAGATTATCAGCAGTATATCACATTGGTGGAACCATACTCCAGGAAATTGATGAAGCTAGAGACTTGGGTGTGTTAGTGGATAGGGAGTTAAAGTTTAGGGGGCACATAGCAAAAGTGGTTAAAGAAGTTCATCAGATTACTTGGTTACTGAAGAATACTTTGACGAGCAGAGACAAGCTTATTGTTCCTCTTTATCAAGCCTTGATAAGACCCCATCTTGACTACTGTGGACAGATCTGGGCACCAAGGTTTCTTGGTGATGGGGAGAAGGTGGAGAGATCATGAGGTAAGTGACCAGGATGGTAGCGGGTCTATGGAATGAACCTTACAAGAACAGGTTGAAGATTTGTGGGTTACAGAAACTGGTTGATAGGTGGAAAAGGGGTGGTATGATTGAGACATTCAAATTACTGAGGGGTTTTTATGAGATTAAGTTAAAGGAAAATTTTCAGAACAAGTGTGGTGGTGGGAGAACTAGGTGCCATCCATGGAAACTGAGTAAAAGTAGTTAGCAAGAGTGTTAGAACTAGGTTTTTTGCTTGGAAAGTGGTGAATGAGTGAATGGTCTATTGTGGGGCCATGATTCTGAATGAGTTCAAAGCAAAGTATGATAGATGCTGTGCAAATGCTGAATAGTTCTTGACATGATGTTTATGGCCTCCTTTGATGAGTCTAAGGACTCCTTGGAGTTGCCCGTAATAATAATATATTTATATTCATAACTGTTCAAATTGAACAAAATTTATATGTTGAGGAAAATAAATCCTAAAAAAAAATACACACACACACACATACAATACTAGTGCTACAGTCTTTGATCAGATACTTTTTTGCCAGGGGTTATAGAAGTACAGGTATCCCTTACTTAACGCAGGATTTGATTAACGCAGCGAAATTAATTGCAACAATCCCTTTATATATGTGGCAAGAATTTTAATTAACGTGCCTTTAAATTTACCATGCAAAAACATGCAAACATCAAGAAGTGTTTCCTGGCTAAGAGAAAGAAAGTCATGAGCATGATGACGTCATTCCTCATGAGAAATAACTTAGTTTTCAAAGCTCCTTTGCTTCAAGATAATGCACCTGATCATCCAAATTCTCTTAATAATCTGTGTGAGAATGGGAAAGTTTTATTTTTTCCGCCAAATACATTGCTACAACATATGGGCATCACTGCCACTTTCAAAGTCTATTTTCTTAAAAAGACAGTCGTATTCTCAAAGGCAGTAGAAACAACAACGTGAGAAAATGCGATTAAGCTCCAAGAATTTTGGAAAAATTTTAACATTAAACACGCAGTTGAAAACAGTCATGACTTGTGGGAGCAAGTGTATTCTAGCTGCATGAGAGCTGTTTGGAAAAACCTTTTGCCAAAATGCACTAATGACTTAGGTGGTTTTCAAAATCCTGTGAATAACATGGTTGAAGAAATTGTTGCAACTGGTGAAGACTTTGGTTTGGATGTTGATGCAGAAGATGTTAAAGAATTATTGGATTCAAATTCAAAAGGTTTGAGTGACAACGATCTTCTTGAAATTGACAACAAGCAAATGGAATGTGAAGATAAGGTTCCAAAGAAGATAACAACAAAAAACTAGATGGAATATTTTGCAGTTTAGAATCGCTTAAGCAGCAGTAATGCACATGGATCAAGATATTAATCGAAGAATGCTTGTTTGCCGAAGTCTAGAGAGTCATCTTGCTTGTTATCATAGAATTTATGATAAGAAAAAACTAAAACTGTTCAAACGACTCTAGATAACTTTTTTTTTTTGATAAAAATTTGCAGTAACTAATGTAGGTACAAGCATTTATTAAACATTTACTTTGCATTCATTTTTATCTTTCATAAAAGAGTATCATATAAAATTAATTATTAATACAGTAATCGATCATGGATGAATTGTAATTTTTACCATTATTATATTTGATTAACACGATTTTGATATATTATTATTCGTGACACCTCCAAGGAGTCCGAAGACCTATCATCACAGGAGGACACCTACTATACAACTGTTTCTACCACTACACCGAACCTCTACGAATCATCTCCATCAACGCCATCTGCCGCCCGCAACAACCACCACCACAACTAGTATTTTTTGTTTGTAAATTGCGTGTGTTCTGAAGGGCCGATTTGTCTGTATGCGGGATGAAAAACCCGAGTTTCCAGGAGAAAAACCCCCTGCTACCTCTGTATCAGATCGGCTAACTCACCTTCGATTGAAAAAGTCCACATAAAGATTCCTCCCGTTGCGACGAGAATTGAACTTAGGTCTATTCCAATAGAAGGGTGCAATGTACCGTCGTTCTTCCAATTGCGCTACAGAGCCGCTTATACATGGTAACATCGGGGGGTTAATTAATCGCGAGAAATAACTTAGCTTTCAAAGATTTTTTGTTTCAAGATAACGTACCTGATCATCCAAATTTTCTTAATAATCTGTGAGAGAATGAAAGTTTTATTTTTTCCATCAATTACATCATTGCTACAACACATGGGCATCATCAAGGGATACCTGTATTTGCTTTTCTACTTTGTTATGTTATCTACTTACAATTCAAGTAAATATATATAAAATGTATATTTACATCCCCCCCCCTTTTTTTTTTAATAATACATTGTACGTTAACTAATTTATCAAGTAGATAATTATTGGAAACTAAAGGGCATTACTATTACTTTCCATTATTAATATAAGTAAGGACATCAAATGAAACATCTTGCCTAAATTAAACTATTTATATAATAAAAATTAATATAAATGTAGAAACTATGGAGTTAATTTTATAAATTCATGAATAATACATTATGATAATTTACATAAGGTATTATTTAATATATATATATATATATATATATATATAAATAATTTTTATATAAATATATTCTGCAGTACTTTAATTTTATATAAACAAGTACAATATAGCACTACACAATTATAAAACTAAAGGCGTTATTCTGCACGAGGATTATTACACCAAGTTTTATATAAATATTAACAATGAAAACATATTGGTTCCTACACTCCATATAGACCACAGAAATGCTCTATTAATTTACTACCTTCTCAAATGAGAAATTATGTGATATACAAAAACCGAGTTATAAAACTACATTCATACAGTTAAGTTTAAAATATTTTTGATTTTAAGATATATTCAACATTTTTTTTATTTTATAATTTTTTAAAATTTATTTAATCAAATACTATGGAAGATTAAAAATAAAATAAGTTGAAAAGAACCCTATGATGGAAAGAAAAAAAAAATCACAGGTAGAATGAAGTATACAGAACAAATGGAACATGACAATTTTCTAATGGATGAGATTTATAATAAAAAAACATAACCCATACTGAAATTCAAGAAGTGAAACACGATTATCTAAATAGTCAATAATCAAACCAACTGTTGTAATAGATTTCACGGTATGATATGAACACAGATGGATAAGAAAATAACTATTTATTAACTTAGAAGCTAATATTTTGCTGGTATTATATCCAGCATCTTCAGAGCAACGCAATGTTATGCAGCGGCCACAATTTCATCAAGATGGCGTCATTGTGAACCTATCATCAACAACCTTATCCAAAGAGGCCACAAGTGCATTAAGTCTTGGACACAATTTTGGCATTACTCCTAAAGATGTGCCTAAAACCAAAATAATGGCTTCCGTTGAACGCGAGCTTTACAACTTGCCTCCAGCTATAGCCAATAATATTATGTAGACGTGGCCAATATCCTTATCCATTCTAAGCCTTCTAAAAATAATATCCCACATAAAGAAATAATAGCTCTAAAAGAACTACGCAATAATAACCGCATTACAATAACCAAATCAGACAAAGGAAATGCCACTGTAGTAATGAATACAACAGAATATGAAAGCAAAATGCATGCACTGCTCAAAGACCGGTCTACATATCAAATCATAGATTGAGATCCCACCAACTCACAAAAGAATAAGGTGTGCAAGTTACTGAACAAAGTCACTTCTTGGCCAAAAGAAATTGTCAAAAAATTCAAACCCTTGCATGTTAAAACATCCAGAATATATGGTGCTCCTAAAACACACAAACAAGGTACACCTTTGCATCCTATTGTAGATAGTATAAACAGTCCTACATATAAACTAGCTAAACATTTAGCCAAATTACTAACCACTTACACAAACAATTCTCCCTCTTTTGTTAAAAATTCTACCCACCTAAAAAGTATTTTAGAAAACCACACCCTTAAATAGCTCAGACGTAAATTGAAACACTTAACTTACTAAATTCACAATTTCCCCCAGATATATTTCAGCTATTTAAATTCACAGTACAGGCAGGTTATTTTACATGGAAAGGGAAAATATACAAACAATTAGATGGGATGACAGCTATGGGTCCCCCCCCCCCCTTAGCCAACTTCTACATAGAACATCTGGAAAAATTAGCTATCAACACAGCCACTCTCAAACCTGGTCTCTGGCTATGCTATGTTGATGATGTGTTTGCTATTTGGCCACATGGCCCAGACACATTGAATACATTTTTAGTGCATCTAAATAGCCAGTACCCTAAAATCCACTTTACAATGGAACTAGAAGCCAATGCTTGTCTGCCCTTCCTGGTCACACGTCTTCCAGAAGGTTCCTTATCATTTTCAGTTTACAGAAAACCCACACACACAGGGAGATACCTACACAAACAATCACACCATCACCCTTCTCAACAATATGGTATCTTAAAAACATTAACCCATAGAGCTAGAGCAATCTGTTCCAATGACATTGCTCTCACTGCTGAACTTTCTCACCTACGTCACACCTTCTTAACCCAAAAATCCCCCCCCCCCACTATCTACCACAGAAGATTACAACAAAACTATCACCATCCCACACATTAAAGGCACATCTGAAAAGATATTTAGGGTGCTTAACAAACACCAACTACGCACAGTATTCAAACCTTATGTAAAATTAGCAACTTTCATCCATTCACCTAAGGACAAATGCACTCCTTTATCACATCCAGGAGTCTATGAAGTGCCCTGTTCTTGCCATCAAGCCTACTACGGACAGACAGGAAGAACTGTGGACATTCGCCTCAGTGAACACAAAAAATATATCCGACACTTTCACTATGGCAAGTCGGGTCTGGCAGACCATGCTTTGGATACCCCTGCACACAGGATCAATTGGAAAGAAACAAAAGTAATGCACAGAAGCTTCTACAAGTCAGAGAAGTTGTTCCTGGAATCAACAGAAGCCTTAAAACATACTCCAAACCTTAACAAGTATGGCTGTATAAATCTACCAAAGATTTGGGAGACAGTCATCCTAAGACCAAATTAATATTTATTACTTTTATTTTATTTTTTAAACTTTCTAAGACTATCATTTGGACTACTATTTCAAAACTTTGAACTTCTTTTTTTTTTTTTTTTTTTTACCTAGATGGCACCATATTAGGACTTTAGTCTTGTGTTGCACGCTGCAATTACTTATACTAGCCCCACTGTTACAGGATTGTGGTTGTCTTGCTTTTGTAACAAACTTTGTGTTGTGTGCTCTGAAGATGCTGGATATAATACCAGCAAAATATTAGCTTCTAAGTTAATAAATAGTTATTTTCTTATCCATCTGTGTTCATATCATACTAAGCATGGGGGGGGGGGGAAAGCAAGAATACAAATACAGTATTTTTTTCTGAACTTGTGATTTACAGAATAATTCTGAATAAATTAATTAGCAAAAAATTTCAAGATTTAATAACTTTTTTTAACTTCAAAATGTTTAATATATATATATATATAAATAATTTTTATATAAATATATTCTGCAGTACTTTAATTTTATATAAACAAGTACAATATAGCACTATAAAATTATAAAACTAAAAGTGTCATTCTGCATGAGGAGTATTACACCAAGTTCACATAGTAAATATTTTGAAATCTCTTTTTAAGTTTCAGACACAAGTATCTCATAAAAAAAAAACTATGTTATAAAAACTTGAATGGTAAATCATCTCATAATGTCTTAAATTCTTTCCAAGTTTTTGAATAATTTATTGATCCAACTGGATCATTCAGCACATTATTTTAAATATTACTTAACAAGAATGAGTCTCATAATAAGATAATATATAAAGATATTTCAAAAACAGGTTTCTATAAAACAATTTTTCTTTAAAACATGTACACAATTAAAGGTTTATTTAAAACTGCATAACAATAATGTTCAATACTATTTTCATAGGAAAAAGCTAAACATATATTTTTCTTTATTTCCAAAAAATAAAAAAAAAAAAAAGACTAGAAAATTGCTTAATGGTCAATAGGATTATGACTAATAATATTAAACTGCAGTTAAAGACTACACTGTACAATTCATACTAATAAAAATAATACTCTGCATATGACTTTTCAGCCAAATTGGACACATTGTTTTATTTAATAAGAATATTATATTAAGCTGTCAGTTCAAGAAAACCTGGTTTTCTTGAACTGACAGCTTAACTGAGCTTTTCTTGAACTGAGCAATTTTGGACATTCAAGAAATATATTTAACATTTTATATTTGCATTTTTGTTCTTTTCTTTCTCTTAAACACTCTAAAAGTTTATGAAAATATCAATTATTTCATGCAGCAAAAATAATACTCTAAATTAAGTACTTATAAATACATAGTATATTTTAGGTATAGGCTAGTCAGTTACTGAAGGAAGGAAGAAGGTATTGCATAAGTTACACTTATGAAAGACAATAGAGGCATCAAGGCTTAACGTGTCATAATTCTTGCTATTGAAGGTAACACTTCTGCTTGGATAGGCTGACATGGAATGGATTCCCCATCTACTGTCATATGTCCATCTGATGAAAATGGTTCCAGTCTGAAAGCATGAATTGGAATTATAGTAACATATGGGTTATTAACATGAGTACCATCTTGAAGAGATGTCAAGAAATTAATAACTTGGGTTCGGGATATATCAGAATGAATTATTACCAACCACATCAGACCATCATCTAATTTTGCATCTGGGGCAAAAAAAACATCTGATGATAAGTGAGTTTGGTGCGAAACAAATACTAAGACAAACTCATCCTCTACTATTACCCAATTATCAGGTACAGGTTTATCAAGTGGTGGGAGTAATGAAGAGTGATTATTTACAGATTTTGAATTCATAATAATTTCGGATTTTCTTTTACTAATGTTTTGAGCAATATCATCCACAAGTGAAAATTCTGATACATGAGGCTGTGTTAAATATTCATTAACAGCTGTGGCTGCTTCACATGAAGAGCTTTCAGGAGTAATGCACTTGTATTTTATAAGCTGAACCTCACTATTTGCTTCACTGACTGCAACAGTTCCAATGCTCTTTGAGCGTCCTACAGTTTCATAAAGATCACCGGTATCATTCTCCTCTTCTATAGTATTTTGTTCGGTCCAGTCCACAGTTCTACTCCTTGATAACTTGAATCCATTTCGTTTTCTCTTCTGTACAGAAAAGTTTGTATATCCAGTAACAGGTAAATATGATAATCTGCCTCTGTATCTTCTCAAACCTGTAGAAAATAAATTATAATAATCAAGAAGGCAATCTGAATTACTAATAATTATTTAAAAAATCAAATTAACTATAGTGAAACCCAATTAAATGTATAATGATTAATGCTACATTTCCTAAATGTCTGGAGAATGAGTATTCCATAAAGCAACAAGCTCAACCCCCCCCCCCCATATATATATATATATAAAAGGGAGTTATACATTGCATTATTGAATACTCATCGAAAATTCTGATAGCCAGCAAACATGGCCCATGATTGCTGGCTATCAGAATCAGATATGACAACTGGAATAGAGTGATGACAGAAGAGGTAAGAGAGGAAGAGAGTACCACTAATGATATCAGACCGACTTAAGTCCAGATAGGGTAGAAATGCAAGAAAACAATGTACTATAGTTGTGAGTTTGAAGCTATTTGGTGTGAAGTGGAGGCCAACACAATGAAATATATGGTGGAGTGGTGCTACAAATGTGGCAGCTCAGTTGCAAGGGATGAAGAAATGCATCATATAAAGAAATGCAGTTAGGGTAGAAATGCAAGAAAACAATGTACTATGGTAGTGAGTTTGAGGCTATTTGGTGTGAAGTGGAGGCCAACATAATGAAATATATGGTGGAGCTACAAATGTGGCAGCTCAGTTGCAAGGGATGAAGAAATGCATCGCCAGTTTAGCCTTATGGGTACTAAACAAGTGATCACTATGAGTGACTTTAATTATCTGAACACTGATTGGGTAGAAGAGAAATTTCACAATAAGAATGAAGAGGAATTTATTGAATTGTTTCAAGATAACTTTCTCAAGAGCATATGAAAGAAGAAACTTGAGGTCTATGGAAAATAAACTTCCAACATCTTTCTCTAAATCCAGAGTAATTTAATAATAAGGTGGTACACCTTTTGGCAACTCGTGTAGGTAAATATGGCCCCTTCATTGCTTCTGCCTTAGTATCACCACTTCTGGGTCTGGCTCCCACTGACGAGACCTTAATAAAGGTCGAAACAGGTCTGGGTAGTGGCTCTTCCCTTAATGCATAGCATTATACATGTCTGCAAGGAGATGTGCTTTGCATTGAAGACACTTATAATTCTATGCATTAAGGGAAGGGCCACTATCCTTTATCCAAGTGTAAGCACAAACTTTGTTTGCTTACACTTGGATAAAGGATTAAACTAAATTTATTATAGTCTAACCAAGTGGAAAATAAACTTCCAACATCAAAAGAGTGTTAGAGTTGTTCATAGCATTAGAAGGGGTCTTTGTTAGGAATATGACTATTTTACCACCAGTTAGTGAAAGTGATCAAGCCGTGCTTTCTTGGGAAGTATCTCATTATATTGATGTTCCCACTGGAACAGGTTACGTGCTGAACTACAAAGTTAGAAATTATGATCAACTTAGGAGAATACTATCTTTCGTCCCATGGTATCAGTTACTGAATGGGAAAAATATCAACAATGTATAGGAATCTTTGAAAAAGTGCTTAAATGAGGTGGTATCAGAATGTATTCCTAGTGTCCAAAGAATAAATTGGTTGGGAGTGAAATGGATGTGAAACCTTATTATGCAAGAGATCCACAAGAAGAATATGATGTGGAAAGAATATTGCAAGAATAAGAGTGAGACGAGTTATGAAATATATAAAGCACAGACAAGAAAAGTAACAAATATTGTGCATAAACTAAATTGGAGTATGAAAAGAAATAGGCTATGCAGGCTAAAGGCAATCCAAAAAATTTTTTATCAGTATGCCACAAGCAAAAGAAAGAATGAATGTGGAAGGATAACTTTACTGAATGCAGATGTTACTTTAGTGTCAGAAACTAATGAGATTGTTGAATTAATGAGTGCTCATTATGCTAAGATATATCATCCAGGTGTATGCAACATGGTGCACAGTGCTACTACTAAATTGGATGCAGAGTTAGAGGTGCATGAAAATGGGGTTGAAGAGTTGTTGCAAAACCTGAATAATAATTTTCAATATCCATCTGTCCCTATCATCATGTTTGCTAAAGAAATGTTCAACCAAATTGGCTAGACTTTCACATGTTTGCATAACTTGAGTCTCAACTCAGGAATGATACCACAGGAATGTATGATAGTTCCATTGTACAAGGATGGTACAATGGAACTGACCTATCACTATCTCTGGCGTAGTGAAGATTTTAGAGAAGTTGGTAAGAATTTGCATACAGAAATGGGTAGACAAACAAGCTATAATCTGTAAGCAGCAGCATGGGTTTACTAAAGGAAGGTCATGTTTTAGCCATTTGGATAAAGGGAATGGATACACTATGATGATATGGGTTTTCTAAGGCATTTGATAAGATATACCACATGAAAGGCTGTTGGATAAACTGAAGAATATGGGATTGGAATATAAACTTTTCACTTGGATCAGTGGATGGTTGACAGAATGATATCAAAAAGTGGTATATGATGGTAAAGTATTTGCCAACTTTACCACCATATACCAGTAGTAAATTTGCTAGATGTAAGGTGACCAATGGTGTACCTCAGGATTCAGTCCTTCAGCCATTGGTGTTCAATATGTACATTAATGACATTAGGAAGGGTCTAACAAAAAGCCTATTCAAAATATTTTGTAATTGCTGGATATCAGTAGCATCCTTGATTGCTCTGCCTATCTTCACATCATCAGCAAACAATTGCACATCTCCTGTTAGACCCTTTTTTTTATTAAATAAAAAAAAGGGTCTAACAGGAGATGTGCAATTGTTTGCTGATGATGTAGTGTGAATGAATTTAGGGAAAGGCATGACATCTGGTTTGAGTACTGTATAGCTTCTCTAGATAAGTCCTTCACTCCCTGGAGGTCTCAGAAAATAATATGCATATATAAGTGATCTGCTCCAGCTGAGTAGATCTAATCCAGTCCACAGTTTTGGTGATGACAGCACACTGCACTCCTCCCTTGCAATGCACAAATCACCATAATCTGGAGAACCTTAACCTCTGATTACTTAAATTCTGATCTCCAAAACATTCACCAATGGGGGTTTGGATAACTTTGTCAATTTCAATGCTATCAATACCAACTCTGCTTTATTTCTCACATAAAAGAAGCATTGTTTTCCAGTCTTATATTTGACAACATCCAAATCATTATTCAAGATGAGATTTACCTTCTTGGGATAACTCTAACCTCAAATCTCTGTTGGGCACAAATATATTACAAATATTGCCTCCTCTTCATCAAAAAAATTAGGTTTTATCTTTTGCTCTAACTTTACTTTAACTCCAAACAGCTCTTAATTCTATTGAAATCACAAATCCATCCAGTTATTGAATATGTGGGAATAGTGCCCCTAAGAGGCCCCCCCCAAAAGTATTGGATTCTACATAGAAAAGGGTAGTCAAGTTGATTAATAAACACTCTCTCAATAATACAGCCCACTCACTATATACGCATTTAGTTTCTGCTGCTTGCATCTTCTATAAATATTTATATGGCTGCAATTCATTAAAATTGGCATGAATAAAATTCTCATCCTCTCTCTCTCTCAAACTCATCCAAACATGCAAAGAATTCAATCAACACACACTTTCACAGTTCAACTCCAAACCCACAGAACAAATTTCTCTTCTTCTTCTTCATTCATCCCTTCCGCTGCTACCCTCTGGAACAGTCTCTCGCAACATGTTTTCCAAAGAACATAATCCACAACTCTTCAAGTCAAATGTAAACAAGTTCCTTCTTACCCATCCACAGTACTAGTGTATTATAGGTTGATAAAGCTTTTTTGGATGGGTTATCCATTAAAAACTCTGTAAATGAGAGTTCATATGCATTCTCTGTATTAATGCTAGAAACTGATCCTTCATCTCTGACTAATATTAGAATTTTTTTTTTTTTTTTTTTTTTGTAGGATATCTTTGTTTCACTTCTATGTCTGATGTCAAAAATCAAGGCTCCCTCTTCCACAAAGGAGCACAGAGGGTGGGGAGCAGGAGATGTTTAGGCCATTGAGCCTGTCAAGTGCAAGAAGAATGATTGTTATGGGAGATTTTAACTACAGCAGTATTATTATTATTAAGAGAGACCTCCAGGGAGTCAGAGACTCATGGTTGGAGGCCATACACTACACACACACCAGCTATCATACTTATTCTTGAATTCATTCACACTGCTTGCACTCACAACATCCAATGGCAATCCAATCATGCACCACCTTCTGAGAGAAATCTAGCCCTTCTTCGCGGCCTTCATTCTCAGCTTCTAAGGATGCCCACTTGTCCTTTCCCCACCCTCCATAAATTGAAAAATCCCATCAATTGAAATCCTGTATGATCCTTTCAGCAGTTTGTAAGTCTCAATCATATCAACCCTCTTTCTCCTGTTTCCTAGTGTCTGCAGTCTACAAATTCTCAATCTGTCTTCATAATCAGTATTCCACAATCCTGATATCATTTTTAACTCTCCTTTGTACTCTCTCACAACAGGAACTAGGCGACCAGACCCGTGCACAATAGTTTAAGTGAGGTCTTATCAAGGCCTTGTAAAGAGGCAAAATAACATCCTTATCTTTACATGTGAACGTTCGTTTCAGCATTGCAATTACCTTTTGAGTTGTATTTGCAATCTTTGCCACATGGCCTCTAAACTTCAACTTCCTATTTATTAACACTCGAAGATCCCTAGCCTCATCAGTTTCTTCTAGCCTAATCCCACCAATATAATATGACATTGGATATGTAATCATGCCGAAGTGAATTGCTTTACATTTACTGACATTGAACTCACACCTATTTTCCCATGCCCACAATTTCAGTCTATTCAAATCATTCTGCAAAGATTGCATATCAGCATCATTCCTGATTACTCTCCCTATCTTTGCATCATCAGCAAATAACTGTATGTCGCTTGTCAAATCCTTCCCAATATCATTAATGTACAGATCGAATAACAGTGGACCAAGCACTGATCCTTGGGAAGTATCTCATTATATTGATGTTCCCATTGTGGTACACCACTTGTTACCTTAAACTTGCAAGCTCAGATCTCCCATATACCACTTTTTGATATCTCTCAGTCAGCCATCCTCTTATCCATGGTAATATTGTATAACCCAAACCCATTTTCTCCAATTTATGCAGCAGTCTGTCATGTTGTATTCTGTCAAAAGCCTTAGCAAAATCCAAAAGTATCATGGTGTATCCATTCTCCTTGTCTAGTTCAATGGTAACATTGTTATAGAATGTGAGCAAGTCGCTAAAACATGACCTTCCCTCAGTAAACCCATGTTGTTCATTGCAAAGTAGAGATTATCTGTCAACCCATTTCTGAATGCCGGCCCTAACTATTTTTTCCAAAATCCTCACCACCACTCCTGAGATACTAATTAGTCGATAGTTTGATACATCGGTCTTTGCACCACCCTTATGCAATGAAATTACCATACATTCCTTCCATTCTTGCAGAATCTTCCCTGTTCTGAGACTCATATTAAACATTCCAGTCAAAGGAATGATCAATTCAGCTGAACGCTCTTTTAGCACACGTGCTGATATTCCATCAGTCCCTATTGTTGAATTCTTATTCAGTTCGTGCAACAGCTCTAATACCTCGGCCTCACACACCTGCATTTCTTCATCTAGTGAAGATGTAACAGTGAGCTCAATGTTGCACACACCAGGTTGATAGCTTTTAACGAAATGGGAACTCATTAACTGAACAACCTCTTCTGCATCAGTAACCCTCATGCCATCTGGATTTAGAAGAGTTATTCTTTCTTTTACTTGCAGTATATTAATAGAATTCTTGTGGGTTGTCTTTAGCACACAGAGCCAGTTTCTTTTCATAATCAGACTTTGCTTTCCGTACAACAGTTGTGACTATTCTAGCCTACTGCTTATAACATTCATAACGGACATCATCCTTATGAAACGGTATTCCTTCCACATCGTCCTTTTCTTATGAATCTCTTGGTTAATAAGATTACATATCCATTTGACTCCTACTCTATTTATTCTTCGAACTCTCGGGACACACTCTGATATCACATCATTTAAGTATTGTTTAAATGCTTCCCATACACTGTCAATATCCTTTCCATCCAGTAACCAATCCCATTCCACTGAACTCAGTATACTTCTCAATTGGTTTCCTGCTTTGTAGTTCAACATGTAACCTTTTCTGAATGGAACATTCATAAACTTAGTCATTTCCCAAGTGAGTACTGCATGATCACTGTCACAAACTGGAGGCAGAATAGTTACATCTTTAACTGAAATGCCCTCTGACACTATAATCAAATCTAGCACTCTTTGACCTTGAGTTCCTTCTGTCACATGCTGCTTGAGGATGTTGTTCCGCAACAGCTCAATAAATGCATTTTCATTCTTCTCATGAGATTCTACTGCTACCCAATCAATATTTGGATAATTAAAGTCTCCCATTATGATTACTCTTTTCCCGCTCACCTTTTCTATTTGGTGATGCATTTCTTCATCATCAGCAACCGATCCAGCAGGTCTGTAACAACACTCCACTATGTAATTTGTCTTGTTAGACTCCACTTCACACCAGATGGCTTCAAACTCGCTGCCACATGAAATATTGTTAGTAGTATTACTACAATCATATATAAGCTGGGAAGAGGAAAATGCATGTAATAATAAGGAATCGAATTTCTAAAATTCTTGAGGGACAAAAATCTTAGGCAACATGTAATAGAGAGAACAAGAGGTTCAAGAGTTCTGGATTTGGTCATAGCATCAGAAGAGCTGATAATAACTGAGATGACATCCCCCCCCCCTCAAGTTGGAGAGAGTGACCATGACTTGGAAGATGAATAGAAATGCAGGAGTATCAAAGAAAAGGGAAAAGTGTACATATATGGAATTATAAGGCGAGTGATTATAATAGTCCTAGATATCAACTTGGGACAGTTCCATGAAGGGAGGAATTGGAAGGGCGAGATATCATTAGTGCTTGGGAAATTGTGAAGGAATATTTGTTAGCAGCAATTGTAAGCTATATTCCATGAATGAATAAGAGAACACAATTTGTGTTCTCTTCTTCATTCGTGATGACAAACAATATCAAACAGGGACTGCAGGTGAAAAATAGATTATGGAAGAGATATATGGAGAGGGGTGGAGAGCAAATGCATGAAGAATATAAGACTCAGGCCAGGAGAGTGAATAGTATGGTGAGGAAGGCAAAACTGGAATATGAGAAGACACTGGCAATTGGCATTAAGATGCAAAGAAAATCCTAGGGAATTTTTTAGTTATGCAGCCAGTAGGAGAAGAAATGATTGTGGAAGAATGACACTGTTAGATAAAAATGGGAATAGAGTGACTGATGCAGAGGATACAGTGGAGTTGTTCAATGAACACTTTATTGGAGTATTTCATCCTAGAGAAATAGATTTTAATACTAGAAGAATAGGGCAGGTTCGAGGTTTAGAGGAGAGTATGTTCCAAATGCTGAGTACTCTGGATGTCAGTAAAGCTGTGGGACTGGATGGTATTTCACCACAGGTTATGAGATAATGTGCTAAAGAAATGATAGTTCTATTGACCTGGCTTTATGAAAGTCTGGCTATGGGAAAGATACCCAGGGAATGGAATGAAGGCGAGATAGTGCCATTGATTAAGTTAAGGGTGGTAGCAGACTGGAAGTGTCTAATTATATGGCAGTTTGTGTGTCATCAGTAGTTGTTAAGGTCTTGGAGAAATTAGTGAGGCACCTATACAGCGTTGGGCAGATAAGGGTAATGTTATCTGTGAGAATCAACATGGATTTGTTAAGGGGTGTTCTTGCTTTAGTAATATGATTGCCTTTTATAATAAAGTGACAAGAGCAGTTGATGAGGGAAAGGTATATACTGCCATTTTTTTGGATTTTGCAAAGGCATTTGACAGGGTGCCACATGATAAGCTGATACTTAAGTTGCAACACATGCACGTAGATGTCGGGTTAGTCAATTGATTCAGGATTGGCTGTCTGATAGGTATCAGAGAGTTGTGTATGGTGGGGCAATATCAAGGAGGCAGAAGGTTACAAGTGGGGTTCCACACGGCTCAGTACTGGGCCATGTATTGTTTAATCTTTATATCAATGACATTGTCAGTGGATTGCAGGAGAATATTCAGTTGTTTGTAGATGATGCAAAGCTGAGAAGGTTTATTAGTAATAGTGCAGATGTGGTAGCCCTGCAAGAGGATTTGAATAAGCTAGACAGATGGGCAAATGAATGGGGGGATGTCAGTTTAATGCAGCAAAATGTAAGGTCTTGAGGTTTGGGACACATTGATGGGACGCTGCATACTCTACTAGATGAGGTAGGGGGAGACAAGAGATCTGGGGTTGATGATTGATAGAAACCTGAAATTCAGGGGGACATATTGCAAAGGTGGTGAAGGTAATACAGAGGATTGCTGCAATAATGAGAAGGATGCCGACCTGCAGAGATAAAAGAGTATCATTCCATTGTATAAGACCCTGATCAGACCACAGATTACTGTTCTCAGATTTGGTCCCCAGGATTTGAAGGGGATAAATTAACTGTGGAAGATACAAAGACGGATGACAAAGATGGTCTCAGGACTGTACAATGTTAGTTATGAGGATCAGCTGAGGGAATGTGGACTGCAGAGTTTGGTGGATAGGAGGAAGAGGAGGAGGAGAGATGATGTGATTGAGACTTTTAAACTGTTGAGAGGTGGTTACAGGGTTGACACTGGGGAGTTCTTTTGCTTGGCTGAACAACAGGAAGGAGTGATGACAAGGAATCATCCCTGGAAGTTACAAAAGGAAACTGTGAGCAAGAGGGTGAGGAGTGGTTTCTTTGCATGGAGGGTGGTTGAATTATGGAATGCATTGCCTGATAGAATGGTGAGAGCGAGAACGGTCAATGAGTTTGAGGAATAGTATGAAAGATTGTGTTTCCTAGGAGGGACCTCCTGCAATGAGTCTTTTGACTCCATGGAGGCCTAAACAATAATAATAATAATAATTATAATAATAATAAATATTCATACTTGCTTTGTTAACTTTCAGAAATCATTCAACAGTATAAATCAGAAAATGGTACGAGCTGTACTTGAATTATACAAAGTGGAATGAAACCCAACATATGAAATATCAACGGTAATGCACAGGTTGTGTGAATTGTGGAAAAAGAGAAAGATGGTTCCAGACAAGGAGACCAAATATTCTTGAGCATCTTTATCATGCATTTGGAAAGAATAATGGATATTATTTATTTATTTATTTTTGTGTTTTATGTGACTCTCACCCACGAAAGGTTATAAAACCTGTGAACATTAGTTCTGTGCGTTAGCTAAGCATTTCTTTTTTTTTTTTTGTACATTTATTTTTTATTTTATTTATTTATTTATTTTTATCTGGTCTGGAAACCCTAGAGAACAAACTATTCTTCTCTTCTTCAAGCTCCTTCAAACTATTTGTCTGTTAATTTTCTTATAGCTGGTACTATGAAAATACCTTCTTTGAGCTTACCACTTAATAGTAGCAAACAAAACTTAAAATATTCATTATTCTTAGCTAGTTCTTAAATTTTTCATTAGTCCCAATTTTACATGAAGTGGTAATGAAATTGGTACCAACTTACTTTTTCAGAGAATATTTTTCTGAAGTCTAGTAGGAAGATTTCTCTTCTTCAATTACAGGATCTGCTGTTTCATTCACAAATGAAAAATGATATTTTCATTTCACCACTCTCTGTATGACTATAAAATCTGTTTGAGTCTGCTTGCCATAGAATCATGCAGATTTTCAAATCTCCACAAATTAATGATTTTTGTCCTTTGTATTTCACTTTATCAAAAAGAAGTTCAAGATTTCTATAAGTTAACAGAATGAGTAACCAGGATGGAGGTAAAGATAGTATTACATTTTTTAAAGGAACACCTTTCCAGCTTATTTTAGATAACTCAATGAATAACTTGTATCGGCATGAATAATATTTTATCTACATAACCAGTTACAAGTCCAGAAATATGAGTGTAATACAATGGCCAATCTTATTAAATTACAAATAAATAAAGGTATAAATTCATTCTCATAACTTCTATATAAAAAACAAGTAAGTCTCCCCCAAATTAAATCGAATACCTACTTTGCTAGATCCATATTTCTGATCAAATTAGTTAATTTGCTTTGTGTAAACTCTCACAGTTAATTGCAAATCTGGTTTCTAAATTACAATCAGAACTATCGAACTATGTTAATCCAGACATTCTACAAACACTTGAAAGAATTACTGACAATTCGGCCAAGCATACCCTGGAAAGGAATAAAGAAAAACTCGAGAAAAAATTCCACAGGTTGAAACAACGGCAAAATATGGCGGCCAATCACAGGAATCCACCCAATCAGAGGACTTCCTCCCCGAGAAACAACAATGAACAACAAACAAGGGAGACAAGGAGTGACCAACCACCGACAAGCAAGAACCATGTGATTAACCTATCAAGCCACACCCTGAACAACGGCGAACTCACGCTGCTGAATAAAGGACTGAACTGCGCAATAGCACCTAAAAAGGTAAACAAATTGGATTTTATCTACCACATTGAAAGAGGCATCAGATCCCTACCTAACACATAGCAGATAAAATACGACTAGAAACCAGTAATGTCCTAAATACCAAGAAAACCATACAGAACAACTTGACTAAAACAGAATTAGCAGCAATTAAATCATTAAAAGCCAAACAAAACATAATAATAACGAAAGCGGATAAAGGCAGTGCCACTGTTGTCCTTGACAGGTCAACATACATACTGCAAATGAACCAGCTAGTAGCTGATAACAACACATATAAAATGGTAAATTATAACCCAACAAAAAGGATAAAGGACAAAACAGAAAAACTACTAAAGTCCATCACTTCTTAGCCACCAGACACAGTTAAAAAACTCAAACCCCACTATGCCCCCCCCCAGAATATATGGGGTTCCGAAAATACACAAACAAAATGTGCCCCTTCGACCAATAGTGGAAGGAATAGACAGTCCCAATTACCACCTAGCCAAGAAATTAGCGGCAACACTCAAGGAGGTGGTAGGTCATTCCCCCTCCTACATAAAAAACACACACCACTTTATAAACAAAATCAAAAAATAACACTCGACAAAGATGACTTATTAGTCAGTTTTGACGTTTCTGCCCTTTTCACTAATGTCCCCATCAATGACACAATTCTCCTACTACAGAACAAATTTCCGCCCGACATTACGGCTCTCTTTGCCCACGTACTAAAGTCCGGTTACTTCGTGTGGCAAAAATTCCGCCTACAAAAGGAAGGTACAGCCATGGGCTCACCATTATCCCCCCCCCCAATTGCGAACTTCTACACGGAAACCTTTGAGCAAAGGGATCTTGATTCCGCCACGCTTCGACCGACAATCTGGCTCAGATATGTTGACGACATGTTCACGATCTGGCCGCACGGGCGACAAATGCTAAACACATTCCTCAGCCACCTAAACAAACAACACGAATGGATACAATTTACCATCGAAATCGAAAACCAAAATTCGCTCCCGTTCCTAGACACACTAGTTACAAGTCTTCCTTCAGGCAGTCTATCCTTCACGGTCTACCGAAAAGCAACACACACGGGCCAATGCATACATGCGAATTCATACCACCACCCAGCACAAAAATATGGAGTCATTAACACCCTTAAAAACAGAGCCACAACGATTTGCTCTAACCAGCAAGCCCTGAAACAAGAACTAAAAATCATTAGTGACACATTCATAAATAATGGCCATAACAAAAATACTGTCAATAAAATACTCTATAAAACCACAACAAAAACGAATCTAGATTACAGTAAAACCATAGCCATCCCATACATTAAAGGGTTATCGGAAAAAATCAACAGAATCCTACAACATTATAACCTCAATGCCACCTTTAAACCACCCACTGAACTTAAAACCATATTCAGCTCCTCTAAGGATCCTCTCCTCTCATTAGCACATCCTGGAGTCTATTGCATCCGCTGCACCTGTAACTTACCGTACATTGGTGAAACAGGTTGGACAATCCCTATACGCAAGAAAGAACACATGAGACACATTAAATATAACCATTATGGTGAAGCAGGCCTCTCAGACCACGCACTTAACACTTTACACCAAATCAACTGGAAAAGTACCTGCTCCTTACACCGCACAAAAACACGGTACGAAAGAAAATTTAAAGAATCCTGCAAAATCCTGATAAACCACCCAAATATCAACAATAAAGATGGTATGAAAATTCCAAGGATCTGGATGGCACACATTCAGCCAACCTAATATGAAAGATTCAACATAAGTCAGGACTCTAGCCAATCCGCTAGTATTAGAAACCATTCCACTCCAACTGGCTGGAATGATGTTAATATATGTATATAGTAGACAACACAAATAATAGGACTCTAGCGTTGATCTATTTTTATTTATTTATTTATTTATTTATTTATTTTTTCACCAGAGGTCAGGCCAACAATTGTGGTAGCGGTTGGTCAGTGTCTTTAACGAACCAGTCTGATTGTAGTATAGCTTGTTTCTTGTGTATATTTGTATGCTCCAGAAGATGACCTTGACATAAAGGTCGAAACGTCGAATTGTAAATTTTAGTAATATTAAACTAAAGTTTTTATTCAAACATGGTAGTTGTCTCCATAATTTCCAAAAATGCATTCGGATCACCGTGCAAGGCTAAAAGAAAGGTCTCACAGTTAATTCTCACTTTAGGCTGGTAAAGAGTCACTTTCATTGTTCATATCACATTCCTGAAAACTACATTAAGCAATTCTGGTGGTTAACCTGCTTTGCTCATCCAGTGTGCAAAGGCATGCTGGTTAAGCAAAAATAACAATTTTCTCAAAGCTACACTATCTGGATAGAAAAAGGAAGAAACCTAATGTTACCTTAAGTTAATTTCTTCAACTATTCAGCATTCATATGTGGCAAAAAGAGAAAATCTGTTCCCGGCAACTTCTGTTTAGCCTGAATCCAGCTTGTTCTTCAC
Organism: Typopeltis vanoorti; assembly: GCF_054136105.1. Lineage (NCBI taxonomy): Eukaryota > Metazoa > Arthropoda > Arachnida > Uropygi > Thelyphonidae > Typopeltis > Typopeltis vanoorti. The sequence goes on along the minus strand of NC_143569.1, from coordinate 59,227,310 downwards.
CAAGCTTCTCTTCCACAATTTTTCTTAGCTGTTTCTCGAGTATACTTGCATGAATCTTACTAGGAACACTCAGTAGGGAAATACCTACTGTAATTCTCACATTCAATTTTATTTCCTTTTTTACAGATGGGTACTATGAGAGCTCTGCTCCAATTATCTGGAATTCAACCCTCTGACCAGGCCTTCTGAATTATGCAAAGTAGTCACTGTAAAATTTTTATACCTTCATATTTGATTGAATGATTAGAATGCCTTGCCTGAGAGGGTGGTGTCTGCAGAGAATTTGAGTGTATTTAAGGTGTGGTATGAACTGTGTGTATGACAAATGGACCTCCTGATGAGTCTGACTCCATAGGATCTTAGGATAATGATAATAATAATAATAATATCTGAGCATTTCTGGTCGCTGCCTTTCCAAATTTCAGGTTTTTGATGCCTTTTTCTACTGCAAGTATAGATATGTATTCCTGACTGCATTCCTGTTGGGAGTTTTCTACAGGAATAACTGTGCTGACACTGCTTGTTTCGTTTAGCAGTCTTTCAGAGTAATTACTCGACATCTAGAATATCTATCTTCAGTTTTCATGTTACCTTTATCATCTGATTTCTTTTACAGTACTTCTTCTTCCTCTATTTCTAAGCTTTTCAATAGCCTCCAGAATATTTTGCCACATTCCTGATATTTATTTTCTATGTTCTTACCAGTCTTTAGCTAACTTTACGTAGTGCTTCTCTTTCTTACATATTTATCTGTATTCTCTAAGAGCACAAGCTGACTTACTTGCTAGGAATTTTAGATATGCTTTCTCTTTTCTCTGACTGCCTCTTTAACTTCCAGACTCCACCATGGAGTTCTGATTTGTCTGCCTTACAGAAAACCCTCATCACATGCCTCCCTGGCTGAATCAATCAATGATTTCTTTATAGTTTGCCACAGAATCTCTAAAGTTTGGTTCTTGTTTTCAAACTCTTTCATTTTTAATTTGATGATGTTTGTATATTTGAGTCTGTAGTTCACCTCTGAAAGCTGCTCAACTTTGATTTATTTTAAAACTTTCTTACACACTCTTCTTTTCAGTATGAAATCCAATTTTATCCTGCTCAAAACTAAAGAGTGATCACTTCCTATTTCAAATCTTCTGTATACCTCCTGTGTCCTGAACCAGTGGGAAAACATCGCTATCAACTGTAGCATAGCCAATGAGACTTCTCTTATTTCTTGTATCTTTTCTCCATGTGAATTTGTGCCCCTTTTATGTTGGAATATGATGTTAGTAATAACTAATCCATGTCTTGAACAGAAATTCAGAAGGTATTTACCATTATTATTAGCTATGAGCATTTCTACAAATTTTCCCCAAACATTTCTATATGTCTGGTAATCATTTCCTAATCTGCTATTTAGATCTCCACCAAGTATCAACTTTTCCTTTCTCATTGTGCTGCTCCTCTAATGCCTAAAAAAATTCCTCTATTTCTTTCTTGGGAGAACTTTCCATGGGAACCATAAACACAAATAAGTCTCATTGTCCAATTCCCTATTCTGATATTTGTCCACATCACAATACTTGATATTGCCTGCCATTCAAGAAGACAAGTAACAGATCCCTTGGAAAGTTCAAACATAATGTTGCATTAACTTGTTCCAGTATGAGTGCTCGCTTTATCTGGTAATGGATAAGTAGCTATTTACAAGAATGCACACATGTGTATAGAACAGCATTACATTATAATACCAGAGCCAAATTTAGGATAGGTGAGGGACATCAGTTCTGGATTCAACATTCACTGTACTCCTGACTATCTGGACTAAATGGGGGGAAAAGAATGCAGAGATATTGAAAAATATGGATAATCTGAACTTGATTGAAATTTAACAAATGTACTACTTATTTGGACTATAGTGGCTTTTTCTGTACATTTGTACACATTATTTAATCAGATAATCTACAACTTTTGCTGTATTTGAAGGCATTTTCCTAGGTTGTACAATCGAAAAAATGATATATAAAAGAAATTACATCACTAAATTACCACACTAGCAAACATATTGACCCATCTTTTAGCTAGACACAAGCTGGGAAATATCCTCTTCTCAGACACGTTCCATGCTCCTTTTGTGCATGCTAGGAGATGAGTCACCCAGGGACATATCCATTTTTATGAACCAAATGTTCTCTGTATATGTATTTATAATGCATAATTTTTCTCCTGATATAATCAACACTGTGTAACAACAATTTGACTTTAGAGCTTAGAGTATGCATAGTTAAATGCTATGTATGGTCTGTACTTCTGTAAACTTGGACCTTGAAGACAACATTGATAAAAAAACTTGCGGCCTTTGAGATGTGGTTATATAGACAAATGTTAAAAATCCCATGGACAGCAAAAACATCCAATCAAGAAGTACTGGAACAAATGGGGAAATCGCGTGAACTTTTAGATACCATAAAGAAGAAAAACTACATATCTTGGTCACCTACTTTGTAATGAAAAATACAAGATACTTCAATTGATTATAAAAGGGAAGATAAATGGAAGAAGAGGACAAGGAAGACGAAGAAAATCTTAGCTAGCAGACAGTGGACTCGCATGATCTCTGAAGGACTGTTCAGAGTGGCTGAGGATAGCTCAACATTTGCCAAGGTGCTCACCGACTTCCGATAGGGGTGGTACTTAAAGAAGATACTATACATGAAAATACGAAAAAAATATTATTTTATGTTACTGTTTATTAATCTATTGTTCTGGACAATCCAATATTTAAATAAAACTAAAACCCAAGAGGCATTTTGACATGAGCGCAAAAGTATCTAGTGAATTCTAAGTATCTAACATTTTTTTTTAATCTGTATCTCTTCAAGAAAGGCAAAAAAAATTCTAGATTGGTTAATAAACTAAATAAATAAACTGTTCTAAATAAACCAAAACATCACTCTGGTTTAAATCATTTCAGGACTTGATTAAGCAACAGCAGTAGAATTCAATCATCAGGTAATGAAAACCATCCATCACCTATAATAAATTTAGTTTAATCCTTTATCCAAGTGTAAGCTGTAAGCAAACAAAGTTTGTGCCTGAAAATATCTTCAGGATTGCTTACTTGGATAAAGGATTAAACTAAATATATTATGGTCTAACCAAATGCAAAATAAACTTCCAACATCTTTCTCTAAATCCAGAGTAATTTAATAATAAGGTGGTACACCTGTTGGCAACTCGTATAGGTAAATATGACCCTTCCATTGCTTCTGCCTTAGTATCACCACTTCTGGGTCTCTGCCTCCAACTGACGAGACATCAATAAAGGTTGAAACCGGTCTGGGTAGTGGCCTTTCCCTTAATGCATAGCATTATACATGTCCACAAGGAGATGTGCTTTGCATTATGGGAGATACTGAGACAAGGAGTGATGGGAGCTTGGTCCACCTTTGCAACAAGTTGCACCACCATGCCTCAGTCCTGAAGATATTTTCAGGCACAAACTTTGTTTGCTTACAGTTGGATAAAGGATTAAACTAAATTTATTATAGTCTAACCAAGTGCAAAATAAACTTCCACCATCCATCACCTAGTTTATTTTCTAAACCTCATTAATAAATTTCGGAAAAAAAATTATAAACATTAATGCAAATTTGCTTTCATCACTTAATGAAACACCAATTTGCTTATTTGAAGTCAGACGTAGTTGCTGCTATATTTTGCAAAGTAGAGTCTACAGTTCCCATACTCTCCATCTTTTCCTCTTATATGTAATATGTTAATACCCTTTTAGGTGGAAAATGAATTCATCAGCTAGTGTGAGACCATTCCACTTGCTTGAAGTGGCAAGAAAAAGTTCAATGTTTGGTCTCTAGAGCAGGACTTCCAGATTATTATTAAAAAAAATAATAAAATAAATTTAATGACTAGAAGCCGAGAGATACCAAAATAGAAAAAAAATACTATTTATTATTTGAGGGCAAATCTTATCTTATAGTTTTGTTTTCTTAGAAAACTTCATTGGATGCATAACATTAAAAGAGAAATACAAAAATATACATTACAAGAGATAGCTATAAATTAACTTGCAAATGTATTGCTGACATTTGAAGCTGTTCTTGATGCCATTGTATTGTTGGGCACGTCCATGCTGGCATGATCTCGTATATATACGCCAAGAGTGACAATCAGATAGGTTATAACTAAGGTTAGTATTAAGATGGACTGGACTGAGGACAATTTCTGTTAATTCCACAATTCTTCTCTCCGGTTTATCGTAGTATCTAAAATGTTTTCTGATTTGTTCTAAATCACTGAATGAATGACAGAATCTTCCTAGTTAGGACAAGCAGAATTAAGAATGTGATAAGATAGTGTGCTGGCTCTAGTTCTACCATGTGCAATGTCTCTCACATGTTCTTCCAGACACAACTCAATGAATTTCTCTGTCTAACCAAAATAGGGCACACTTTAGTCACACCAAAGACAACAATAAACTCCTGGATGCATTAGGTTGTCATGTTTCAGTTTAGGTGACATTAAGTGATATAAAGTTATATCATTAGGTGATATAAAGTAAGGAATGAGGTATTCCACATTTCCCCATGAAATGTGGAATCTTCACTAAACCATGAAAAACAGCCCCAGACCACAATGCCTCTGCCCAAACCTAGATAGCTCATTTTATTGTTAATATTTGTCTGTGAAGATTGCAAGACTGTGTGCCCTTTCATATTTGTATGAGCTACTTTGATGTATATAGTCATATCCACTGTTACAAATGGTGTCCAGATATTTTGATCAGGTAGTATGCAAGGTTTTTTTTTTGTTTTCCCAAATTAAAGAATCTCAATTCAGAGTAATCTGGAGGGAGGAGAGTGTGGATGAAATATCCTCAAACTTAGTGGGTACTCGAACCAGATCATGGAAAAGAGATTTTGACAATAAAAAAAAAATAATAATTCAAAAATGACTGATAAGGGAAATATGGCACAGTGAGCTGGAAAGAATTCTATTAATGTGAACTGAATAGTATGTGATTGTGAAATAATTGAGAGTCAATCACAAACAAAGGTATTCAATAATGTTTATTACACTCATTTCATAAAATAATGTGATACAAAAAATATCACAAAAGCTGACATGCTGCAAGGAGATCTGTATGATCAATGGGGTTGAAAAGTTTTGCACATGTGCAAATTTGTCTTTCAAATCTGCCAGGTGAAAAACTATGCCTGATACACTGTGCTCTTGAGGTAACCCCAAAGCCAAATGTCACAAGGATTAAGGTCTTATGAACATGGTGGGCATTTCACAGAAACAGATTACTTTATCTTCTGTGAAATGTTGAGAAAGCTAATTGTTGAACTTCACATCCTACATGGGAAGGTGCTCCATCTTGCATCAAAACTGTTGTGTTCAGGCACCCCTGCTTTTCTGCACTTGTGGGATGACAAAACTACTCAACATGTCTTAATAATGCACAGCTGTAACTGTGCAAGTAATAGGTCCTGTTCAATAGATTTCTTTGAAGAAAAATGACCCAATAATGAACTTGGCCATAAATCTTATCCGTACTGTAACCTTTAGCAAATGTAAAGGCACTTGTTGCTAATGCACTCAAAACTACTGCATCTGGACTACAGATGCAGTAGTTTTGAGTGTTTACTGTTCCACAAACATGAAAATATGCTTCATCAATTCATAGAATGTTCCAATACCAATCCTCATACCATTCGCATGCATACGTGTTACCATGTATGCATGCGAAAAATGTTGATGCAAACATTTCTCAGATACCAGCACCCCATTTGCAACTTTCAGCTGTGACTGAGTTTATACAGGTAGCAGTGCAATGCTTTACACAAAGTTTTCCATATCGTTGTATATGTCAAATCTTGCTATGGCACGTGCACCATGAACCTACAACAGCATTTTCATTTGACTGCTTAACAACTGCAGTTGCAACATCATCAGTCATTTCTGGAATTTCAGATTTATGCCCTCTTCCTGGTTGGACTGTCAAACTGCCTGGCTCTTCAAGTCGACAAACCATGAAGTGCAGCTGCAGCATTTCCTCCCATTCCTAAGAAACACTTCACAAGCAAGGCCTTTCAGACAAAATGAGACTCAGCACAAGTCAAATGACTGTAGAGTCAGTCTTACTGCTGTTGTGTTTATACTGCAAAATACTACATTTTTTCACTCACAGTGCCAATATATCCATTATTAGTAATTTCTGAAACTAATTTATTTATTGTCAAAATCTCTTCCTCATGATCTGGTTAAGAGATCACAAAGTTTGAGGACATTTTGTCTACCAGTTCTCTCTCTCTATATATATATAGATTGCTCTGACTAGGGTACTTTAATTTCAAACACCCTTTTATGAATGGGAGTGACATTAAACCCTAAAAACACTAACTAGGGAACCACTGTCTCTTCTATTTAAGAGTAAAGTGGTTCTAGGCTGGCAACCAGATATTACAGACCACAAAATCTGTGGATGCATCAAGAAATTCCCTGAATAACTACCAAATAATATTGGGAAGGATTTAACAGGTGGCATCCAGCTATTTGCTGATGATACAAAGGCAGACAGGCAGGCAGGGTAATCAGGGATGCAACTGACATGTAATATGAGGGTGGTCTGAAAAGTTCTCGGCCTCGACCATAGATGGCAACACTATCGGCAAGGTTTTTTTTTCTAAGTTGGTACATCTGTCATAAGCATACATGTGAAATTGCAAGTCATTCTATCAAGTAGTTTGTTTTATACAGCTGTCTGAAGCAAAAGTGTTGTCCGTATCCCTTCAAATGGATAAAATTGAGTACCATGTGGTTATAAGATTCTTTGTAAAACAAGGTTTAATGCCAGAAGGAATTCATTCGAAGTTCATAAAAGCTTATGGGCACTCTTCTCCTTCGTTTTCGACAATTAAGAAATGAGCTGCAGAGTTTAAACATGACCGTACCAGCCTTGAAAATTATCCACGTGAAGGATGTACAAAATGTGTAACAATACAAGAAATCACTGATCAAGGGCACGATATGGTATTGGATAACCGGTGAGTCAAAGCGTGTGAAATTGCTGAGACTATAGGCATGTCAAAAGAATGTGTAGGATGTATTTTGCATGAAGAATTGCAAATGAAAAAGCTTTGTGCAAGATGGGTTCCACACTTGCTCACAGTAGATCAAAAATGCACTCACATGAAAATCTCAGAACAGTGCTCGGAGTGTTTTAACAAGAATAAAACTGATTTTGTGCATTGATTCATTACTATGGATGAGACTTGGATTCTGGTATGTAATACACCAGAATCCAAATAGCAGTCAAAACAGTGGACAGAAGCCAGTTGTCCAGCACCAAAAAAGACAAAGTTGGTTCCATCAGCAGGAAACATCACGGCATCGGTGTTTTGGGATGCTAAAGGCATTTTGTTTATTAATTTTGTTTAATGTTATTCAGATCTTTTAACCAGACTAGATGAAAAAATTCATGAGAAAAGACTCGGTTTGCAGAAAAAAAAATCACCTTTCATCAGGACAATGCACCTGCCCACAAAGGTGTTTTGGCAATGGGAAAATTAACGGATCTCCACTATGAATTGTTGGAACATCCACCCTATTCCACAGATTTGGCCTCCATCTGACTTCTATCTCTTCCCAAAACTAGTACTCTTCCTTGTTGGTCAGCAGTTTTCTTTGAATCAAGAGGTGATTGCAGCTGTAGAGGAGTATTTTGCAGATCTTACTGAAAACCACTACAGGGATGGGATAATGGCATTGCTGGAATAAATGTATTAGTTTTAAGGGAGATTATGTTGAAAAATAAAAATAATTTTGAAATTCTAAATTCGTTTTTTCATTGTTAGGCCAAGAACTTTTCAGACCACCCGTGTACATTCTGAATGATTTGAATAAGTCAGAATTGAGAGCATGTGAAAATGACTATTAGTTCAATGTTATAAATGTATAGTTATGTACTTTGATGTAATAAGATATCAAATGGAATATTTTATTGGTGGGATTATGCTAGAAACAGCTAACCATTAGAGAGGGATCTTGGAGTTTTAGTAGATAGGATGTGTTGAAATTTAGCAAAAATTGCAAATATAACTCAAAAGATCATTGCAATGAATGAGAATAAGAACTACAATGTATAAGCAACTTTGGTTAGTGAACAATTGAATGTTGATTATTATGGAAGATTTAAATCATGGCGGTATAGATTGGAATGAATTGATAGCATTTGGGAGGAAATGCCTTTCTTGAGAGGCAACTATCTCAGGCAGTATGTAAAGGAGGGCATGTGAGGATTGAAACTTTTAGATCTGATAATTTCATAAGAGGATGCAATTGTGAATGGAATTTTGCACTTCCTGGATGAGAGTGATCATGAAGTAATCACCTGAGTAGTGGCTAACCATATGAAGACTTTTGTGAGGAAAGGATATATGTGGAAGTACAAGGCTGGTGATTATGACAAGTTTAGGAGATTGCTTGGAGCTACAGCACGGAATGAGGAATTGAGCAGTAAGGAAATATATGCTACTTGGGAACTGAAATACATAACAGTATTGGTAAAGGAATGTCTTCCTAAGGTCAAAAGGGGTGAAAGATAAGTGTAAAATGGATGAATGAATTAAGCATGAAATCTGGAAAAAGAAGACACTTTGGAGGCAGCACAAGATGAATAATGGTAACAATCAGTTGCACGAATAGTATAAAGAGCAGGCCTCAGTTGGTAAGAACAACATGTTCTTACCATTCTTTTTAACTGCTGCAGAGGACATACTTCAGGTATTCAGTAAGAGGATTACATCATCAGGATATTTCATCCTCAGCATGAAATCAAAAGTTCAAGTGTAGAGAATGAAATGAGATAAGACATAATGGTGAATGAGCAAGAAGTATGTAAGGAATTAAGTAAGCTAGATGTCATTAAGTCAATAGGACTTGATGACATAACACTATGTGTCTTAAGAAAATGTTCCAAGGAGTTAACACCAATTTTGGCCTACCTGTTTAACAAGAGTGCTGCAACAGCACAAGTCCCAAAGGAGTGGAAGGAAGGTAAATTAGTTCCACTTAACAAAAGTGGTGATAAGGCTAAAACAACAAAGTATAGGCAAATCTGTCTATTTGGAGTTGCAGTATTAGAGAGGTTGGTGAGAGATAGGATACAAGTTGGTTGATAACAATAGTATTCTTTGTTCTTGTCAGAATGGGTGTGTTAAAGGGAGGTCATGTTTTACCAACTTGCTTATGTAATATAATAAGGTAACAAATGTATTGAACAAGGGAGATGCATATACAGTAGTATATTTAGTTTTGCAAAGACTTTTGATAGATTGCCATACCATAAGTTGGTCACTAAATTGAAGCAGATGGGACTGGATGATAGATTAGTGAGTTGGATAGGGCTCGTAGATAGGTATCAGCAAGTTATGTATGGGGACACCATCTCGAAAAAGGAATGCTACAGGAGTCTGTTTTGGGACCATTGTTATTTAATTTGTATTTAATTTATACTAATGATATTGGGATGAATTTAACTGGTGATATACAATTTTTTGCAGATAATACAAAACTGGGGAGAGCGATGAGGAATCAAAGAGATTTTGTAGCCTTACAGGAAGGTTGCGCAGATTATATGACTGGACAACAGTATGGAACTGTCAATTCAATGTTGCAAAATGTAAGTTTCTGAAATTTGGTAGGCAACAATCGGATGCAAAGTATACACTTGGCAAGGATATTTTGGAGGAACTCGAGAAGATAACAGACCTGGTAGTAGTGATGGTCAAGGATCTGAAGTTCAGAGGCTAGCATAGATTGTGAAGACATCACATTAGATTATGGCAATGATGTGGAGGACCTTAACTTGTAGAAATAAAGTTCTGGTTCCATTGTATAAGGCCTTGATCAGGCCTCGTACAGATTACTATGCACATATTTAGTGGTGAGGAAATATTGGAAAGGGTCCAGAGAAAACCAATTAAGGTCGTAATTGGTCTCTGGGATGTGGGATATGAGGACAGATTGAGAGAATGCAGTTTGAAAAGTCTTGTGAATAAGAAGAGAGGGAATATGATTGAGACATTTAAGTTGGTAATGGATTGTTACCAGGCTAATGTGGAAGAATTTTTTTAATAGAATGGGAGAAAGGGGTAGAAATTACAGACATACCTGGAAGCTGTATAAAGAGAGTGTGAGCAGGGGTATAAGGAGCAAGTTCTTTGAATGGAGAGTGGTTGGTGAATGGAATGCGTTGCTTGATATGTGGTGAATGCAGATACATTGAATGATTTTAAAGCACAGTTTGATGGGCATTGTGTGTAATAGGATCTGCCTCTTGCTATGAGTGTTTTTTTTTACTCTGTGGAGGTCTGGTATTAATAATAATAATAATAATAATAATAATAATCAGAAAGTCATTTTGCCTCTTTGCAAGGCTTTATTACAACCTCTTCTGGACTATTGTGTGCAGACCTAGGCTCCTTGTTTCTGAGGTGATTCAATGGACAGGACAGAAAGGAGAGTGTTAAAGTAACTGTGGAATGTAGATTATGAGGAGAAATTGAGAATTTATGGACTACAGATGCTGGTAGACAGGGGAAAGAGGAGTGATAATTAAGAGACCGACAAATTTTTGAAATGGTCATACAAGATATCAGTAGATGGAATTTCTCATTTCATGGAGGGTCAGGAGACAGCAAGAGGGTATCCATGGAAGATGAGAATGAATGTAGTCAGGAAAGGGGTGAGAGCTACATTTTTTTCTCATAGAGTAGTTTATATACAATATATACACAAAAAAAAAAGATAATACTTTTATCTTGTGTTTTATTTGCATTATTATTTATTAAATATACTGCCAAATATTTTCATCTGAATTAAACAGACTATTATGGAGCTAGCTGAGGAATTAGATAAGTACCAGACTGACATAATAGGGGTGACTGAAACAAAAAAGAACAAAACTGGTGAGATCTTTCTGAGCAATAAATACAAAATGTTATATTCAGGCAATGACAATCAAGGAAAAGAAGGAGTAGACATAGTATTCAAAACAAAATACGAGGCTAATCTTCTTGAATGGCAGTCAGTCTCAAGTAGAGTAATGTGGGCAAATATGAGAATGGGGAACTGGACAATGAGACTTATTTGTGCCTATGGTCCCACAGAAGGTTCTACTAAGGTAGAAGTGGAGGAGTTTTTTGAGGCTTTAGAAAAAGCAACTGACACAATGAAAAAGGAAAAGTTGGTCCTTGTTGGGGATCTAAATAGCAGAGTAGGAAATGATTGTGAGACATACAAAAATATTTTGGGAAAATTTGGAGAAAAGAGCAAAGCTAATAATAATGGCAAATATCTGTTGGATTTCTGCTCAGGACATGGACTGGTTATTACTAACACCATGTTCCAACATAAAAATGTGCACAAATTCACATGGAGAGAAGAGGCTAGGAATAAGAAAAGTCTCATTGACTATGTTATTGTTGATAGTGATGTTTTCTCCCTGGTGCAGGACACCAGAGTGTACAGAGGATTTGAAATTGGAAGTGATCACTATTTAGTCTTGAGCAGGATAAAATTGAATTTCATATTGAAAAGAATAACATGTAAGAAAGTTTTAAAGCGAATAAAAGTTGAGCAGCTCTCAGATGTGAACTGTAGACTAAAATACACAAAGATTATTGAAGAAAAAATGAAAGAGTTTGAGAACAGGAATCAAACCTTGGAGATTCAGTGGCAAACTCTGAAGAAAACATTGATTGATTCTGCCAGAGAGGCATGTGGTGAGGTTGTCTGTAAGGATAAAAAAATCAGAACTCCCTGGTGGACACAGGAAGTTAAAGAGGCAGTAAAGGAAAAGAAGAAAGCATATCAAAAGTTCCTGGCAAGTAAGTCAGCTTGTGCTCTTAGAGAATACAGAGACAAATGTAAGAATGCTAAACATTATGTGAAACTACCTAAACAGAAATCATGGGAAGATGTTGGTAAGAACATAGGAAATAAATATCAAGAAGGTGGCAAAATATTCTGGAGGTTGTTGAAGAAGCTTAAGAATGGAGGAAAGAGTGCTGTAAAAGGAATTAGAGATGTTAGAGATGATATTAGAGATGAGATTCTTATCAACTACCCCAATCTGAATAATAATGATAGTCTTAAAAATCCCAAGCATATGGAAGGCACATATTCTACCCATGGAACCTTTCTCCCTAAGAGTTAACAATAAACAGGACTGTAGATAATCCAGAATCCTAAATCTAATATAACAATTGTAATGTTAAAAATAGGACATCATTGTTACTGTAAGAAAACTATCTATAAGAAAGAATGTTTCTCTCATGTTATCTTAAATAGAATTTAGCTTTGATGTAGTTTCTAAATAATTAATTTGTAATTTTATCTATTTTTTTTTTATTTTCACTAGAGGTCATGCCAGTAGAATAACCGGTGATCAAATCATTGCGTCTTTAGCTTATTGTGAGAAACGTAAATCAGCTTGTCCTTCTATATTTGTATATACTCCACACGATGACCTTAATATGAAGGTCAAAACGTCAAGAAATTAAAATAGTTATTTATAACGCGGTTGTAAAGTCCATAATTTCTAAAATGAGTGCACAGATTTAGATTCCCGTATTCTATAGTGATGAAGTTGTGGAGAGGATCCAGAGTCGAGTTTTACAAAGATTGTTGCAGGTCTGTAGAATGCTTCTATGAGAATAGATTGATCATTTGTAGGTTTCAAAAATTAGCTGATAGGTTTTCAGAAAAAAGGAGACATGACAGATGCATTTAAGTTATTAAAAGATTTTTATAGGATTGACACTGTAGACTTTTTTCAGTACATGGTAAGAAGGGAGAGAACAAGGGATCATGAGTGGAAATTGTGTATGTGTGGTTGGTGATGAATAATGGATCTCCCACAATGAGTCTTCTGACTCTATTGTAATAATAATAATAATCATTCTTCTACCTCTAAGCATGTAAAATGCACAGAAGAAAGTGGCCAACATGTATACAACTTAGCTTCAAACTTACTGAACCAATTTCTCATCTTCCTTTCATTCCTCTGTCCATAGATGGAAGTCATAGTTCTTGTGGAAAACAGCCTTGCTGTTTGACTATAACTTTTAGCTATTCAAGAAATATAGCAACAAGCTCCTCTTTTAACCCCCCCCCCCCCCATCCACACACAGAAATGTCTTTAGCTGTTCTATTATCTCTGATGCATGCATTTAACATTAATTTTTTTAAAAATTGTCAACTTTTATATGCTCTGTCACTAAAGCTGATGGTATCAATTAAAATAACAATAAACAGTTTGGTATTCCATTTAACATTTGTTGCTTATAAGTTTGACTTGGGAAAAGACAATTACTACTATGTTATAAGAATGATCAATATTTATAATACAGCTAAATTATCAAAAATAAATAAACCATCAAATTAGTAGAGTTAGATTAAATAAACATCTGAGATCTAATATGCATTACCTAATGCTCTGATAAATGCCCAAATAGTAAATCTGGCTTCACCAATTGATCTTAACCTTTCAGACTCAATATCAATATCTGCAATTATTCCCCATCCAACAGAGAGAAAAGAATACCGTGCTTTCTCAGCTGACTGAACAATGACTAAATCCATTGGTGACACTCGACCTTTGATAACATTAAGAACAGAAGAAATCACATTTTTTTCATATGGTTCACTGTAAAATTCAAAGACAAAGAAAAATGCGATTACCATCACTATTTCATCCTGTTAAAAATTTGCAGATTTCAAAGTTGTTAGTAAACATTCATTATAAAATTAATTTATTAAAAATTCTTTCATATATTAAACTGATTTAGAAACAAAAATTTAATATTATAATTATTATGAAATAAGAGTCGTAGTATTAAAAAATGTACAGTATATTTGATTTGGGTTCAAGGCTATAAAGCAAGCAGTCAATTTATTTAGCACTTCTATGAAATTAGTGATGTTTATCTGTTTTATTAATTACAATAATTAGGTCTTTATGCTATACTGAATAATATATGCACGTAAACACAAGAAATATATTTAATTAACCAAATATTTCGGTCTGGAAATAGCAGACGTCTTCAGTGGCACTACAAGAACAGTTTAAAAAAAAACAAAATACAAGGTGGAATACTAACACTAGATCATTTAAAAATAGAACAAGCTGAGTGATGTTACATCACTAAGTATTAAAGGGAATTTTTTTTTTTTAAGTAGAGACATGATTGAAATAAAGATATTAATTAATAATATTAAATAACATAAAATTAATATGAATTAATGAGTTATCCTGATTAGACTTTCCCAGATTTTTGATATAGATATACAGTTATTCCAATTCAGGTTAGGACGATGGAGTAAGGCCTCTACGCTTTCTTTGAATAGACGTTCAAATTTATAACGGGATCTATGTAAGAGGTGAGTTTTTGACCAAAGGATGTTGTGGTTAGTTTCAATCCTGTGCTGAGCTAATCCAGATTTTTCAGGTTTGTTGTGATGAATGGAGGATTGATGTTCTTGGATTCTTTTTTCAAGAGAACTTCCAGTTTGTCCAAAATAGGAGAGATCACAGTTGCAGGGAATTTGATAAACTCCAGGAAGAGATATAGTTGAGCGTTTGTCTTTAGGAGAAGGAAATTGGGAAGATAATTTGTTAATAGGTGAATATGTAGCTGTTAACTCATATTTCTTCAGAATTGTTGGGATAGGTTTTGAAGTTCACTTAAAACTCATTTTGCAAGACCTCCTAGATTTTATGGTCTTCCTAAAATACATAAGATTGACTTTCCTCTTTGTCCAGTAGTAGATTGTATTGATTCTCCTACTTACCATATAGTCAAATATCTAGCTAAATTATTGAAATCTCACATAGGCAACTCTAGTTCCTTTCTAAAAAAACTTCTCAGATTTCTTAGAAAAATTAAAAAATATCTCATTGCAACCTACAGATCTTATGGTGAGCTTTGATATAGAATCTTTATATACAAATGTACCTCTCAAGAAGATTTTAAAATTACTTGCTGACATCTTTCCAGAAGATATAAAACTATTCGATTTCGTAATACACTCTGGAGATTTCTTATGTCAAAACAAATTTACAGCCAAGTAGAAGGAATGGCCATGGGAAGTCCTCTCTCCTGCTTTAGCCATCTTTTATTTAGAACATATGGAAATGGAAAAAAACAACCAGTTATCTTTTTTAGACGTTTCCTCATCCGGTCACCTTCAAATACTCTAACAACTACAGTTTACAGGAAATCAACGTTCACAGGTCGTCATATTCTTAAAGAATCAGCCCATCATCCTTGTCAAAAAACAGGAATCATAAAATGTCTAATCAGAAGAGTCAAAACTAATTGTTTTATTTCTAATTTTCTACAGAAAGAACTTTCTACTATCCAACAACTCAATGGCTCAATGAAAAGCCAATGAAACTCAATGGCTTTTCGGAAAAGAGTACTCAACATCTTCTCGATTCTTATAATCCACCACAAAACAACAAAGATTCAATATCGAGTTCCAATTCCTTACATCTCCGGGATTTCAGAACCTATCGCAAGAATTCTGAAATATTTGGTTAATTAAATATCTTTCTTGTGTTTACATGCATATATTATTCAGTCTTTATGTCACAAGTATCCTTAAAACATCTAATTTTATGCTATATTATTGTAAATTTTTGTATATTTATTCTATCTGGTATGAATTTCTTAATAAACCAAGTGGGAAAACTTCCAACAACTATCTTTAATCCAGAGTATTTTAATAATAAAGTGCGACACTTTTTGGCAATTCGTACATGAAAATATGACTTCTACATTACTTCAACCTTAGTATTACCTCTAGGTCTGGCTCCTACTGATGAGACCTCAATAAAGGTTGAAACCAGTCTGGGTAGTGACCCTTCCCATAATGCATAGTATTATACATACTCATAAGGATATGTGCTTTGCATTATGGGATATTAAGACAAGTAATGTGAAGTCAATAGCTTCTATATATATATATATATATATATATATATATAATAAAAAAATGGTTTAATGACTATTACCGAGAGAAAAGATGACAAGATATATTTAAAAAAGATACTACTAGTTTACTAGTTTCGTTACATGAACATCCTCAGGTATCACAATCAAAGAAGTATATAAAAAATTACAGAGACTTAAAATTGTACTAACAGAACAAGTATAAAAAACAGTAGCGTGTTTGAAAAAAATGCAAGTACGAGTTCCAAACAAATGAATACTACGCGCTGTCGCGAGTGCGCCAGTACTGAACAGAAGCAACGTGTGCATCAGAGAGATTGTAACTCAGGCTGTTGTTGATATGAGAGGAATCTAGAGAAATTTCCCTAGATTCAACAGTCTTTCTTTCGAGTTCATCGTAGCACACATGGATGTAAGCAGTTTGAGTCCAGTTTACAATGTGCTGGCGGCCTTCGTCTGAGTTAGCTTTTCAGCTAACTCAGACGAAGGCCGATTATTCGATTAGACGATTATTCATCCCTACTGATTTACATTATATACATATCAGCATAAGGGGTGCATATCGGGATGCTTAAGGGTGAAAGTTGTATAACTGAAAGGAGACCTTCACATAGCTTTTAAAGGAATGCGGAGAACCGACCAGAGCTTCTGATCTAATGTCCAATCCTCATCTTCTCGTGGTGCACCCTGTTGGGTATCTACCTGGATACTGAACAAACGAGGATGAGCTGGCAATTTGGGATGTAGCCAACCAAATTGTATTCTTATTGGCTTAAACCAATATAGAAAATGATGGTACAACATGACAAAATTTCATGCTGGCCGGTTAAAAAAGGCCCCCATTGTTTTTGCCAGGGAACCAGGGCGAACAGCGAAAAGTCAGCTACTGGAACAAATCTGAAAGCACACCCCAACTCAACATCACCAGAGTTAAAGATCGGTACTATCAACATAAGAAGCCTGAATGGCAAAGAAATGGAGCTAGCTGAGGAATTAGATAAGTACCAGATCGACATAACAGGGGTGACTGAAACCAAAAAGACAAAAACTGGTGAGATCTTTCTGAGCAATAAATACAAAATATTATATTCAGGAAATGACAATCAAGGAAAAGAAGGAGTAGAAATAGTATTCAAAACAAAATAAGAGGCTAATCTTCACAAGACAGTGTTCAAACCAGTTTTACCTTATGGATCTGAGAGCTGGGTCAGAAGTAAAACACTTGACCAAAGACTAGGGACTGCAGATATGAGAGTGCTGATAAAGATTAGAGGCATGAACAGATGGCATCAATGGCAATATCATGTTAAAAACGTTTGAGGCTATTAGGAAAGAACTTGACATTGTCAGCATCCAGGAATGCATTAGCAGAACTAATCTCAGGTGGTATGGTCACTTAAACAGAATGGACGAGGAAAGATTAGCAAAACACATGTTCTCTGCCAGGTTGGCAGGAAAACGACCCAGAGGAAGACCAAGATATAGGTGGATTGATATGGTACAAAGTGCCTTAAACGATAGAAATATAAGATCTGATAATGTTGGAGTCTTGACAAGTAACAGACTGATTTGGAGGAAAATCATAGACAGGAAGTTAGGAATGATGTAAATTTTTTATGTAGTACTATCATATCCTGTACACATGTCAAATTCCTGACATGTACCTTGAGGGTACATGTCAGGAATTTGATGATGACATATCGGCATACAAGTACTTTCACATAAGTTATACGCATCTACATTGCAATCTTATGAACAATGAAACTTGACAATTTTACAACTCTGCACGTGTATAATTCAGTACAATAATTTTGTATAATTTTACTTTCATTTTTTTCTACATATTTTATAATATTTAGACAGCAGTGCTATAATTGCTTAGATTACACTTTTCACTCTTAATATCTTTATAATTTTCATAATGTGGAATTCATATAACAGAATAATAACAATGACAGTAATTGTTTGTACATATAGTTCAGTTATACAAGGTAGTACATAATATGATTAAATGGCGCATTTTACAATATATGTTTTTTTCCTTTTTTTAATTTGATAAAGTGTTATCATTATTATACAGGCTATTTACATTTAGACTATTCACATTATATTTTCAGTTCAGTACAGAATGTTATGTAATAATAATTATCATCGGTTAAGGTACTGTGACTTGGAAGTTAATTGTAGTGATTGGATAATGAGGATTATTTGATTAATCTTGGGTTGGCTTTTATGAAGAGAATAGGATTAGTTTAGGATTATTTTAATAATTTTTTTTTTAGTAATATTAATGTTTTATTACATTCCATTTTCATATTTTACATTGGAATATTATTACATTATGCATAGTAATATTGATATATTATATAATAAGATTATTACAATAATATTCGCAGTAAATGGATGATGAGGTAGAGCAATCCACTGATTTTGAAGCTTGAGTTAGCTTTTCTGAAGCCAGTGGGATTAGTGATTAATTAAACTTTTTTTTCCCCCTCCTTTCTTAGCGTTTGTTACCGTGGTTAATATGTTTTATGTGAAATGATGATATGTTGCAGTTCTAAGTGTGCTGATATAATTTCCACAGTTCAGCTTTTAATGTTCTGTAGCTGTTCAGATGTTTTACCTTATATGCATGCCGGCTCTAGGAATCCTGGCATCCCAATGCAATTTTAAGTTGAGCACCTTTACTTTTTTTATTTTTATTTTTTTTTAAATATAGTTAAAATTTCAATGTTAAAAACTCAAAACACATTTTTATGTAAAATTGTGTACTTTGAAAAATACATAAATTAACAACACAGCAAAAATCGCAATACATACAAAAATGCACAGACTAGAATTACAGATACATAAGTTGCCAATTACTGGCTAGAAACTATTATAACTAGAGATATACAAACTAGAAAAATTGCACAATTACAAGAATCATTTAATTTTTAATAGAAAGAGAAATGTAATAAACAATTATGTAAAAGTTTACTTTTCTTGATTTTATGGAAGCAAATTCATCCAAAATTTTAGATCGCAGATATTTTTTAATTAGTGCGAGTCTTGAAAATGATCGTTCGCCACTGGCTGCTGAAACTGGAAGTGTCAAAAATATTCGAAGAAAAATTGTTAAATTAACAAAGACTCTTTTTAAATCATTTGCATATATACACTGCAATATTTTCAGTGGGTCTAAAGCTGTCACTTTACTGTATGTCCTTTAGAATTTGTATTTGTAATGATGACAAGAGGCCATCCATGGAAGTTACGAAAGGAAACTGTGAGCAAAGAGGGTGAGGAGTGGTTTCTTTGCATGGAGGGTGGTTGAACCATGGAATGCATTGCCTGATGGAGTTGTGAGAGCGAGAACGGTCAATGAGTTCAAGGAGTGGTATGATAGACTTTGTGTTTCTTAGGGGGGGGGACCTCCCCTGGATGCATCTTGATAGACTGTGTTTCTTAGGAAGGCCCTGCCACGATGAGTCTTTTGATTCCATTGAGGCCTGAATAATAATAAGAATAATTTCTTTTTATAATTCAGTGGAACAAATATCCTTTTCTTCGCCATTGGTCAGCACAACTTGACAATAATCAGTGTTTTCTCACATTGTTCTCACCCATATTAGAAATTTCCTTGAAACTGGATAAAAACTGAAATATGTCAAAGTGACTTGTCAAGATATCAAACCTTCCAGCCAAAAAATTAAGTGTCCACAGCTGGAAGAAAAAATGTAGCTTTATTTATATTTTGAATCAACTGGTGCTTCTTCCAAATATTTCTAACAGAACAATCTCATGTCTGCATAATGTGCTGCTTTTGAACTCAGGAAAAATTTCTAAATCTAATGCTAACACTTTTGTCAATTCAAGTATAACATTAAAATTTTCATCTGATCTAAATTCTTCAGTAAAGTTGATTACATTATTTAATGCTTTTACAGATTCACTTAAATTTGTGTTTGGATTCTGAAGCATTTTACTCACTACATTGGTCCTGCACAAAATTCATACCAGATTATAAGTGAACACAAAAATCCATAATCTTTCATTTTCAAAGCTAATGTTTTGTAATATTGTCAATTTGAATATTATCATAAATTTCCACAAAAGAATCTAAACTTCTCCAATTTTATATTTAAGAGAACAAAGAGCATTTTATCCTCACTTCCCATCTAGTATCTGATAAAGTTTTAAGTGCAATTTTGGTTTAATTTTTCAACACATACCATCATTTAGTTAAAGCACTAAAAAAATTCTAAATTTCTTGTATAGTGCTTAAAAAAACTCAGTTTCAGCATTAACTTGAACAGCATCAGCAATCACCAAAATTAATGTGCTGCTCATGGAACAAAGAGTACTCGGGGTTAATCAGAGACACAATACCATGTGTCTCTGAACATCGCTGTATTTTCCTTGCATGTTTGCCCCATTATCATATCCTTGTCTCCACAAATTTTTAATATCTAAATTATCTAGATTGTCTGTGAAAATACTAGTGATGGTAGTGATGGGTGGTAGATGGAGTTGGTGGATTTGAGTGGTGGAGACAGAGTTGTAGAGTAGGTGCCCTCCCTTGATGAGTCTTTGGACTCCCTGGAGGTGTCATGTAATAATAATAATAATAAATTTAAATCTTTTAATTTACCAACTACTAAACTACTCCATCTACAAAACTACACCAACTCCTCCTTTCTGTTTCTCTTTTTCAAGTTTTTCCGCTTTTCTTTTTTTTTAATTTGCAATATAAACGTAAATTTTAAAAAAATGAAAATATATACAGTCGATTCCGCTTAAATGGGACACGTTGGGACTAATCCATTTTGGCCCAATTAAGTGGCTGCCCCAATTAAACGAACTAATAATAAATTCTAAAATAAAATATGTAATATGCAGGTCAATGAATAAATAGGTAAAAAAATAATTAGGTATCTATTTTAATGGTTTATTAAACCAAAATACAGAAAATATTTGTACTATAAATTGTACAGAAAAAATAATGCATACATGATAACTTTTACAATTTCAAATTTTAATTCTGCAAAAATGCATCAAGCGTAGTCTGTCTTTTGCTTTTGAAATTTTGCAGTTCTACAAAATCAGCAGAGATATTCAGTGCAGATATAGGGCTTCCTTCATTACCTTCCTGCATAAAATAACGCTGTAACCAAACTATAAATTTTTTGGCCTCACAATTAGTTACAAGCACAGGTGGGGTTATCATCCTCATTATTGCATTCTTCATCAAATTTCTGACGTTTGGATTTAATGACTTCAACAATTGCATCTTTAACGTTTTCATTTTCATCGTAATGTAGTAAATTGTCATTTATTGTTGAAAATTCTTCATTATTCATGAAAGGAGCTTGCAGTATGTCTTCATTTTCATCACTACTCAAAATTTCAAGAACCTCCAAAAGTTTTAAACCGCAAACAGCAAAAGCAGTTTTGTATTGTGCTGTTTTTTATAGCTCGCCAACTGTCAGAGACAAACTGTATTGCTTGCAAAATGGAAATTTTTGCACTGATCTCTCTGGCTGTTGATGAATTTGTTAATAGGTTTTCATCAATGGATTCCAGTATGTAATTAACCAATTTTCCTCGATATGTCTTTAAAGTCTTTAAATTTTTTATTATCCCCATGTCCATTGGTTGCGAAAAAATTTCAGAAGTCATCCACGTGTTACTATTGGCATGGTACTCTACTGGTAAACTCTCTATTCTTAACCCCTTAAAGCATCGAGGCTTTGCATTTTTTTTTTCTAGGATTAGAAATTTTCGTTTGTCCATACTCAACATATTTGCACAGCATAACACAGTAATGCGGTCATCCATTGCCCTTTTATACCCTGACAGTTCAATGTGCTTATAACAGGGAGCCGTCTGGTGTAGCACGATAATAGAGGCCAGTTTCATCAGCATTGTAAATATCATCTGAAAAGAAATTCTCTAAAAAAGTAAGGATTTTAGTATTTTGCCATTGTTCAGCTCTTACATTGTCGGCACTGCCCTTTTCGCCGTGCGCTTTTTTACATTTGATATTGTGTCTCGCTTTCCATCGAGACAACCAACCAGCAGTTGCTTTAAAATCGTTGTGGTCCAGCTTTTTAGCGATCTCTTCTGACTTCGCCTTCAACATTGGGCCGCTGATATTCATGCCTCGCCTGCTAACTATAGAAAACCATTGATCTAATGCTTCTTCGAATTCTGGATGTTCCTGGAATTTCTTTCTGTAATGTCCACTCATCATGCAGTTGATTTTCTTGTTGTAGGAGACGCACTATGGTAGATTTTGGTACACCAGTTATATCAGCGAGTCTACAATGGCTTGTATTTAATGGCTGGCTTTTAATTTTATCTAGCAAAGCAATTTTACTTGAAAGTGTAAAATCATTTCTTGGCATCTTAGCAAAGATTTAAAAATTTTAAATAAAATTGACACAATAAATCGATATCGCTAGGTACAGTATATAGTAAGAGTAGATTCTTAAGCGGACGCGTACTTGCCAGATGCATGACGAAAGATAACCGATTTGCATCACACTAGTGTTGCCAAATATTAATGTACGTAGTGTTGCCATATATTCTAAAAATCCATAAAATATATCAAAAACTGCTCAATTCCTTTTCAGCTACTGTCCCAATTAAGCAAAAAGTTGTCCCAATCAAGCGTTTAAATTATGTATTAATATGTTGGTTTGGTTTCCGTTCTTTGAGATTTGGCCCAAAAAAGCGGCTGCCCCAATTAAACAGAATCAACTGTACTTGCAAAATAAATAAATGCATAAATTTTTCACTGATTTGTAAAGGCTTAGGTTAAATTTTGAATCTACTTAACTAAGTGTGAATTAACTACACATTCACTGTGTTTAGCAATCAACAGTTCGATGATTTACAAACAACATGTGAAGTCTGTTCCACAAAAAAAATGCCCAAATGTCACTTCTAAATGTTAGTTACATCCTAACTGGTGAATATGCACTGCATATTAAAAAAAAAAAAAAGTTGGTATAGTCCGCACACCGATTAGAGATCCTTTGACACTTATGCACATATCAGAAAAAGGAGAATCCATTCCGATAATAGGGTAATCAATCTATCTTCTGGGATGAGTTTGTTTATTATTACAGGTCGGAAAATTTAGCTTTTCTTTTATGAACATTGCTGTTTTTAAAGTGTAACTATTTTGCTTGTATAACAGTTGGGAAAATGTATGTAGAGTATTAACAAAATTAAAAAAGGTATAGCATAAAAAAAAATTTAACTAACTTTATTTTTAAGAAAGTTTTCTATAAAATAAAAATAATTATACAGAAAAACAGAAATTTTTTCAAATGAACTTAGATATTCTAAACTTACAGTTGAGAGAACTGAGACACTTTAATGTCCTAAACTAATTAATTATTTATGACTTGTTGTGACTCTTTTAACAAACCCATGCAAAAAAAATGTTGGTAAAAAATACAATTATCAAATCCTTTTAATCTTCATAGTCATCTGAATCGGTGTCCAAATCGCCATCACTTTCATTTAAACTGATCACCATTCTTCGATAATTCCGTCTCTGTCCCAATGCATATTTTCCAATGAGGTGACATGAGAGCAATATTTTCCCCAGTTTTGAACTGTAATACTTTCAATCGCCTGTTCTGAAAGCTTAAAAAGTTTCAACATGCCAATATCCCCGTTACGTTGCGATGGCGAATGAAGCTTTTCACTTCTGCCCAAACATACTCAATAGCATTAATATCGCAATGATATGGTGGTAGCCTCAAAACCAGAAATCCATGCCCGTTATACATGCTCTTCGAGCATGATGTCGAATTTAAATAGTTTAGTTGTGGGAGAGTTTCTTTTGACCAAATTAAGCAATTCAATTTTTCGCATATCTGGGGAATGAGAAATGTTATTTGCAGAGAGCCAATCCATAAGAACTTGCTTCTTATTAGACCAATTTGGAACTTTGTTTAATTGAATAGAGTGATATGAAGTGTTATCAATTATAGCATTTTTAGGAAGGTTTGGAATGTTTTTCTTCTGCCCACTTTTCGAAGATTGTAGAATTCATTTGCCCATGGTAATCTCCAGTAGTTGAATTGGCCTTGTATAGTAAGTTTGAATTCGGTAAAAAACCCATTACTCCACCCACACACAAAATTATTATGCGTCGCAATGCATTTCCAGTTTGTAGCACTCCATGTTCTTCTTTAGACTGCTAACATTTTCCATAAGTTAAATTACTATCAATCCAGGTTATCTAGATACTCAATTGGTCTTTTCTCCTCCCTGAAACGTCTTATTGCTCTCAAATACTGCGTTCTAGATAAAACAATGTCACTTCGCTCCATGATAAGTTTTCTTTTATTCTGGAATTTTTTAAAACAAAATCCGATTTTATGAAATATATTTTCCTTAAAGTTTCTCTTTTCCAAGGAAAATTAATTTTTTCTTTAAGCACAAGAATCAATTTTGGAACAGTTGCACTCTTTTCTCGACCACGTAAAATTCGTGACTAGTTCTTCTTATAACATCTACATCAAAATCATTCAAAGCTACGGTTTTGATAGTTTTCTTTCTCTGGCGCTTTTTTTTAGGAGATTTAAATTTTGGCTTACCGTCACCTTTTGATTCGCTACGAATTCTTTTAACAGTCAACCCCGATACGCCCGCAATTGCACTTGCACGTTTTACGACTTGAGAAAGGGGAACAAGGAGACGGCCTTCTGACAATTCTTTTTCGCAGAATGTCAGCACATTATTCAATATTCTTTTGAAAGAGCTACTGAAACGTTTAACAGAACTTGTTGACTGTACTGGATCCATCATAAAAATTAATAATAAAAAAAATAATGCAAAAAAAGCGACAACAAAAATCAACCTACTACCAGTACAGCGACAGACAAGAAAGCACGTGATTTTGCAAGTTGGCGACCAATTCGTACATCCTTCATTTCTTTCTCTCCTTTAGCATGAATCGACTATTCTTGGCATAATGCCAAGGAGAGACCTACAAATGGTGGGCATACTATAGTATAAAGCGTCCCCTGTAGCACAAAGTCCCTGGCTCATTTAGTGCTTCTGACAACTCTATACCGCACAGTGGAGGAGGAAAAAAAACTTGCAGTTTTTGCCAAATGTTATTAAAAGTTGCAGTATTTATTACAGTATATTTAGTGAATATCCACATTTAATAAATGCTAATATTAAAACTTGTTTTTATTTTATTTTTTCAACTAACTTCTGCACCCCTTGAAGAAAGCATCCTCAATGCGATGCATCACCTACTTACTATGTTAAGCTGGCCCTACTTATATATGGCAAATTGTTGAGTAATGTGGGTATAAGATGCTCTCTCATGGCTGCCCCATACAAATTTCTATAACACCTGGTTGCGAAGAGGGTTGTGTTTGGCTGTTATGCAGTACATTTCTTTGTTATTGCAGTAAGCGTTGTTGAAATAGTGTCTTAGTAACAGTACGTAGTGTCATAGATTCTTTATACTCGGGATTTTGTGTTTTGCTATTAGGGGTTCAGTTATTTCCTGGTGTGTATTGGGTCTCCAAACACTGCTGAAACAATTCTTTGGAAATTTTTCTAAATTTGATTAGTGACCGTTTGCTGTGTTTGCATAGACAGTTATACTGTACCTTAGTAATGTTTCACAAATTCCATGATATATGAGTTTTTTTTGTTTTTTTTTTACTTTGGTCAGCATCATATCTTTTGTTTCAAAGAGTTTCGCGACGAGATAGTGCATAGTTTGTTATGAAGGTTTTCTAATTGTTTACTCCATTTAAGGTTGTTGTCAATGCATAAACCGAAGTATTTAGCATGTTAAGGGCATGATTTTGGAGCAGTGGTAGCTTTCATGGTTAATGCAATGGTATGTGTGACTGTATATATTGTTAGTGGTGCTGGGTGCATAATTCTAGGATTCTTTACTATTAGTATTTGTATTTTGGTTTTACTATAACTGAATTGTGAAAGAAGTAGTCAGTTATTTTGTTTAGGTCGTGTTTTGGAGAGTGAAGTGTTTATGTCTGTGTGGACTGTTAGTAGAGCTGCCATCTGTGTATTGATATATTTGACTTTGTAAGGCCAAGTTTTGAATGTCATTTATGTATGTTGAACAGTGCAAGTGATAATACTACTGGTCGAGGGACTCCATGTTGTATTCCCTGGCTGCAATATGTGTCTATTTTTTGTTACTTGCATCCTGTCTGCGAGATAATTCCTAAACTAGGTATGCAATATCCCTCTTATTCCGACTGAGTGTAGAGTTTGGATAGCAGTATTTCATGGTCAAGTGCGTGTCAAAAGCTTTGGTAAGATCAAGGAGTATGTAGATAGCAAATTTGCTTTTGTCAAGAGCTTTATTTAGTTTGTAATGTTCTCTAATAACATGGTTGTGCTCTTCGTTTCCTGGAAACCATACTGCTTTTTGTGAGATGATGCTATATTTCTGTAAGTAGTTTTTGTAGTCTTGTGTGTGTATTACTTTTTCAAGAAGTTTAGAGATTACAGGCAAGTTAGCTATTGGTCTGTAGTTGTGAACATCATTTCTTTTTCCATGTTTGTAGATAGGTGCAACTACAGCAGTTTTAGTTGTTTGGGAATAGCACCACTATTGAATATCATGTTCACAAGTACAGGATTTAGTTATTCAAAATGTGTTTGCAGATCTGCAAGTCTGATTTTAGCAATTCTGGATCATCTTTTGCTTTAATTGTAAGAGAGCATCTTTCAGTTCTGTTGAATTTGGGTTAATAGTTTTGTTTTGCCTAATGAGAAAAGTATCTTTTTTGAGTTTTATGATGTTGTTAGTAAAGGCATAATTAAATGATTCTGCAAGTCCTTCTGCTTCTTCTCCTGACCGAAGTTTTTGGTGACAAAATCTTGTGGGGGAGGTTTTCCTTTGTCGGGTTAATAGTTCATTAAGTGTAGACCACATTTCTTTCAAATTAGCACTGTATTCCACAAATTTCTGATAGTTGTGCGATTTTAATTGTGATGTATTCGGTTGTGAAATAAGTATTTATCTTTAATATTCCATATTTCTGCTTATTCAAGATTATTTTACATTGTCAAAGTGATCACAAATGTGATTACTATGATTACAATTTAGTAATAATTTTCCATAAACATTTATTATGAGCCAGACAAATATATACCTATATTTTAATTGCACATATCACTGACAAGTTTCATATAGTAAATCATAATAAATGTTCTACTGATTTCATGTACCATTATTTTAATACCTACTGATTAAAATGGGATGAGCATCACGTTCACAAAGCTCTCTGAATAGGTGAACAACTATTTTGGGTTAGGTAACTATCAATTATTTGCATTTACAAAATTCTTTTATATATACATATATCCTGGATATGATAATGAAGATATACATACAAACTGCAAAAAACTTTTGTTGCTTCTGTGGTAGTGGTGGTGTTGTATATGTGAATGTCTTTAGATGGTAGATGTGTTCTTTGTCCAATGTCAGATAACTATTTATTCAAGTAGCTTTTTTTTTTATTTTTTCATTTTGAAGCATCACACTCAGCAAAAGTCTCGCATAGGATTAGATGGAGAAAATCATCTTTATTACATAAACGTTGTTACTGATCTGAGAGGTTCTTAGAATCAGCATCAGCTATGAAACATTCCCCTAACCTCGACATGTATGGTTGCATTAATTTAGTGAAGATCTGAAAGATTATCATTTTAAGACCTAATAGCTGGATTTCTCTGAATTAACTTTGTAGTTGCACTTAAGGACATTAGGTGTCAGTGACAATTTAAATTGTTTCTACAATTACTTGGTTTTGGTGGTGTACCTATTACACTGATGCTGGGTAGAAAACCAGCAAAATATTAGTGAGTTAAATATATTTTTCCTCTTGGTGTTAGTTATACCATTAAGATTTATTATGGATTTTTGTAATCATTGAAGATCTTAAAAGGCTTCATTTTGGTGATTATAAATTAATGGGACCAGTGAATATTGTAAATCTGTCCTTTTTTTATGGCTGTATGGAAGCTTAATCAATGCACTAATAAAAGGCAAACAGAAGGGCTCCAGGGAAGTTCACATCTTTAAGTGATACAAGCCAATGCAACTCTGATACTAGAATTGTATTCTCATAAGCTCTCTGGTTTATTTTAGACACCAAGTTTCTATACATTCAGTTATGAAATAAGGATGGATTTATAATATCTCCTATTTCTATATATTTTTGTTTTAATTCTTCACTTAAGGATGATTAAACAAAAGTCTGCAACAATTGTAAAGATACTTCAAGTGAATAGTTTTGTTTGCTCATGCCTACTAGATAAAGGATTAAGACAAATATAAAATTTCTTGTCAAGTATGACTTAATTTCTCGATAGGAAGATGGTATAAATTAAATCATGTGGTATTATCAACAGTATCCTGTGTAGAGCAGAAATTCAAAGATAAGCTATCTTAACGTCAAACACTGACCATAATGTCAGATCTCCAATACTGTCAGATTTTACATGTCATCAAACACCTCTCACACCAATCATTTCTCACCTAAATTGACTATATCATCTTTAATTAGCTTTGATCACACATTCTCGAATGCTCATAATGTCACTTTCCTTTCTAATACTGTCATTTTTAACTTATCGTTGACATCTGTTCATTCCTGATATTTGTTTGATGAAATGCTAGTTCTAACTCTACAACAGCTTATTTTATGATCTATTTCTGTATTTAATTTATCATTCTTAACAAGAATTGCACTAAAAAATAGATGGCAGTAAGCTTTTCTCAAGATTCACCATTAAGAATGCAGTTAATGTTTTCCATGGTCTAGCCTATTTTATGCGTCTTTTTATTGCTGGTTTTCATACCAAATTTGTTACAGTAGTTATTCAATTTAAAGCAGATTTATTCTCTTATAACATTATCATCTGTCATTATTCAATATTTCAAAATATATGCACAAGTTTCGAAAAAAGCTACTTTATTTTTGTTTTGAAGTTTTATTAGAGATTCTCCGATAATTAAGTCAAATTGCTTTTATTTAACACGAGAAATGAAATGAGTGCAAAATGAGTGAAGAAGAGTGTTAGAAGTGAAAGAAGAGAATGTATTTTAAATACTTAGTATGCTAAATGTTAATTGGAAGGGGGCCAAATGAAATTTCACTGTGGTTTCTGGGAATGTGCCATGGAACTGACTGTGCCATCAACTTGGCTGTTTAATGAAGGTCATGCAATAGGACAAGTTCCTGGAGAGTAAAATTAGGATAGGATATAGTACCGATGCATAAGAGTAGCATTAGAATGAGTATCGAACTATAGGACTGTATTTCTTCTGTAGTTAAGATTTTGGAGAAATTGATAAGAGCTCATATACAGAATTAGGTAGATGAAGGCAATATTATTTATGCAGGCTAGCATGGATTTGTTAAAGGGTGCTCTTGTTTTAGTAATCTGGTAATCTCTTACAATAGTAAAATGAGCAATGGATATAGGTAAGGCATACTCTGTCATTTTTTTTTTGAATTTTCAAAAGGCACCTGACAGGTTGCACATAAGTTGATTTTTAAGTTGCAACATATGAGTTTGGATATCAGGTTAGTGGACTGAATTGGTGATTGGCTCTCTGGTAGATATCAGAGAGTTGTATACAGGGAGTAGGAAGAGTGCAAGTGAGAGTTCCATTACTGTTCAATCTTGATGTCAACGATAGTGTCACAGGACTACAGGAAGATGTTCAGATGTTGTGAAGCTTGAGAGAGTTATTAGTAATAGTGCTGATGATTTGGCTCTTCAAGAGGATTTGAATACACCGGAAAGGTGGAAAATGAATGGGGATGTCAGTTTAATACAACTAAATGCAAGGTTTTGAAATTTGGGATCCACAGATGGGATACTTCATACTCACTTGGTGGAGTAATACTGGAAGAAGAGGAGGAAGCTAGGGATCTTGGAGTGATTGTGGATAAAGATCTGAAGTTCCAAGAAAAAACTGTGAAGGTAGGGAAGATATCTCAAAGAAGTGTTGCAATGTTGAGGATAATGACCATAAGAGATAAAAGTGTAGTGATTGCATTGCTTAAGCATATAATGCTTAATCAAACCACATCTAGATTTCTGTGCTCATATCTGGTCACTGGGATTTGAAGGGGATGAAGTAAGCTTGGAGAGAGCACAAGAATGGATAACAAAAATCATATCAAGACTATACAATGTTGATTATGAGGACAGACTGCAGAGTTTAATGGGTAGAAGATAAAGGGGGAGGGATATGATCAAGACATTTAAGCTTTCAAAGGGTTATTATTGTGTTAAGATAAGAGATTTTTCGTATGGTAGAATGAGGGGAAGAAGAAGCATGGAATGCATTGCCTGAGAGGTTGGTGAATGTGTATACAGTGGATGAGTTTGAGTAGTAGTATGATAGACTACACTGATCTCTCATGATGAGTCTTGTGACTCCATGGAGATCAGGAAAAACAATAATAAAACACAATGAGGTCTCAAATCCACTTCGCCCACCCACACAAAGAGAGAATCATCATCAAATTACTCATTTATCTCTAAAAGGGTATACAGGACATGCAAGTGCTATATGATTAAGTTTATAATTACTTCCTATTAAAATTTTTTCCACAAATTAGTCTATTTGTCAGAACTCCAGTACTGGAAGATCTTAAATTTCTGTCTTCTAATTCATATTTAACTGCCTCAACCCACCTAGACCTTGTCATCCTCTGGGTTTCTATCCTGCCACCCCAAAATGAAATACCTGTTCTGCTTACCTTTTCTCTCCCATTCTTTTCAAGTGGTCATACCACCTCAGATTACATGGGCTCACAGATTATTATTATTATTATTATTATGTGACACCTCCAGGGAGTCCAAAGACTCATCGAGGGAGAGTGTGTGGCAACAGCATTGAACGATTGTATCCCTTCCAACTACTAACCATGCTCAAACTTGCTTAACTTTTTTCGTAGGCCATTAGTAACAGAGGCTCTACCAATCGACCAACCTTTGCTGAATGCTAAGAATATCAATTTCTTTCCTAATATCATTTATCATATGTTTCTGTCACTGATGCCATCTGTTTATTCTCCTAATTTTTCTAACTTCTCATGTGTGGTCTCTAGTGTTTGACCAACTGTTTTATTTCTAATTCAACTTTCAAATTCATAAGTTAAGATTGATTTGAACACTGTCTTGTGTGTAGTTTAATGTTTTGCTAATTTCTCTGTTATTCCAGAAAAATTTATTCGGTTGACTCCTCACCATTGTAGCTTTGCTTATTCGTGTTGTTTATTTCCATTTTTAGTTTGCCATCTTCACTAAAAATTATGCCCAAATAGCTGAAATATTTCACTTGTTCTATAGGTTCTTCACTGAGGATGCAGTTGATTTTTTCCAGGTTCCTGTCTATTTTCATGGTTTGACATTGCCAGTGGATTGCAAGGGGATATTCAGTTGTTTGTGGATGATGCGAAGCTGGGAAGGATTATTAGTAATTGTGCAGATGTGGTAGCCCTGCAAGAAGATTTAAATAAGCTAGATAGATGGACAAATGAATAGGGGTGTCAGTTTAATGCAGCAAAATGTAAGGTCTTGAGGTTTGAGAAACATTGATAGGATGCTGCATACTCTATGGGAGGAGTTATACTGGAGGAAGTAGGGGAGACAAGAGATCTGGGGGTTGATGGTTGATAGAAACCTGAAATTTAGAGGACATATTGCAAAGGTGGAGAAGGTAACACAGAGGATTGCTGCAATTATGAGAAGGACACTGACCTGCAGAGATAAAAGGGTTATCATTCCGTTGTATAAGTCTCTGATCAGACCACACTTAGACTATTGTTCTCAGATTTGGTCCCCAGGATTTGAAGGGGATAAATTAACTGTGGAAAGGGTACAAAGTGGTTTCAGGACTGTACAATGATAGTTATGAGGATCGGCTGAGGGAATGTGGACTGCAGAGTTTGGTGGATAGAAGAAGGAGAGGTGATATGATTGAGACTTTTAAACTGTTGAGAGGTGGTTACAGGGTTGACACTGGGGAGTTCTTTCGCTTGGTTGAACAGCTGGAAGGAGTGATGACAAGAGGCCATCCCTGGAAGTTACGAAAGGAAACTGTGAGCAAGAGGGTGAGGAGTGGTTTCTTTGCATGGAGGGTGGCTGAACCATGGAATGCATTGCCTGATGGAGTTGTGAGAGCAAGAATGGTCAATGAGTTTAAGGAGTGGTATGATAGACTTTGTGTTTCTTAGGGGGGGCCTCCCCTCGATGAGTCTTTTGAATAATAATTTTGAATATCCTGAATAATAATAATAATAATATTTTTATTGCTAATTTTCATGCCAAATTGTTAAGCAATTATTCAATTTAGTTTGAGAATCCTGAATTCTTGTACTGGAGACTCCTATTATAACAGGAATATAATATCATCTGAATAAAGAGATGAGCTGAATATGTCAAATTTTAATATCAATTTGGATGCTGATTTCTTTCATGTGATTGATACAAGTGTGCCCTTTTGGATTACACTTAAATTTAACTTGGATTTACAAACTAACTCTTTCTGTTCTTCAATAAATGTTCTTAATTGCCGACTTAAAACTTAAAAATAGGCCATTTATTGCCCTGTATAATGTCCCATATACTTCACAATAATTGTGGCATTTCGAACACCTTTACAATTTGAATCTTGTCATATTCCTTTTCAAGATCTACAGAATTTAAATACAGATCTGTCTTAAAGTAAAAACCTGATTCAGGCAATTCCCATATGGTTCAAACCCAGCTTATTTAAAGTTTTAGTTTTACAATTTTTCTTGGCCTCTTAAGTATGCTTGATAGTTTCGGAACACTCAGCAAATAAATTAGTCTATAATTTAAATAGTTTTATATCCTTTTTTTACAGATGAGTAGTGCAAGAGCTCTACTCCAATCATCTGGAATTTGACCTTCTGATCAGGCATTCTGAATTATGCAGACTAGCCACTAAAGCTTTTATAAATAATTCTTCTCAAGATTCAATTTTTGATTGTCACTACTTCTTATGTTGATAGTGCCTATCATAAATTATGCTAATTTTGAGAGTTTGTGTTCCATTAGCTGATCTTGGTTTTCTGACAAAAACAGCTAGGACCATGTTTGAATGGACAATGTCCCAGCTGACATGGCAATTTTATCTTATTCTGAAAAATCAACTTTGAATATTATTGTTATTCCCAGGGACCAAGGAACTCATTCAAGGCAGGCCACATTGCTCAAATCAGTTATCATCCATTTTCTTAAATTAATTTACACTACTACACTCACCACTTCTGAAAGACAAGTCGTTCAATCGCATACTGCCCTATGATAGAAAAATCTGGCTCTGAATCCTTTAACTGCATTCATTCTCAACTTCCATGGATATTCTCTTATTCACTCCCCACCCCCTCCATAAAATGAAAAATTCCATCTATTGGTATACTATAGTATGTGACCCTTTCAGAAGTATGTCGATCTCTATCGTATCCCTCCTCTTCTCCTGTTTGTAATTCACAAATTCTCACTCTGATCTCAATCTCATAATCTACATTCCACAGTCATAATATCATCTTTAACACTTTCCTCTGCATCCTCTCTACTGCATCTGCACCACCTTGAAACCAGGAGACCAAACCTGAGCACAATAAAATAGCCTAGATGAGGCCACATCAAGGCCTTGTAAAAGAGGCCAAATGACTTCCTTATATGTTCATTCCAGCATTTCAATTATCCTGTAAGTCGTATTTGTAATCTTTGTTATATGGCCCTTGAACTTCAACTTCTTATCTATTAAAACTCCAAGATCTTTAGCCTGATGTTTCTTCTACTAATCCCATAACATAAAAGTCCGTGACTTTACATATACTAACATTGAACTGACAGCCATTTTCACATGCCCACAATTTCAGCTTATTCAAATCATTCTGCATGTATTGCATATCAGATGCATTCCTGATTGCCCTGTCTATACAGAAGACTTACAGCAAATAGCTGTAAGTTTTCTGTCAAATCCTGCCCAATGTCATTAATGTACAAGTTGTTAGATCTGAAATGGGCAACCTCACAATGAAGTCACCATCCAGAATCTAACAGAATATGCCCCACTAAGAGAGCATACTTGTCATTTCAGCAATTAAGTTTGTCATAGAAGAATTAATATCATAATCAATAAGATGAAAGAAATATTAAGTATAAGTTTTGACAGATCTAAATTAGAATTGTAAATGTAAAATAATCAAAGAGTATATGTAAAGATAATTACTAGTTTATAACTACACATGCAAAAATGTCAGTACGCTGCCTAAGAAAGGACAAAGGTTGCTTAAATGCCACCGTAATATTGTAAGCGCCCATGGGTGCTAATTCATGGAAAATATCTAGAAGCATGCGCTCCCGAAAATGGAAAGCCCCGTATGGTGGTGCGATGAAGTCACCTGTCGGGGATGAATCGAAAGGCCGAATATGCAAAATCTGACTCGAAAAGAGGGCGCTGGAAAGGGAGACTATATGCAACAACACAGGTGTCTCCCCCATTTGTTTGTTCCGGTTTTCTCTCTGTGTGCTCCTCAGTGGTCAACGATGTCCAACTCCTACGTTCCTGGAGTTGACTACCGTAAGTCCCGGCAAGGCATCGCAGAAGAGTACAGCAGATAAAATTGCAGGCCATTGGCAAAGAAAGTGTACCGATGTAATTCTTGAAGAAGTGAGTGCCAGACTCTAAGAATACACGTGATTCCCACGTGGCAGCAAACCTTGAACAACAAAGTTTTCCACTACGAAGGAATGATGGAAGGAACCCCAAAAACCTGTGCAGTGCAGATAAGTATTTTACATATTCTTTGTCCTTTAAACATTAAGATGATTGTGAGCGAAGAAATTTTGTGTTTCAGCATGAAAAATGAACTTTGAAGATTAAGCAGATTATAGAACATTATAAATCTCATTAGATTGACTGTCCGAGAATCGTGAATTTGTTAAGAACCAATGTTTTAACCCATACGAAAAGGAAAAAGATGTGTTTGTGTAACAAGTACCTGATCAACTGCATATAGTATTTTAACAATTAGAAGGAAACATTCTATGTAATGAGAAATTTGTATATTTAAAGGTATGAGAGAGTGAGTGAAACCTTAGATGATTTTAACTTAGTATTGCTTACATTATGTCTTGTATTACTTATGAGTTCATTAAATATGTTTCATTGTTTCATATGTGTGTGATCTGACCATGTAGACTGACTCTTACCACTCATAAAAATTACGAACCTGTTAATCTGTATATGCATGCGGGGATACCCAAAGTAAGTTAAGAAGGAAGGGCTACGACTGCAAGATTAGAACACCTACGGCCTCTGATTCAGTTGTAACCACATTAGTGGCATCTAATTTCTGTGAACCCCCCCCCCCCCAGGTTAAGATATACTCTGTACCTAAGCTCAGGCTGGCGCAGTATATAAATTCGTCTGAGAAAAAAGGGGATGCCTCACACAGGTTAGAGAGTAGGTAATCTAAGGGCCCTACATAGTATTTGATAGACAAAGTTAGAGAAAAATTTTAGGAAGAGAATTAGAGTGAAGGGCCACGAACGAACAAAACATGTGGTTTAAGAACATATACCAAAAGAGAAATATAACAAAATATAACAAAAGAGACCGAAAAGGGGAACCATAACAGAGTGCATAACAATTAACCAAGGACTGATTCTTGTGGTACACTACTAGTTACCTTAAATCTTGCATTCACATCCTCCATATACCACTTTTTTGATATTTGTTGTTTCAGCCATTCTCTTATCCATACCAATATTTTATAATCCAATACCATATGCTTCAATTTATGAAAGTCTTCCGTATTGTATTCTGTCAAAGCCTTGCAAAAGCCAAAAATATCATGATGTATTCATTTCCCCTTTGTCTAACTAAATGGCAACATTATTACAGAATGTGAGCAAGTTGTTCCAACATGACCTTTCTTTAGTAAACCCATGATGTTTATTGCAAAGTACAGATTCTCTGTCAACCCATTTTTGTATGTGAGCCATAACTAACTTTTCCAAAATCTTCACCACCACTTCAGAGATACTGATAGGTCAATAGTCAGATCAGACATATCAGTCTTTGCATACCCTTGTGCAAAGACAGACAGGATTATTCAGCTGAACACTCTTTTAGCATCTACCTCATCGGTTGCTATTGCCAAATTCTTATTATGTAATAGCTGCCGTACCTCCTCTCATATACCTGAGTTCCTTCATTAGTGTAGAGGTAGCATTGAGCTCTTTGTTGCATACACCAGGTTGATTAACACTTAGCAAAATAGGTATTCATTATGCACAATCTTTTCTATATCTGCCACCTGCTTACCATCCACAAAAGAGTTATACTGTTACGCTCACTTGCATGAATGACAGAATTCTTTTGGGTAGTCTTTCGCTTGCAGAACCATTTCTTTTCATACTCAGACTTATCTGTACAGTACCTGTAATTCTTCTGCCCGGTCCATAATATAGGTATATTAATATACCTCACAAATCATATGTTTCTTTAGAATATCTTGCTTAATATGGCAAGATATTCTAAAGAAAATTCTAAAGATGGCATTACCCTTTCACTTCTAACTCTAGACACATTATGATATTGCATCATTTAAGTATTTTTTTGATGCTTCACATGAACTTTTGAATGAAACATCTATATGCTTAGCCAGTTCAAAGTATACAAATACAGTACGATCACTGTTACCAACTGGAGGCAGAAAAGTTATATTTTTAAGTGACCCCCCCCCCGACACTAATCTCACACTCTTGACCTACAGTTCCTTCTTTCCCATAATGCGTTGAGAAAGCTCTCTCCAAACAGCTAATAAATCTGACTTCATTCTTCTCATGAGATATCCCTGCCATGCAATCAATGTTTGAATAATTAAAGTCACTCATAATGATTGTTTATTATTATTATCCTCAGATCTCCATGGAGCGAGACTCATTGTGGGCTGTCCCCAAGTCATATACACACACCTCATCATAATGTGTTTTAAATACATTCACATTCTAAAGTCACTCATAATGATTGTTTATTATTATTATCCTCAGATCTCCATGGAGCGAGACTCATTGTGGGTTGTCCCCAAGTCATACACACACCTCATCATACTGTGTTTTAAATACATTCACATTCTCTACAGACACTACACTCTCAAGCAATGCATTCCAATCATCACCACTCTCAATGCAAAAAATCTGTTTCTCACTCCTCTGCTAACACTTTCTTACACACCTTCCAGGAATGAACTCTTGTTTCCCCTGCCTCCCATCTCCTACCATTTATGAAAAACCTCTTTGATGCTAATCATCTGATAAGAACACCTTATGACTTATATGTCTCTATCATAATCACCCCTCCTCCTATCCACCAGACTGTAAATTGCATCTTCTCAACCTTTCTTCATATTCAACATTCAATCAAATTGCCTCTGTACCCTTAGCAATAACTCTTCATCCTTCTGAAAAACAAAGTGACTAAATCTGTGCACAGTAGTCCATATGTGGCCTAATACAATGTAAGCATAATCTCCTTACAAAATGCATTGCATTGTCCTCACAATTTTAGCAAACGTGACTTCCAAATTTTATATCCTTATACACTATCACACAGATTATTTCTCTCTTCCAATACATCCCCACCAACCATAGCCTCTACCTCTCTATCTTTGTTTCCCAAATCTTAAAACCTTACAATTTGTAACATTGAGCTATAATCTCATTCATGTGACCATTCTCTCAGTCTATTCAAGTCATCTTGAAAAGTAACGATATCTACTCTACTTTTCATAGTTCTTGCCAACTTTAAATCATCTGCAAACAACTAGACATCCCCATTAAAACTCTCTCTCCAATATCATTAACATACAGGTCAAACAGCAATGACCCTAAAACAGACACCCTTGAGGCACTTTTATTCCTGGAATAATCTTTGAAAGATTATTCCTGGAATCAGCCTCAGCATAAAAAACTTCTCAACAAATTTGGGTGCATGAGACTGCCCCCAAATCTCTTTTAGGATATAAAAGGTTGGTTTTAGGATATAAGCTTCCCTAAATCTCTGGGAAGCTTATATCCTAAAACCATCAGCCACAACTCAATTTAGCTTGCTGGGGAGGGGGGGGGGAATAACAGCTTCAGCCTCATTTGCTCGTTGTTAGTGCCCATGTGCACATATCATAGTTTTATGTTCGCAGAAGATGACAATGTAACATTGCCAAAATATAGGAAGATACTGATTAAAGTTTTTAATTAATATTGTAATATATGTTGTCAATTCCTGAAAAATTTAAAGGTGAGTTAGCCAGTCTCATATGGAGGTAGAGGATTCCCCCCCCCCCCCACTGGGAAACTTGGGTTTTTTGTCCCTCAAAACAGGCAAACCAGCCCTGTGAATGACTATAGATCCATGTGAACACACATGGATCTATAAACATAAAATACATATTTAAGTTAAGGGATATTACATCCAATATTGTTTCTTAACCGAATAAGAAACTATATAAAGTTCAGCGATTCCAAGCGTAAGCAAATACCTGGATACTGCAGCAATTGACCCTTTAGGTAGTGCAAGCTGAGGCAACTCATAGCAAAGGTGGAGCAAGCTCCGATCACTATTCTTGATATTTACCCATAATGTGAACTTAGCTCCTAGGAGCTGTATTACTGTTATACATTATGAGAGAAGGTCACTATCCAGACCAGTTTCAACCTTTACCGAGGTCTCATCAGTGAGTAGGTAGACCTAGTTAATAATGCCAAGTTTGTAGCGAACAGAACTTACATCCATTCTATGAGAATTGCCAAGAGGTGTCCTAACAAATTACTAATTATATGAAGAGCCAAAGGCTTCAATTTGGCAACATAACTTATTTAAGTTAAGGGATATTACCTCTCATCAATTGATGAGACCTCAATAAAGGTTGAAACTGGTCTGGGTAGTGACCTTCTCTCATAATGTATAACAGTAATACAGCTCCTAGGAGCTAAGTTCACATTATGAGTAAATATCAAGAATAGTGATCAGAGCTTGCTCCACCTCTGCTAGAGTTGCCTCAGCTTGCACTACCTAAAGGGTCAGTTGCTGCAGTATCCAGGTTTTTTGGTTACGCTTGGAATCGCCGAACTTTATATAGTTTCTATATTCGGCATGAAACTCTTTGAGTTTCTTATTCGGCTAAGAAACAATATGGGATGTAATATCCCTTAACTTAAATAAGTTATGTCGCCGAATTGAAGCCTTTGGCTCTTCATATAATTAGTAATAAAATACATATTCTTCAATTTGGAGGACTCAACCAGTCCTAGGGGATGTGGGGAGGAAAGGGGAAATAAATAAATTTATTGAAATAAATATATTGCTATACTTAAAATCACCCATAAAAAATCTCCCTTTTCCTCTTTTTATTTTGTTTATACATTTCATGATCACTACCCTCAATATTACCAGGTCAATAACAATATCCTATTAAGTATTTCATTCTATTCATCTCTATCTCACACCATACTGCCTCAACACTACTGCCACTATTTTCCCCTTTTGTTATCCCTAGTCTTTTTGTATACTCTGTAGTTTGCAATGACTCAGTTGGAAGACTTGTTGATCTCTATTTGTATCTAATGCTTCACTTTATGGAGGCATTCTTGCACATACCTAATATGACTAAAACAGATGAGCACACAATCATCTAAATGATTATGATGTACATTTGTACCATTAACAGTTCCATAATTTAGTTGTTCTTAAACATAGATTCTCACCATTCCTCCTGTCACGATCTAGTTTCTCTAACTCTCCTTCTTAGGTCTCATGCAAATATAATAAATAATTTCTCCAAATTCCTGATACCAAATGCATTAGAGTATAGGCCCCAGCCCTCTTACATAAGAGGGTCAGCCAGCAAGATAAGAGATGAATCGTACCTTCTCAGAGTAGAGAATCACACTGGAAATAGCATTAATGACTTTGAGAATGTATGGTG
This sequence comes from Typopeltis vanoorti, assembly GCF_054136105.1. Classification (NCBI taxonomy): domain Eukaryota; kingdom Metazoa; phylum Arthropoda; class Arachnida; order Uropygi; family Thelyphonidae; genus Typopeltis; species Typopeltis vanoorti. The sequence goes on along the minus strand of NC_143569.1, from coordinate 59,187,232 downwards.
TGAGAAAGAAGTTTATAAGACTATATTTAGTGGGATGTTGTTATAGATCAGGGAATGCAGATGGTGATGACTAGACAAATTATTCTGGCAAGTAGTCCCCCAAGTGATCATTATGGGAGACTTAAACTATACTCATATCGACTGGGCAGAGGAGGAAGCATGCACTATTAAGGGAAATTAATTTTTGGATTTTTTTGAGGGACAACTGTCTTAGTTTATTAATATTAACATAAAAAGTAAATTAATAATAATATAGGAATATATGGAGAACATACTCTAAACAGGAATGGTAAAAAATTGATTGACTTTGTAGTTTATAATAACCTAAAAATAATGAATTCTTTCTATAAACATAAAGACATACATATATATACTTGGGCAGCAAGTGGATGGAAATCAATATTAGACTATTTTATCTTAAATGAAAAGACAAAGCTTTCGTTAGATGTTAGAGTTCACAGAGGATATGAAATAAGCAGTGACCACTTCCTCGTTAAAATAAAATTAAGATTGCTATCTAAATGGCTACAAGTAACAAGAACAGAAAGAAAATTTAAAACATTTGTTAATAAAACTAGACTATTAAATGACACAAATATACAATGGCTATATGAATAAAGAATTAACCAATATCTAGATAAAATGAAACAAAATGAAGAAATAGAAATAGAATGGCTTAATATAAAAACGATACTAAATGCAGCAGCAAATGAAAACTTAGGAAAGACCAAAGAATTCAATAAAAGGAAAAAACTGAAGATATGGGATGATACAATCAAAGAAATAGCATTCATAGCAAACCATTCAAAGATTAGAAGATGAAATAGAATATAAAAGAATAACAGCCATAGCTAAAAGAGAAGTCAGAAAAAGACAGAGAATCATGGAACACATTTGTTTCTAATTTAGAACATGATTTATATAAAATAAGATCCGATGCATATAAGATTTTGAAACACTTAAATGCAGATACTAAAGACAACATAAAATTAAACACCGAATTGAAATTAGAAGAATTTCTAAATTTTTACACAGAATTGTGGATAGATAAATATTTTAAAAAAGACAACTGGCAAATATTTAATGAAAATGAAAAGGAAATAACTAAAGAAGAATTAGAAACCAGCCTGAAAGAAACAAGAAATGGAAAATCACCTGGTGAAGATAAGCTAGGTTCAGAACTATATAAGTACGCAGGAACAAGATTCAAAGAAAGACTCCTATTATTTTTAAATAAAATTTATTCAACTGATAACCCCCCAATAGAATGGAAAAAAGCAATTGAGATTCCTATCTTAAAAAAAGGTAGTAGAGATGACCCTAAAACCTATAGAGGTATAAGTATACTATATTCCTGTTACAAAATATATAGCAGAATTTTAAATAGCAAACTGATGAAATATTCCAAAAAGTTTATTTTAGAAGTACAGGATGGATTCAGAAAAGGATGATCATGTATAGACCTGGCCTTTTGCATAAAATTATTATTAAAATTATTAATTTTAATACCAGTCTTGCACCAAGTGCAAGACTCGTATTAAAAAAATATGTCAAGGCAGGTGTCAACTCTCTGGCACATTCCTTCAGAATATGTGGTGATATATTATCAAGTCCCACAGCCTTATTTACATCTAGTTTACTCAACTCCCCAAACACCTCTTGCTCACTTACAGTCAGTCTCTCCTCCCCATCATCAACTGCTCTCAATCTCTCCATGAAGTCACATTCACAAGATTGAAAGATCTTTATGAACTGCTTATTAAGTTTCTCCACCACACATTCTGCAACAGCTGTCTTTATACAATTTTTCCTCCAATCAATGTCATCCTTCCATAATCATTCTTTCTTTTGCTGGCTACATATCGAAAGAACTACCTAGGATTCTTTTTGGCTTCATTAGCAAACTGCTGTTCATACCTCTCTTTAGCTACTCTTACCAACCAAGTCACCCTCCTTGCCTGGTCTTTGTAGACCTCATGAAATTGGTTACTTCCACTTCTCTTATGCTGCCTCCACAATGCCCTTTTTCTCTGTATCGCATGCTTAATCTCTTTATTCATCCATCTGACACCTACCTTATTTAACCTTCTCACTCTTGGAATACATTTAGACATTGCATCTACTAAATAGTTTTTGAAAATCCCCCAAGCTGCATTGATCTCTTTTCCAGCTAACTCCTCATTTCATGCTACACCTGCAAGCTGTCTCCTGAGCTCTTCATAATCACCCCCGCCCCTTGTAGTTCCACATATACCCTTTTTTCACAGGGGTCCTTGCGCTGCTGGCAACCACCCAGGTAATCACCTCATGGTCACTTTTACCAATTGGTGGATGATATGACACCTCATTTATAATTTTCTCATGAAGGTTTTTGTTGTCTTTCTATTTCCTCTTTAATAAAGGCTTTAAGGGTTTCTAAATCATGAGATTCTATAAATTTAGCTTTAGAATTATTATCTGCACTAATATCCATAGTTTGATCTCAGTCTTTTTCTTATAATTTCTTTCCTTTTTAATTAACTTGGGATTTTGGCTATTACATGCTACATTATTTGCAACAAAAAATTAAAGATACCAAGAAATTATTATTATTATTATTATTCAGGCCTCCATGCAGTCAAAAGACTCGTCATGGGAGGTCCTTCCTAAGAAACACAAAGTCAATCAAGACTCATCGAGGGGAGGTCCCCCCCCCCAAGAAACACAAAGTCCATCATACCACTCCTTGAACTCACCACTCCACAAGGCAATGCATTCCATGGTTCAACCACCCTCCATGCAAAGAAACCACTCCTCACCCTCTTGCTCACAGTTTCCTTTCGTAACTTCCAGGGATGGCCTCTTGTCATCACTCCTTTCCGCTGTTCAAACAAGTGAAAGAACTCTCCAGTGTCAACCTTGTAACCACCTCTCAACAGTTTAAAAGTCTCAATCATATCACCTCTCCTTCTTCTATCCACCAAACTCTGCAGTCCACATTCCCTCAGCCGATGCTCATAAGTATCATTGTACAGTCCTGAAACCATCTTTGTTATCCACCTTTGTACCCTTTCCACAGTTAATTTATCCCCTTCAAATCCTGGGGACCAAATCTGAGAACAATAGTCCAAGTGTGGTCTGATCAGGTCTTATACAACGGAATGATAACTGTTTTATCTCTGCAGGTCAGTGTCCTTCTCATTATTGCAGCAATCCTCTGTGTTACCTTCGCCACCTTTGCATTATGTCCCCTAAGTTTAAGATTTCTATCAATCATCAACCCCAGATCTCTTGTCTCCCCTACTTCCTCCAGTATAACTCCTCACATAGAGTATGCAGTGTCCCATCGATGTTTCTCAAACCTCAAGACCTTACATTTTGCTGCATTAAACCGACACCCCTATTCATTTGCCCATCTATCTACCTTATTCAAATCCTCTTGCAGGGCTGCCACATCTGCACTATTACTAATAAACCTTCTCAACTTTGCATCATCTGCAAACAACTGAATATTCCCTTGCAATCCACTGACAATGTCTCTGATATAAAGGTTAAACAATATAGGTCCCAGTACTGAGCCCTGTGGGAGCCCACTTGTAACCCTTTACTTCCTTGAAACTGCCCCACCATACACAACTCTCTGATACTTATCGGACAGCCAATCCTGAATTCAGTCGACCAATCCGACATCCAGACCCATCTGCTGCAACTTAAATATCAGCTTATCATGTGGCACCCTGTCAAATGCCTTCGCTAAGTCTAAGAAAATTGCAGTATATGCCTTTCCCTCATCTAATGCTCTTGTAACTTTATCATAAAAGGCTAGCATATTGCTAAAACAAGAGCACCCCTTCACAAATCCATGTTGACTCTCACAGATAACATTACCCTCATCTGCCCAATGCTGCATATGGTCCTTCACTACTTCCTCCAAGATCTTACTAACTACTGATGACACACAAACTAGTCTATAATTAGACACTTCCAGTCTCCTACCACCCTTATGCAATGGCACTATCTTACCTTCCTTCCATTCCATGGGCACCTTTCCAGTAGCCAGACTTTCATTGAAAAGCCAGTCAAAGGCACTGTCAGTTCCCTAGCACATTCTCTCAAAACTCATGGTGAAATACCATCCAGTCCCACAGCTTTACTGACATCCAGAGTACTCAGTATTTGAAACACATTCTCCTCCTGTACCTCTAAACCTTGAATCTGCCCTATCGCTCTAGCATTAAAACTGACTCCTCCAGGATGAAATAGTCCAATAAAGTGTTCACTGAGCAATTCTACTATGTCCTTTGCATCAATCACTCTATACCCATTTTTATCCCACAATATCATTCTTCCACAGTCATTTCTCCTCTTACTGGCCACATATCTAAAAAATTCCCTAGGATTTTCTTTGGATCTTAGGGCCAATCTCCTTTCATATTCCAGTTTCATCTTCCTTACCATACTAGTCACTCTTCTGGCCTGTGTCTTATACTCTTCATGCATCTTCTTCTCTCCTGTCTCCTTATATCTCTTTCAGCCTCTTTTTCGCATGCAGTTCCTGTTTAACATTGTTTGTCATCCACTTTACTCCAAATTGTGTCCTCTTGTTCACTCGTAGTATACAACTTACCATTGTTGCTAACAAATATTCTTTCATGATTTCCCACGCACTAATGATATCCCGGCGCTCCAATTCCTCCCTCCATGAAACTTCCCCATGTTGACGTCTTAGACTATTATAATCACATGCCTTATAATTCCACAATTCCACATACGTTCCTGTCTCTTTGATACTCCTGCATGTCTATTTATTTTCCAAGTCAAAACCATATGGTCACTCTCTCCAACTGGTGGGAGAGATGTCATCTGAGTTATTATCAACTCTTCTGATGCTATAACCAAATCCAAAACTCTTAAACCTTTTGTTCCCTCTATTACATGTTGCCCAAGACATTTGTCCCTCAAGAATTCTAGAAATTCCATTCCCTTATTGCTACATGTATCTTCCTCTCCCCAGTTTATATTACTGTAGTTAAAACTCCCATAACAATCATTCTTCTTGCACTTGCCAAACTCAACTGTCTAAACATTTCCTGGTCCCCACCCTCTGTACTCCTGGGTCTGTAGCAACACCCCACTAAATATCTTGTCTTTCCCACCTCTACATCACATCATATGCTTTCAAAATCATTAGTGTCACTGCCTTCCAAAGTCTCCACTCTTAGAGGACATAGGTCGTCACTTATCATAAGCAGTATTCCACCACCATGCTTTCCCTTCCTATCCTTCCAAAAAATGCTGTACCCAGCGACTTCTATTCCTGTTATTATATCCTTTTCTGTCAACCACATCTCAGTGATCCCAATAATTTTTGGCTAGGCTGATGCTATCTGCACCACCAATTCCTCTCCCTTATTCCAGATACTCCTGGCATACTTGGTTTAATCCTTTATTCAAGTGTAAGCAAACATTTGCATTTAACCTACTTGTATTAAAAAGAGTTTCATATTCACTTTCAGTATCCATTTTCTACTTAGTAACTGGACAAACTTACAATATACAGATGCTGAAATCAACACTAATCCAATCTGATTTGATTTTATCTTATCCTATTTGATTTTAATCCTGTCATATCCTACAGCACTGGATTTTACCCTACCTGATTGGATTTTGCTCTAGTTTTTTTTTATTACAGCATTTATATTTATTCTCTTGCATTCATACCCTTTATTTGTTTTAATTTTAATTACCTATTGACTGTGCCATTTATGTTAATGAGTGCAAGTTTGTGAGATGCTTATATTATAATAAATGTATGTTATTCCCCCTTATGTCTAACCAATATTCATGGCTTAAATTAACAATAATTTAATAATTTACCCTCCTTTGATTAGATTATTCCAAGTTTGTATTTTTTTGGGATTAGTGTGCACCGACTTTCAGTATCACTATGTTTTTTATTCACTATGTTTCTTACATAATTAATGAAGCGCAATAAAATTCATATTTAATTTAACTATAAATGTATGTACAAGAGATACTTAATCATAAAAAACTTTATATAACCAATCTTAAATTTAACATTAATGGCTTAACAATTCTCTCTCTTATATCTTACTCATTATTTAGGAACAAAATACAAATTCTAGCATTTTTTTTTCCTTAATATGTATAAGCTCAGCTAACATATTTGATAGCTTCCTTTAATGTAACTGTCTTTCGACATAGACATTCATAAACAATACTAATATATTACTACTAAATAAGAACAGTAACATATCACTTCAGTAGTTCAAGTGCAATTCTAACTTTCTGGAATTTTCATGACTGAGTCCGAATTCTACTGAAATAAAATTATCACTTCAGCATACATTTTCTGCACAGTTCCTTATCAATGTTCTTTACTTCCCATCATCTCTGCTTTGTTTTTCCCGCCAACTTCCTCTATCAGTGAATTTCCCTTGTTGGCAACAAGGACAACCTTAGTTGAAGACGAATGCCTTTTCTCGCTGAAGAATATCTTCCCTGTCAACGAATACACCTTCCTGTCATCTCTTCTTACCATCAGATTCTTCTGCTGACCTTGTGACTACCTCTATGTGACAACCAACCTGTATGATCCCTATGAGATACCTTGTTGTCATGTAAAGCAACATCTTTTTTTTTTTTTTTTTTTACAAAAAGTCTTATACCCTATGCACATGCTCTTTTCTTGAGATTCACAGCATGAACTCACATTATACAAGGGTTATGTTGATATCACAGCTCTTATGTCACAAATTTGAATAATACATAATTTGCATTATGAATACAATTTACATATCTGAAGTGTATTTCTCAAATTATTTTTATAAACAAAATTTTAAAAGTGAACCTGTAACAAAGAATCCATGTGAAATTTTATAGTATCAAACAAAAAGCCTGTTTGTATTACTTCTATATAAGTAATACAAACAATAACTAATATATCACTAATGTCTGTCAACATGCCTTTGCAAAATCCAAAAAAAAAAAAAAAAAAAAAAAAAAAAAAAAAAAAAAAAAAAAAAAATTGACAGTGCATGTCTTACAATCATCCACTGTTCTTACTACTCTGTTGTGAAAGGTAATACGATTACTAAAACAAGAGCCCCCCCCCCCTCCTTAAATTCATGCTAGCCTGCATAAATGATACTGTCCTCACTTGCTACTTGTGTATACGAGCTCTTATCAGTTTTTTCAAAATCTTGACAACTATATATATTTGTTAAAATTTTGGAGTTGGAATTGCACTTGGACTATTCAAGTGATATGTTACCATTCTTATTCAGTAGTAATATAGTATCTATTACTAATATATTACTACTACTTATTTAGTGACATTTTATCACATGACATGGTTTTTAAGTTGCAACATATGGTTTAGATATCAGATTAGAAATTGGATTGGTAACTGGCTTGCTGACAGATATCAGGGAGTTGTATATGGATAAGCAGTATCGGAAAGTAAGAAGGTTACAAGTGGAGTTCCACAGGGTTCAGTACTGGGGCCATTATTCAATTTTTATGTCAATGATATTGTGATGGGACTACAGAGATATTCAGTTGTTTCTAGATGGAAAGTTTGGGAAAATATTAATAATATAACATGGTTGTAAAGTCCATAATTTCTAAAATGAATGCTGATCACTGTGCAACACTAAAAGAAAGGATTAATAATAGTGTTGATGTTTTGGATCTTCAAGAGGATTTGCATAAGCAGGAAAGGTGGGCAAATGAATGGGGAATGTCATTGAATTCAACTAAATGTGAGGTTTTGAAATTTGGAATCCACAGATGGTTTGCTTCATACTCACTTTGTGGAATTATACTGGAAGAAAAGGAGGAGCAAGGGATCTTGAGATGACTGTAGAAAGAAATTTGAAGTTCAGTGGACATACTGCAAAGGTTGCAAAAGGATATCTCAGAGAAATTGCTGCAATACTGAGGATGACACTGACCACAAGAGATAAAAGGGTTGCGGTCTCATTGTATAAAGCTTTGATCAAACCACATCTAGATTTCTGTGCTCTGATCTGATTCACCAAGATATGAAAAAGATGAAGTAACCTTGGAAAAGATATAGAGACATATCAAAAATGATATCAGGAATGTACAGTTTTGATTATATGGACAGGCTAAATGGCAGAGTTTGAGAGACAGAAGATAAATGGGGAATATGATTGAGACATTTAAGCTGTTGAAGTGTTATCAGTTTAATAGTGAGGAGATTTTTCATAAGGTGAAAGATCAAGGACAAGAAGCCATTCCTGGAATTTACAAAAGGAGGTAGTGAGTAAGTGTTTGGTAAAAAGTCATTTTTTTTTGCATGGAGAGTAATAGAAGAATAGAATGAGAGGAGAAGGTATTGCCTGAGAGGGTAGTCACAGTGCAAACAGCAAATGAGTTTAAAGGAGCGGCATGATACATTTTGTACTGACTAATACTGACCTCCACGATGAGTCTTGCAACTCCACGGAGGTTAACTAGATAATAATAAATCCATTCTTCCTTCAAACTCATTCCACACATCCAAAAACTCACAACCATTCTTTCTACAAAACCAGCTTATTGAACTGTTTGCAGCACTTCTTAATTCAATGCAATACAGTAACAATTTTCACTTTCTCACTCTTCACCCTTGCTTCTTCCAGCAATTGTTTCATATCCTCTCTACCAGAACTATCATCTGTTTTACTTTTCTGTTTTTCAATTGCATTTGTTAAATTTTTGATTTTTGCTTCCTGAAAACTAAGTAATAACATGGTCATCAATAAGATGTTTTATAGTGGAATCACATTCCACATAAACATTCTTTTTATATTCTACTTACCTGATTATTGTTTCTCCTTTTGCTGGTTCTCTAACTGCTTTTTGACTTTTTCTAATTCTCATGTTGTCTGTCTAATAATTTGCTTTAGTCTTGAAGTTTGTAAATGTAATGTAATTCATTTCAAATGTCCTCAGTCTCATTATTGGCATCTTTCTGTTCAGTAGGACAAGCCCGCTTGTACTCAATTCTTGATTTTTGGTGTCGAGGCTAGATGGTGAACGGATGTGCTATCGGAGAGCTCCTGAGAGATTTGTGTTTTTGTTGATTTATTGGTGTTTTGGATTCAATTTAATGGACTTAAGTGTTTCATTTTGGTATATTATTGGAGCTTTATTAGCGTGGTTAGTGTACTAAAGTGTTTTATAACATAATCTATGTCGGGAAGTCGCCGCTAGATGAATTCGTAATGTGTAGTGTTCGTGCAAGCTCCAGATAAGATAAGTATCATTTTCAGTTATCGATACAAATTACTTAATATTGTGTAGTTTTGTTTTGTTTGCCTTGCGTATTTTAGTGCGTCTATTTTTGGTGTGTTATAACGTATAAATTGACAAAACACGTTACAGATAAATATGGCACCTGTGCGAAGGAAAATGGCGGCCAGTAATGAAGGTTCGCCATCGTTATCAAAGAACGGTAGCATAAAAGAAATGAGTCAGTGTACTAGCTGTGAAATGTATGCTTTGCGGAGTACGGTCGGAGTGTGGTTAGATGATAATAAAGGATTGAATGTGTGTAGAAAATGTAGGGAGAATGCGGAATTGAAGTGTATTTCGGATCGTGAGTGTGATATTTTTGTCAACCTTCAGAATGAAGGAAATAGGGATATGACAAGAAACGGCAAGGTTATACATGAAAATTGTGAGAGTGTGAATGTAGAAAGTGTGAATGATAGTATAAATGGTTTCTCAGAGAACAAAAAAGATGAGATAGATGCATTGAGTGAGATTGCGTTGTTGAATAGTGCGATAGAAAGAGCAAAACAGCAGCTAGAGTGCATGAACAAAAGTAGACTGAATGAACCAACCAATAATAAAAGGTATGACAGGAAAAATAGACGTATGAATGTGAACATGAACAAAATGAAGGATAGAGTGCTGTATGGAGACTCGTTAGTACGAGGTGTATTAGTAGAGGATTTGACAAAATCGTACCAACCTGGTGCGACCATAAAGGACGTAAATGCCTCTATTAGAGAGCAAAAGGAAAGGGTGAAAGAAATGATTGTTGTGGCAGGTACGAATGATTTGAAAGGAGATAAAATGGAAATGATAGAAGACCTGAATGAATTGTTTGAGGTAGCAAAAGAAAAGAGTGAGAGAGTTAGAATGATTAGTCTTTTGCCACAGTATGACAGTGAAATGTTTAAAAGGAGGGCTATAATTGCAAATGACTTTATGCGTGGGTTATGTATGACGAGTGGTGTGGAATTTGTGGATGTGTGGAGTGAGTTTGATGGGCGAAAGGATCTATATAAGATGGATGGCTTGCATTTGAATGGTTACAGTGTAAGAAGACTTGAGAAAGTGTTGCTGAATGTAGTGGATGTGCAAATTCAGGGAAACTAGATTTGTTAAGGGGGGGGGGGGAGTAGAGATACAGTCCTTATGGAGGCAGTTGAATGTAAGAATGAATATAATATGCCAGAGCAAATAAGGACAACAAATCTGAGTGGGATAGTTAATATAAGGCATCAAGGTAGGGTTGGGGCTAATGGGGGTCTTAAATTCATGTACACTAATACTAGGAGTATTAGGAACAAGAAGGAAGAGTTTTTGGCCATGGTTGGCACTTCCAGACCACAGGTTATTGGTATTAGTGAAACATGGCTGACTGTAGATGATATAACTAGTGGGATTGAATGTCATGGGTATAGTGTGTTCAGGAATGACAGAGAAAATAAAATGGGGGGAGGAGTATTGTTGATGATAGCTGATGAACTCCAGCCAAGGAGAATAGAAGTTGAATTGCAGGATAGAGAAAAGAGCACATTTGAGGCCATTTGGTGTGAGATTGTGGCTAGCAGAACTAAATATACAATTGGGTGCTGCTATAGACCAGGTGATGGAAAAGATGGTGGTGACAGTATGCACAAGCAAATAGAAGAAATGGGTGGAAGGAGCGTGATTATTATGGGAGATTTCAACTATGGTCGCATTGATTGGAGTGAGGAGAGGACACACGGGAGGAAGGAACTGGAATTTATGCAGTTATTAAGGGATAACTATCTGCGACAGCATATAATGGAAAATACTAGGGGTCAGAGAGTGCTTGACCTAGTAATTACATCTGAGGATTTGGCTGTAACAAATATGACCACATTGCCACCAATCGGTGAGAGTGATCATAGGGTCTTAACTTGGGAGGTGGCTAAAGGTGTAGAATTTTCAATTAAGACAGGGTACATGTGGAATTATCGGGCTGGAAAGTATGACAAGCTTAGGAGTTTGATTGGTTCAGTGCCATGGCATGTACAACTGCAAAGACTAGAAGTTGATAGTGCATGGGAGGTAGTTAAGAAGTGCTTGCATGAAGCAATGGCTGACTGTATACCTAGAGTCCGAATAATAAATCAAGTAGGGGTTAAATGGATGAATAACACCATTAAGCTTGAGTTGCAAAAAAAGAAACAACTATGGAGGGAATTTAAGGAGAAGGGTGACCGGCAGGCACATGAACGGTATAAAGCGCAGGCCAGAAGGGTGACGAGTGTGGTAAGAAAAGCAAAAAAGGATTACGAAAGAACATTGGCCATGCAGGCTAAAGAGAATCCTAAACAGTTTTTTAGATATGTAGCAAGTAAAAGGAAAAATGTACATGGCAGATTGATTTTAAAGAATGCCGATGGTAGGGAGGTAACTGAATCAGTTGAGATAGTTGAGTTACTGAGTGAGCACTTTGCAAAAGTATATCATCCAGGTGGTGACATTGCAGAAACGAATAAACCAGTAGATTATACGGGAATTGAGGTTAATGAAGTGGAGGTGAGTAGTCTATTGCATAACCACAATGTCAATACATCTGTGGGATTGGATGGTATACCAGCTCGTGTTGTACGAGAAGCAGCTAAAGAATTGTCAGTACCCTTGACCATTTTGTTTAATTTGAGTCTCGGGTCTGGGTTAGTCCCGAGCGGGTGGAAAGAGGGGAAAATAGTTCCACTGCATAAAGGTGGTTCCAGGACTGCTGTTGTGAATTACCGACCGATTAGCATATCAGGAATCATTGTCAAGGTCTTAGAGAAAATAGTCAAGAGGAAAATACAAGATTGGATAGAAGAAAATGGGATACTGTATCGGGGACAGCATGGTTTTGTGAAGGGTAGGTCATGCCTCAGTAACTTGCTCACGTATTATAACACAGTGACGGCTGAACTGGATAAGGGTAATGGGTTTACGGTGATTCTACTGGACCTTGCCAAGGCCTTTGACAGGATTCCACATGGAATTCTAATCAGTAAATTGCAGCATATGGGAATGGACATAGGGTTGGTGAGATGGATAGGAGGGTGGTTGACGGAGAGATATCAGAGAGTGGTTTACTCGGGAGTAGAGTCCACAAGACGACCTGTGACTAGTGGTGTGCCACAAGGATCTGTTCTTGGACCACTGCTGTTTAATTTGTTAATAAATGATATAGGAAATGATCTGAGAGGAACAGTTCATTTGTTTGCGGATGATGCGAAGTTGGGTAGGGCAATAGTGAATGCAGATGACGTCAAAATTTTGCAGGATGATTTGGGTAGATTGGAGGTCTGGGCTAAGGAGAATGGATGTCAGTTTAATGTGGCAAAATGTAAGGTTATGCATTTTGGGGTGAAAAGATTGGCGGCAGTTTACTGCATTGGTGGAACCGTGCTCCAGGAAATTGATGAGGCACGAGATTTAGGAGTGTTGGTAGATAAGGAATTAAAATTTAGGGGACACATTGCAAAAGTGACCAAAACAGCTCATCAAATCACTTGGTTGCTGAAGAATACGTTGACAAGCAGAGACAAGCAGGTTATTGTTCCTCTGTATCGAGCCTTGATAAGACCCCATCTAGACTACTGTGCTCAGATTTGGTCACCTAGGTTTCTTCTTGATGGGGAGGAGGTGGAGAGGATCCAGAGGCGAGTGACCAAGATGATAGCAGGTCTGTGGAATGAACCGTATGAGAACAGGTTGAGGATTTGTGGGTTGCAAAAATTGGTTGATAGGCGGAGGAGGGGAGATATGATTGAGACATTCAAATTACTGAAGGGTTTCTATAAAATTAATTCAGAAGATATTTTTGAGAACAGGGCTGGTTGTGGGAGGACTAGGGGACTTCCATGGAAACTGGGAAAAAGAGTGGTTAGTAAAGGTGTTAGAGCTGGGTTCTTTACTTTTAGAGTAGTGAACGAGTGGAATGCGCTCCCTGAGTCTGTGGTGGATGCTGTGACAGTGAATGAGTTTAAGGCGAGGTATGATAGATACTGTATGAATGTCAAATAGTTGTGATGAATATGATTTGGGGCCTCCCTCGATGAGTTTAATGACTCCCTGGAGTTGCCCGTAATAATAATAATAATTATTATTATTCAGTCACAGATCATTAAACAAACCACGAATTCATAATATAGCTTCAAACCCAAAACACATTTTGTAAATGTTTACACAACAGTTTCATGCCTGGTTGGCCGAATAGTTAGCATATCTGCTCTCCAGCGAAAAGTCTGCGGGTTCGAATCCAGCTGTGGGCATGGGATTGTCTGTGAAAACACTAGTGGTGATGGTCGACGGTGTTGGTGTAGATGATGAAGGTAGTTCCATTGGTGGAGTGGTGGAGACTGAGAGTTGTAGAGTAGGTGCCCTACCTCCATGAGTCTTTGGACTCCCTGGAGGTGTTATGTAATAACAATAAAGCTTCAATTCACAAACTTTTGGTAAGGACTATGAATATACATACAGTGGCAAGGCCAATGCACATGGAACCTGGTCTGTCGAAGAATGGAAATCAACCCTGTGAAGCAAACATTCTCACTACATACTCTTTTATCCTGATGATATGTTTGGGTTATGGAAGATGTCTATAGAACTCTTTTTTACCTGAGTGTGGTGCTGTAACATAGGCTTTGTAAAATTAGCTCCGATGATAGCAACATCCTTTACAGGGATATTCTCCCATATATAATTCTTCAACATGTGATTCAACAAGTCCACACATGCATGCTGTGTGTAAAGTTGGCCATCTTCTCAGTCTGATTGTGTGGTGCTGCTGTCCATAGATGTTTTGTTACAAAATGTTAATATATTAATTTTGCTGTAATATGATGGTGCTGAATTCTGTTACAGCACTCACTGGTAATCTGCAAAATACTGACCCCAGCTGGTAACAGAAAGAATACTTTGTTGTATGATCATCAACTAATTGCTGATCAACACAATCGGCACTGTAGTGATTGTGATGGTAATCAACAGCATCCAACTAGTTTCAGCAGATTTTGTGCATTTTGCAGATAGCCAGCAATCTCTTTCATAAATAACTTGATCATGAGAAGTTATTTTTGTAAGAGCCAAAGTTTCTAATGTGGCATGATAAACAGTAGATTACTATACAGTCTTAAATGCATTCCTCTGGAATATTTTCTACCAGTTTTGTTAATTTTTGTTTCATCTAGCAATCTTTCAAATTAATTATTCCAAGCATCTAGAATACATCTTCATTTTTCATATCACCTTTATCATCTTTGATTCCTTTTAAGTACTCTTTTCTCCATTTCTAAGCTTTTACCATAGCCTCCAAAATATTTTGCCACCTTCCTGATATTTATCTTTTGTGTTCTTACCAGTCTTTGCATAACTTTTGTTTGACTACACGTACACACTGATTCACTTTATTACATTTTTCTCTGCATTCTCTTAGAGTATATGCTGACTTACTTGTCAGGAACTTTTGATATGCTTTCTTCTTTTCCTTGACTGCCTCTAACTTTCGGACTCCACTGTGGAGGAGCTCTGATTTTTCTATCCTTTGCAGACAAGTTCACCATGTGCTTCTCTTGATGAATCAATATTTTCTTCAGGGTCCGCACACATCCAAGGTTCAGTCTGCATAGTTCACCTCTAAGAGCTACTCAAGTTGATTCATTTTAAAACTTTCTGAAACATTTTTTGTTTCAATATGAATTCTATTTAATTCTGTTCAAAACTAAATGTTGATCACTTCATATTTCAAATTTTCTGCATACTTCTGTATCCTAAAACAGTGTGAAGACACTGCTATCGACAATCAATGACACTTTCCTTATTTCTTGCATCGTCTCTCCATATGAATTTGTACACATCTTTATACTGGAACATGGTATTAGTAATTACTAGTTCATTTCCTGAACAGAAATATAGCACGTACTTACCATTGTTATTAGCTTGGCTCTTGTCTCCAAATTTTCCAAAAACATTTCAATGTCTGATAATCATTTCTTATCTTGCTAATAAGATTTTCAACAAGGACCTACTTTTCCTTTGTGCCAGTGCACAAAGCCTTCTCTAATACTTTGAAAAAAAATTCTTCCACATCTTCCTTAGTAGAACCTTCTGTGCAATCAAGGCACAAATAAGTCCCATTGTTCAATTCCCTATTCTAATGTTTGCCAACAACATTCTACTTGATATTTCCTGCATCCATGATGATTATCCTAATATTTAGTGTTGAATATTATAAGATACAATTATCTTTTCTTAATAAAAACATTAGAGCAATATTTCGCAAAAAAAAGGGGTTCAATGACTTATCAAAGAGGAATTCATTAAAAATTGTTGGCGAATTGTTTTTTCATTGAACTGTTTTTGTTGTTTATTCAAAGAACTACTTTTCAGTGATTTGTCTTTTGAATAACTATCATTTGATGAATTTTCACAGAAATGCACATTAAATTTTATCCATCATAAAGTGCCTGCTCAGCTGAAATTTTCAAGATGTTGGAGGACTTGCTTCCAAAAAAGAAAGTTGGAGATTTAATTAGAATCTAGCTAATAGCATGTCCATCCATGGGGATGGACAAAGCAAAATGTCCCGTTCCCCACCTTTGAAAATGCATTTTCCATGGGTATCCATGCAATTTCAAAAATTGAAGTAGAACTTTAAAATGTCATAATTTTTAAAATTTGCATTATTAAATTTTAAATAATTAGAAAATAGAAATTCAAGATTGCCTTTTGCAATCTTGAATTTCCATTTAAAGCATGTTCCCACTGGCACTGGAAATGTAATTCATTTGATAATGAAAAAAAAAAAAAAAAAAAAAAAAAAGATTTTTTTTCTCCCTTTGCAATCAAAACCAATCTGTATTAGATAGCATATTGTATCTAGTTCTGCAGACTGACCACCAATTAGTGCATGGGCCTGAACCTGCTTCTCCTCTTCTATTCTGTCCACCTCTGTCCTCCGGAACAACCTTCCTCATGAAGTATTCCCAAACAATTACAACTTGCAGGTTTTCAAAAAAACATTAATAAACTTCTATCTCAGTTCTCATCTGCACCTCACACACAGCACTCATGTGCTTATTAGGGTCTCTTGACCTTTCGTGTATGGGATCAATAAATATATATATATAAACACATCATTTTTATATTTTAAAAATTTCTAGTTTGTAGTAGGGTTACCTGTATGCGTGTATTACAAATGACAAAGAGATACAAACCACCACCTAAATGACACAGAACAGTAGGATAGTATGTACGAGTTTACTGGTGGGTCATTCCATCTTATTTGCAAGGTGCACTTTTGTAA
Source organism: Typopeltis vanoorti (assembly GCF_054136105.1). Taxonomy (NCBI): domain Eukaryota; kingdom Metazoa; phylum Arthropoda; class Arachnida; order Uropygi; family Thelyphonidae; genus Typopeltis; species Typopeltis vanoorti. The sequence continues at coordinate 59,170,650 of NC_143569.1, read as the reverse complement.
ATAATGGTTCTTTATGTTAATAGTAATATCATATTTCATAAAAGTACTTGAAACTTTTTCGGACTACTAATACAATAAAACTTAATATATCACAAAAGGAACAGTTAATTTATTATTTATTTAAGAATGACAACATTTTTACCCAACAGCATGATTGATAGCTCTTGCTAAACCATTTCCAGACCCTCCTGGTATTATTCCCACTGGAACTTTTACTGCTGTTTTCCAATCTTCCCTTTCCATCAAGCCATTAAATACCTGGGTAGGGGAGGGGAGGCAATTAAGAGAAGTCTAATTAGTTTTTGAAAACATTACTATTTTTCTTTAAATAAAAAAATTTCTTTTTTTAAAAAAATAAAAAATTATTACAACTTGTTTGGTTTCACTTATCTGGCTACTATCAAGCTCAGCTAAAACTATAAAGATATATTATTACATGACACATTTCGTTTATTTATTTTTTTTTTCTATATTAAGTTTGATAAATTGGTTGCTGAAAAAAATCCAAGAGAAAGATGTTTCTGTTACAGATGCTTGACTAAAAGCAATTTCAAACAGGCCAATAAGTAGTACAACTTGTTTGGTTTCACTTATCTGGCTACTATCAAGCTCAGCTAAAACTATAAAGATATATTATTACATGACACATTTTTTTTTTTTTTTTTCCTATATTAAGTTTGATAAATTGGTTGCTGAAAAAAATCCAAGAGAAAGATGTTTCTGTTACAGATGCTTGACTAAAAGCAATTTCAAACAGGCCAATAAGTAGTACAACTTGTTTGGTTTCACTTATCTGGCTACTATCAAACTCAGCTAAAGCTAGAAAGATATATTTCATTTATTTATTTTATTTTTTCTATATTAAGTTTGATAAATTGGTTGCTAAAAAAAATCCACGCGAAAGATGTTTCTGTTACAGTGCTAGCAAGAAACGAACTCTAAAATTAGTAATTCCAAAAAATGCAGATATCTTTCAAGACCTGAGTGCAAAATGATGGGGATATTAATACCATACCATACCATATCTACAGTGTCTGACCACATTTGGAAGGCAATTTACTGTTCTGATAAATGAAAGTTCTTGTACAGCACCATATAATTGAAGTACAATTATAGTGCTGTACCAGAAGTCAGTTGACAATCACGAGCTGGTTAATTGAAGTTGTTTTTTGTACTACTGTATAATGAAAAATAAATGAGTGCCAAATTAGGTCTCACAAGCTAAAATAAGAATAAAGAAGATTTTTCCCCCTATCTTATTTTCATCATATGGTTCCCACAAAAAAATTATTATTATTATTATTATTATTTGACACCTCCAGGGAGTCAAAGACTCATTGAGGGAGGGCACCTACTCTACAACTCTCCATCTCCACCTCATCCACCCATCATCCAACTGCATCATCTACACCAGGCATGTCAAACACGTGGGCCACATGAGACCTACTGACAAGTAACATTGGGCCCGCCAAACTTTGTAACCAATATGGTTATTTAACTTTTGACAACACCAAATTAAATAAACATTTAAAAAAATTAACATTTCCACTTAGATTATTTTATATGCCAAACTACTCTGCAATTTCTCCTTCTTCCTCTTCCTAACATGGAATATTGGCCATGTGGCCTGTTCAGGTCTCACGCCATCTCTTTCTTGGTCTTCAGATTCTTCTTTTTCCACTTATTTTGTATCTGTATAATATTTTTGGTAGTCTGCTGTTATTCATTCGATTTAAATGTTCTAGCCATTTTTGTTTATACTGTCTTATGTAGTAATTAATTGGTTTTATTTTTGGGGATTGTAAGATTTCTTCATTTGTTTTGTGGTCCCACTTGGTATATCCAGCTGTTTTTCTGAGGAACTTCATTTCTGCTGTTTGAATTCGTTTTTCATCTTTCCTTTTCATGGTCCATGTTTCGCTTCCGTATAGTAGAGTTGGTTTTGACAAGACATTATATAGTCTGATTCTAGTGTGTTTTTGTACCAGGGATGGCTTAAATATATTATTTATTATGCCATTTACTTTGACAAAGTTTGATATTTTAGTGTCTATGTCTTTTTCTTCTTCGTATGATAGATCACATCCCAAGTATCTGAAAGTGTTTACTAGTTCTAGTATTTTATTATCTATCACTATTTTACTTCTTATTGGGTTTTCTCCTTTGAATGCTATTATTTTTGTTTTTTCTTTGGATATTGTCATATTATATTGCTATAAGATATCATTTAATGATCTTTGTAAGTCATCTTCGATGTAGCTAATACTATTTGATCATCTGCAAATAGTAGTGTATCTATCTTCATTTGCGGGGTCATTTGTATACCAAATGGGTTATGCTGTTTCCAGATTGTTAATATTTCATTTATATATATATATATTGAAAAGCAGAGGTGAGAGGGTACATCCTTGTCGTATTCCTCTTGATATATCTTTCCATTCTGAAGTGTGTTCTAATTTAACTGCTATTTTATTTCCGGTATATATTTCTTGAATAGATTGTAAAAGTTGGTTTGGTATGTTTAAATTGGTTAATATTTTAAACAATTTTTGTCTATTAATTTTGTCAAAAGCTTTTTCATAATCAATAAATGCCACATGTGTTTCTTTTTGAAATTCTCTTCTCTTTTCTATTAATAATTTTAAAGTAAAAATTGGATCTATGCAGGATCGGCCTTTTCGGAAGCCATTTTGTTCTTCTAGTAATGTTTTCTACAATGCTGCTTAGTTTCTCTTTTAATATTCCTGCATATATTTTATATCCTGTATTCAGCAGGCTAATTCCCCTATAATTATTGCAATTGTCTTTATTTCCTTTTTTATAGATTGGGATGACCAGTGCTTTTTTCCAAGAGTTAGGGGTTTTTCCGGACATCCAAACCATATTAAAAAATTTCAAAAATCTTTCATTAAATTTTTCACTTGCATTTTTGTATAGTTCTATATTTATATTGTCTTCTCCTGGCGTTTTCCTATTTTTCATCTTCTTTATTATATTTTTCAGTTCTAATATTGTGTTTTCTATTAGGTCATTCTTTGTCTTATAAAATTTTAATTCATTGTTCTCATCTGTCCAGAGATTTTGGAAATAGGTCACCCATTTTTCTAAATCTATTGTTTGTATTTTTATCTTTTCTTTTATTTCTTTATTCATGTATTTTATTACTTTATAGGTTTTGGGTTGTGGCTTAAATAAATCCTTTTCTAGTTCTGTTATGAAATTGTTCCATCTTTCTCCATGTTTTTTCCTTACTTCTCGTTTTGCAATTGCACTATTTCTTTTATACTCTATTTCTGCTTCTATTGTTTTGGAATTTAGCCATTTCTGGTAACTGTCCTTTTTGGTTTTTATTATATTTTCTATTTCTTTGTTCCAGTCTCGCAGTCCTCTTTTTCTAATCCATTTGTGCTTTATTCCTAAGGTTTCTGTTGCTGCTTTTGTGAGAATTTGTTTCAAATTTTCCCATTCATCTTCTATGTCACACTGTCCACCCCATCTGCAATTTCTAAAGGATATAATGTTCTATTTGTCATTTCAAAAAATCTTGTTACACCACTGCATAAATAATGAATTTTACCGAATTTTAACGAGCAAGTCTATGTACGTGGCTACATCTGCTGACCACAGCAATCAAAGGCTAGCAGTTAGCAATTTTCCACTCATAAGAAAGTGTGGTGTTTTCTTTATAATTAATAAAGAAGTTATAAAAATAATATCGAAACCTTCAACCAACATGAGTAAAAAATTATTAATTGAAAAAGACCATCGTAGTTTTCAAGAAAAATGGGAGTTACAATATTTTTGTATTCAAGAAAAAAAAAAAATTATGCCTGATATGTAGAAACTCTATTGCAGTTTGCAAAGAATATAATATTAAAAAGGCATTACGATACAAATCATAAAAAAAACTATGACAAATATGTTGTGAAACTTCGTGAAGATAAATTGTCAGAATTAAAGTTGACACCTGTCAATCAACAAAGTGTATTTACCAAACCTATTGAAGATAATAGAGCTACAGTAAAAAACAGTTATTTGTTATCATATTTAATTGCAAGCAAGTCAAAACCATTCACTGAAGGGGATTTTATTCACGAATGTATTATTAAAGCATTTGAAGTGTTGTGTCCTGATCAATTAAAGAAATTTAAAAATATAAGCTTATCTCGAAATACCATTGCTAGCAGAATTGATGATATAGCTGGGAACTTAAGGAATCAACTAAAATCAATAAATTCCAACATTTCAGACACATTCCCTTGCAATTGACGAAAGTACAGATGTACGGGGTATCGCTCAGCTGGCTGTTTTTATTGATGGATGTGATATGAACTTAAAAGTGAAGAACTTCTAGAAATTTCATGATATGCATGATACAGCCACTAGAGTTATTTTTGATGCCCTTATGGAAGTTTTGAATGAATACAAGTTATCATTAAAAAAGCTAGTTTGACTTGCAACTGATGGTGCTCCTGCCATGACTGGTGTTGTTACAAATTTAAAAGAAAATTGCAAAGAACAAGGTAATAATAATTTTCAACATTTTCAGTGCATTAATCATCAGCAAACATTATGCTCCAAAGTTTTAAATATTGGACATGTCCTAAAAAATGTCAGTAAAATTGTAAATTATATTCGTGTATGTAAGCTTAACCATCACCAATTTAGTAACTTTCTAGAAGATATAGAAAGTGAATATAGTGATCTACCTTATTATACAGAAATTAGATGGCTTTCCAGTCATAACTGGTGGCGCTAGTGTCCTTGGTAAATGTGGCGGTCGAGTTTAGCTAGTCTAGAAAACGTGTTTTTAAAGTTAAATATAGTGTGGCTTTTTGTCACAAATTGTGCTAAAATTGTGCATCGGTTAGAAACAAGTGTCCTTCAGTGGTATTATTGTTTAGAACTGTGGTGTATATATTGTGTTTTCACTGCCGTTTGTATCACTATATCAACGTGTAAAGATGGCGTCCAACAAGAAACGTACGTCAGCGGCGCGCAGGACTTCTACTACTACACGAAAGGCTGGCTCAGCGTTAGATTTTTCGCAATGGATGCGTTGCGGAAACTGCTACATGTATGCACCGAAAAATGTGAAGGATCTGTGGTCGGTCTGGCAAAATGAAAAGAAAGAAAATGTCGACGTATGTGAGAAGTGTCGGGATAGGCTGGAGCGTTTAGGAATGGAAGCTGACATCGGGACCGTAGCGGAAGAACTTCGGCGGGAGTTTATGAAAATGAAAAATGACCTTCATCTTCTTCATGAGGAAGTGGAAGTGATCGGTAAGGAGATACTGGAAGTTAAAGCTGAGTTTAATGTGTTAAACAGAGAAATTAGGACCATAGAGATTACTTTAGCTGAAGTAACTAGAACAGGATTACATATGGGTGAGTCTTTGGTGAATGATTCAGTAATAAATAGTATGGGAGTGATTGGGAGTCAACATAATAAAACCACAAGTAGCCAAGAAGAAATGAGATGTAGTGAGAGTGGGGGGGTAAGTAATAGAGAGTTGAGTAATGAAGCTGGTAGAGTCATGCTGAATAGTGTAGAGAATGAGTCCATGAGTGTGAACTTGAATGAAGTTAATAGTGGTAAAATATATGGTGATTCTATGATTAAGGGTATGGAGAGTGGTATGCATGAGGAGTGCTTGGCTGATGGTACAATAGAAAGAGTGGCTTTAGCAATAAAGAGAGGGCATGAAACAGACAAGATGATAGTTATGGTGGGTACGAATGACCTGAGAGGTAGTATAAATCGGGTAGGAAAAGATTTAAGAACATTATTAGATATTGTGAAGAGGAAAAGTGTCAATGGGAGAATAGTGTGTGTGCTGCCTCGTTTTGACAATTACGAGTTAAGTAGACGAGCAATGATAATGAATGATATGATTGCAAGAATGTGCAGAAAAAGAGGTCTGGAGTTTGTTGATGTTTGGAGTGTGTTTGAAGGAAAAAGGCAGTTGTATGCTAGAGATGGACTGCATCTTAACATGGAAGGACATAAGAGATTGAAGAAGTTATTGTTTTCTGAACAGGTTGAAGTTATTGGGCAGGGAAACTAATATTGAAAAGGTTGAGTGTAAGAGAGAGAAACTTTAGCACTGATTGTGTATTTATTGATCCTTATAGGCAGAATAAATTGCAGAAGAGAGGGGAAAAAAATCGGCATAGGACTACGGTAGTTAGTGACTTATATATCAGTTCTAAAGCCGGTACAAGATCTAGAGGGAATCTGCAATTTTTGTATACCAATGCTAGAAGCATTAGAAATAAGAGAGAAGAATTTTTGGCATTAGTCAGTGAAATCTCACCAAAAGTTGTAGGCATTAGTGAAACTTGGCTGTCAGCAGAAGATGTGGTCACTGGAATTGAATGTGATGGGTACAGTATTTTCAGGGAGGATAGAGAAGATAGAACAGGAGGAGGAGTACTGTTGATGATAGCTGATGTGTTGCAGCCAAAGAAAGTAGTATATCATGATGATAGACATGTAAATGAGAGTTCATTTGAGGCAGTCTGGTGCGAAATAGTGACCAACGCAACCAAATATACAGTTGGATGCTGCTATAGGCCAGGGAGTACAGGGGGAGATATTGAATTCATGCATCAGCAACTTAGTGCAATGAGTGAAGGCTTAGTGATTATTATGAGGGATTTTAATTATGGTGATATCAATTGGAAGGAGGAAATATCACGTAGCAAAAAGGAAATGGAGTTCATACATCTGCTACGAGATAATTACTTGAAACAGCACGTAACTGAAGGGACACGTGGTGTGAGAGTGTTGGACCTGGTTATTGGTTCAGAGGTTATATGCATAAGTAAGGTGACCTCGTTACCTCCAGTTGGTGAAAGCGATCATGTGGTATTGACTTGGGAGGTTGCAAAATCTGTGGATTTTTCTATTAAGAAGGGGTATGTATGAAACTACAGGTTAGGCAATTATAACAAGCTTCGGAGTGAGCTTGCAGCCATCCCATGGCAGAACATATTGCAAGGGAAAGATGTTAGCAGTGCTTGGGATAAAATCAGCGGGTATCTGAGGAAAGCAATATCAGATTGTGTCCCCATGGTCAGGAGGTCAAACAAGGCAGGCATTAGATGGATGAGCAGTAGTATCAAGCTTGAACTACAAAAAAAGAAAATGTTATGGAGAATTTACAAGGAGAAGGGCGATCAGGACACCCATGAGCAGTACAAGGCTCAAGCTAGGAAGGTTACCAGCATAGTAAGAAAAGCTAAATCAGATTATGAGAAGACCTTAGCCAAAGAGATCAAGGGTAATCCCAAAGAGTTCTTCCGCTATGTGGCAAGTAAGAGGAAGAATGACTTCGGAAGGATAACCTTAGTGGGTGCTGATGGTATTGAGGTGACAAAATCAGATGTAATAGTCGAGTTACTGAGTGATCACTTCTCAAAAGTCTATCACCCAAGTGAGGATATCTCTATACCTATAGCAATACCTAATGTGAGAATTGAAGCTAAAGAATCAGAGGTATTAAATATATTGCGAAACTTAAATGCAAACACTGCGGTAGGCTTAGATGGAATATCAGCTCGGGTGTTGCGTGAATGTGCAAATGAATTGTCAACCCCTCTTACCTGGATATTTAATTTAAGTTTGAACTCTGGTATGGTCCCTAGGGAGTGGAAGTTAGGCAAAGTGGTTCCTTTGCATAAGGGTGGCTCTAAAACTGCAGTATTGAATTACAGACCAATCACCATCTCAGGAGTAGTGGTAAAAGTATTGGAAAAGTTGGTTAAAGACAAAATTCAAGAATGGGTGGATCAGGATATGATACTCTATAGAGGCCAACATGGTTTTGTTAAAGGTAGATCCTGCCTTAGCAATCTATTAACTATCCATAATAGAATAACATCAGAGTTGGACAAAGGAACTGGCTACACAGTGGTACTTCTGGATTTTGCTAAGGCTTTTGACAGGATACCCCATAGAACACTGTTACGCAAATTGGAGCAGATGGGAATGGATATTAAATTGGTGATATGGATAGGAGAATGGCTCAGGGAGAGATACCATAAGGTGGTGTATGGAGGAGCCGAGTCCAGAATGAGGCAGGTGACCAGTGGTGTGCCTCAGGGCTCTGTGCTTGGGCCAATGTTGTTTAATTTGTATATAAATGATATAGGAAACGGCTTAAAGGGAGATATTCAGTTGTTTGCTGATGATGCAAAGTTGTGTAGTGCAATAAAAAATCAAGCTGATGTTGAAAGTTTGCAGGAGGATTTAAATAAGCTGGTAAAATGGGCAAAAGAAAATGGATGTCAGTTCAATGTGGAAAAGTGTAAAGTCTTGCATTTTGGGATTAAAAGATTACCAGCTGTGTACTACATAGATGGAAAGGTACTCCAAGAGATTGATGAGGCTAGGGACTTAGGGGTATTGGTAGATAAGGAGATGAAGTTCAGAGGACACATTGCTAAGGTGTCCAAGATTGCACATAGGATTACTTGGCTGTTGAGGAACACACTGACATCCAGAGATAAAGAGGTTATTATTCCCCTTTATAAAGCATTGATACTTCCACATTTGGATTACTGTGCTCAGGTCTGGTCACCTGGATTCCTTGGAGATGAGGAGGCTGTGGAGAGGGTTCAGAGAAGAGTGACCAAGTTGGTGAGTGATATAAAAAATGCTCCCTACATTGATAGATTGAGAGCTTGTGGATTGCAGAGATTGGTTGATAGGCGAAGAAGAGGGGATATGATAGAAACATTCAAATTACTAAAAGGTTTTTATAGGATTGATGCAGGGGAAATGTTTCAGCTGTATGATAGTGATGGAAGAACAAGAGGTCATCTCTGGAAATTAAAGAAGAGTGTGGTTAACAAAGGTGTCAGAACAAGGTTTTTTGCCTGGAGGGTGGTGAATGAGTGGAATTCATTGCCTGACTTTGTTGTGAGCTCTTCATCTGTAAATGAATTCAAGAAGAGATATGACAGATATTGTTTTGCTAGCTTGGGTCTCCGCGATGAGTCTACTGACTCCATGGAGATACCCGTAATAATAATAATAATAATAATAATAACATTTTAAAGCGATTCTTTGAATTGCTGGATGAAATAACAATTTTTTTTAGAATCGAAAAATTATGAATGTGAAATAAAAAATGATCAATGGATAAAGGACCTAGCTATTTCAGTTGACATTACAAGATGTCAACTGAAAAAGCACTGTCAATGTTTGCCTAAGATTAAGTCAACTTAATATTAACATTTTCAAACAGAAATTATTATTTTGGCAAAAACAAATTCAAAAAGAAAATTTATCCCATTTTAAATGTTGTCAGTCATTATTACAAAAATCACTGAAATTGAAGTTTTCAGAATATGCCAATTAAATTAAATTATTAGAAAATGAATTCAAAAGAAGATTTTTAGATTTTAAGAAATATGAAAATCAGTTTCACTTATTTACTTCTCCTCTATTGATTGATGTTGAAAGTGTTGATCACAATTTACAGTTGGAATTAATCGAAATTCAGTGTGATTCCATATTGAAACAAAAATATGGATGTTGGAATTCCAAAGTTCTTTAATTATTTATCAGTCGATCGATACCCCAATGTGTTATACAATTAGGCATATTTTATCAATGTTCAATAACACATATTTATGCGAACAACTATTTTCAACTTTAAAGAATAATGAAACTGCAGAAAGATCAAGATTAACAGACCAGCATGTGCAAGCAATATTGAAAATAACTACAGCTCAACAAATTCAACAAAATTTTGAAGATTTCGTTAATGAAAAACATTGTCAAGTTTCTTGAAAAAAAATGATATTTATAATTTTATTTAAATATGTAAACTTTATATTTTATATGTATTTTTGTAACATGGTTGTATTTTGTACTTATATATTCTAATGTTAATAATTAAAAAATCTGTTTCCTCTTTATTTCAGGATTTTTTTTTCTGTTGCAGCTCACGGCTTGATATATAATTCTTAATTTGGTCCTTGGAGGTAACTGAGTTTGACATGCATTATCTACACCAACGTTATCTACTGTCCACCCACCACCACTAATATTTTCACAAACATCCATGCTGGGATTCAAACCCGCAGCTTTTTTAGCCGGAGAGCGGATATGCTAACCAATCAGCCAACCAGGCCGGCTAAGTTCATAAAAAGATATATAAAAAGGAAGATAAATTATTATTTAAGTAGGAGATGAACTAGATGCAGTATATGTGTACACGTAGAAAAATCTATGCACATAATACTTCATGAAGTTCCCATAGAATAATAATCCATGAGACTTTAATATAGATGTTATTGACACATTAACAATTTTGTTGATAAAACCAAGCTCCCTTTCAATATAAGTTCATGCCTTATGGAGATAAGGTTAGATATAACAAAAAACTATGCAGAAAGTAAATACATACATTATGTGTATGTATGTATATATGTATAAATATATAAACATCTATACATACATCAAAGCTACAAAAAATGATGCATAACCTTTCCTGGATAACTTTGCATTCTCATGGTGTGTGACCTACTTCCACAAGAAGAGCTGTAATGAAATCAGCATGAAAATGCTACAAAGGATTATACTGTATCTGGAGCTTCCTTACCAGCTGGGTGAATAATCCTGCTGCTACTTATTCTGTTAGTCTGTCAGGTCATGCATGAAGAGAATTTGAATATAGCCTCACACAAATGGCACTGTCAAGGCTATGAATGGACTAGAATTTGGGCACTCCCTATGTAGAAGTTATGTCCACAAGTGCTTCACCCTTGGTGCATGCCCTCCCCCCCCACACTTAATGAGTTTCCAGTGCTACACCAATCATGAATGATAATGTAATAATAGTGACAATGTAGCTGAATAACCTCCCACCAAAACTAAAATGCAACAAGATACTGCAAAAAATATATCTGAAAAAATAGCCTTAAAAACACAATCATACAAAACCAATATCACCAACATCAGGGTATTCGGTATCAACATAAATGATATGTATCAAAATTCAATCTGTTATTCCTTAACAAACCACAACTAGCATCCTTTAAAACTATAGCACCCAACTTTCTTAACTACATCTATGCATGATGCCTTCTATAAGAAGGGTGAAACATATGTTTTATCCAGTCTAAAATTATTATTATTATTATTCAGGCCTCCATGGAGTCAAAAGACTCATCGTGGGAGGTCATTCCTAAGAAACACAAAGTCTATCAAGACTCATCGATGGGAGGTCCCCCCCCCCCCCCCAAGAAACACAAAGTCTATCATACCACTCCTTGAACTCACTGACCGTTCTCGCTCTCACCATTCCATAAGGCAATACATTCCATGGTTCAACCACCCTCCATGCAAAGAAACCACTCCTCACCCTCTTGCTCACAGTTTCCTTTTATAACTTCCAGGGATGGCCTCTTGTCATCACTCCTTCCCGCTGTTCAACTAAGCGAAAGAACTCCCCAGTGTCAACCTTGTAACCACCTCTCAACAGTTTAAAAGTCTCAATCACCTTTCCTTCTTCTATCCACCAAACTCTGCAGTCCACATTCCCTCAGCCGATCCTCTTAACTATCATTGTACAGTTCTGAAACCATCTTTGTTATCTGCCTTTGTACCCTTTCCACAGTTAATGTATCCCCCTTCAAATCCTGGGAACCAAATTTGAGAACAATAGTCCAAGTGTGGTCTGATCAGGGTCTTATACAATTGAATGATAATTGTTTTATCTCTGCAGGTCAGTGTCCTTCTCATTATTGCAGTAATCCTCTGTGTTACCTTCTCCACCTTTGCAATATGTCCCCTAAATTTCAGGTTTCTATCAATCATCAACCCCAGATCTCTTGTCTCCCCTACTTCCTCCAGTATAACTCCTTCCATAGAGTATGCAGTGTCCCATCGATGTTTCCCAAACCTCAAGACCTTACATTTTGCTGCATTAAACCGACACCCTCTCATTCATTTGCCCATCTATCTAGCTTACATTCCATGCCAAAAAGTAAATAAACCTTGAATTCCCCTTATACAATTATCTTTGGCTCAAGATTTCTTTGCCTCTTTATTTTCCTTAGAGATTTCATTATTCATAATTCAACTGACTTCCCTTCTCTAATTTTAGAGATCAAGCAGAAACAGCTTGATCTGTAAAGTCAGAGAGGGAAGTCAATTTGAATTATGAAGTTAGGGAAGAGAAAGTTTACAGATAAAATTCAACTTTTTTTTTAATGATAATCCGATACAGGAGAGGCTGAGTAACCTATGGTACATTAGTGAGAAGGAACTTGTTTACATTTAGTTTGAAGTATTGTGAATTGTATTCTGTGGAAAACAAATAAGATGGGAGACTGTTCTGAAGGGCAGCAGCAATAAAGGGGATAAATAAGGAAGAGGGATATTTGTTCTGTGAGTATGGAATTGAACTGTGAAAAAGTGTTGAGCAGTTACTGCACGTTTCAATGGATTTAATAGAGGGTAGAAGAATTATTGTTTAACCTTTATATCAACGACAATAGAATGCAGTGAGATATTCAGTTTTCTTTTTTTCAAATACTGCTCCCATACACAAGAGGTCAAAAGACCTATAAGTACATCAGCACTGTGTATGAGGTGCAGGTGAGGATTCAGATAAAAGTTTCATCTGTTTTTTTTGAAGAGTTGCAGGTTGTGGTTGTTTAGGAATATGAGAGAGGTTGTTCCAGAGGATACAAGCAGATGGAATAAAAGAAGAAGAAGCAGGTTTAGTGTGTGTTTGTTTGCAGTTGCACAGTAAATAGATGTTGGGCAGCTAATACACTTATATTAACAGGTGCAACTGAAAGTGAAGACATTATAGTTGGCAATTCACTGGAGCAATGACTATGAAACTATCTGTAGAATAGACACAGTGCTGAAACATTGTATTTGTAAGCTGCTGGCTGAAGTAAATGAGACTAACTATTCATTTCTAGATAGCATCAAGGATTTTAAAGAAAGTTTTAGGTGCACCATTCCAAACATGTGAGCAGTACTCTAAGCATGGGCAGATTTGGGATATGTATATAGTTGGAGTTCATTAGATGTAAAAATATCCTTTTGAACAAAAGAAAATGCCTAGTTTCTTGAATGCTAAGGGGGCTGTTATGTTTATACTGGAGGTAAATGATAGTCCAAGCAGAGAGAGAGAGATCTGATCTTGTCTGGTAATTTGTGTGTTACTGAGGGAAAGGATAGATGAACCGAGATCTCTTTTGTGAGAGAGAAAGGCAAGACACTGTTCTGGTGGCATTGAACATGATCAGATTGCCCTTTCCCCATTAGTACGTAGATCAATGTTTAACATGCTCATGTCAGGAAGTGTTTCGCACATTCATCACACCAATGGGACTTCTCATTATCATTTGTGTGGGCTCAACTGAGACAAAGTTTACATGTATGTTAGTTGCAACTCTTTCGATAGACTTTTATTGCCACTTGTTTTGTACTGCTTCTGCATCAGGCTGGCTCACTGACACTAAGTTTATATGGCATGTCAGTTGCAACTCTTTGGGCAGAATTTTATTTGATGTTAGCATTTGTGATTTGTGTTAATGACATTGAAACTTTCAAATGCAACTGAACAAACACATTTCATGTAATTGAAAATTTGGACAAATGTTAGGACAATTGTTTTTAGTTAGATACTGTGTTTGGCAGTACAAATGGTTTTGCTTGAGTCCATGCAACATAGCTTCTGTGGGAGGGGAGATGTGTTTCATTAGGTAGTGTCTAATGAAATGCATGGCCCCTCCAAACAAATTGCATTATTTGTCTCTCTACCTTACTCAGTAATATAATAAAACTACTTGTTTTTCTTGTGTCTACAGCAGGGTTTCGCAAATTGTGTTCTGCGGAAAGTGAATAAGTGTTCCATGATGTCAGTGACTAAGCCATATATTTTTAAACATGGAAGTAATTCCGGAAAGGGAATACCGCTGTTTATGACCAGTCATAAATGTTGCCTGCAAGCTGATTACAACAATGAGTGGCTTATTCTCTGTTTCTCAAAACTGAATGAAATAACATTTGTGTTGCAAATGTCAGTGATCAAGCCGCATATTTTTAAACATGGAAATATTCATCAAGTATCGTTAATTTTCACACATTGAAATCTTTCAACATTCGGAAAAGGAAATACTGCTGTTTATTACCGGTCAAAAAAATTTCCTGCAAGCCGATTACAATGGGTGCCGTATCCTATGTTCTTAAAACTGAACAAAATAACATCTGTGTTGCAAATGTTAGTGACCAATCAGCAAGGAAGTATAAAGAAAATTTTTCCACTGAAATTGATTATCAAGGCAGTCTGTATCCGGTTCTCAAACCTAGTAATACTGAATACTTTCTTTGCAAGTTCGTATTTTAGGTTGAAAGTGCTTGTTTTAAAACCGTAGTGCTGTGATTTTTTTTAAAAGTAACAGGCCTACAGATTTAAATTTTAATATAAATAAAAGACAAGGGACTGTACTTTTACTAAATAATTTAAGGAAATTACAACGTAAACTAGAATATACATTAAAATAAATTTTAATATACTTCAATATTTCGGCAACGTCACGTTGCCATTTTCAAGGAACTTAAGAACAAGACACGTGCACGCAGGCACAACAAACAGTAAGTGAGGAAGAAGCAGGAAGCTATTATTTCTCCTAAAGTCCTGATGGTGCCCCCTAGCAGGCAATGTTGGTATTCTTGGTCGATTGGGCTGAAGGCTTCTGATGTAGGTTTCCCAAATTTGAGGCAGTCTCATGCAGTCAAATTTGTTGAGGTTTGGATTGTTTCTTAGGGCTGAAGCTGATTCCATGAGAAGCCTTTCATATTTGTATTTACTATGGTATTATCGTGGCTTTCTTTCGCAGGTATTCAGCGCATGGTCAGCAAGACCAGAGTGGCTGTATTGGTGAAACCGGATGTAGTCCTTGTGTTCTGAAATTCTGATATTTGCTGTCCTGCCTGTTTGGCCAAAGTAGGACAGTTTACAGCTGCACTAACAAATAAAAACCATTTAACTCCATACCCCTCCCCCCTGTATTTATGGACTCCAAAAATACATAAGGAAAATGTGCCATTACGTCCCATAGTGGATGGCATTGATTCCCCCATATACAAACTAGCAAAACATTTGGCCAAAGCTCTCTCACACTATACTGGCAACACAACTTCACACATAAAAAACTCAGCCCACTTCAAAGCCAGCATAGAAAACTTGCACTCAAACACACAGACGTAATGGTCAGTTTTGATGTCTCCTCCTTATTCACAAATGTCCCACTCAAAGAATCGCTAGAGCTAATCCAAGCTAAATTTCCTCTTGATATCACAGCCCTATTTCAGTTCACAATGAACTCAGGCTATTTTGTTTGGCAAGAAAAATTCTACAAACAAATAGAGGGGACAGCCATGGGTTCTCCACTCTCCCCATTCTTGGCCAACTTTTATATGGAGACTTTTGAAGAGAAAGCCTTAAACTCTGCCCCACAAAAACCAACCATTTGGCTTCGCTATGTTGATGATGTGTTCGTTATTTGGCCACATGGCTCCGATGCATTCCTCTCCTTCCTGACACACTTAAACAATCTACACCGCAGAATCAAATTCATCATGGAAGAAGAAAAAAAACAACTGCCTTCCTTTCTTAGACACACTAGTCACCCGCCAGCCTGATGGAACCTTGGTTTTCTCAGTCTATAGAAAACCTACCCATACAAGCAGATACATTCACCAACAATCCCACCACCCATCCTTGCAACAATATGGAGTCATTAAGACACTAAACTTATCTGTTCAAATGGCGATGCCCTAACCACAGAACTAAAGCACATTCAAAACACTTTCTCAGTTAATGGTTGCCCCCTCCCCCCCCCAAAAAAAATATTGAAACCAGTAAACCACAACCCCACACCCTCACAACAAGGATTACTCTAAATCCAACACCATACCCTATATCCGAAGCACCTCGGAAAAAATTACAAAAATCCTAAAAAACATGGCTTCACTTCTTGTTACAGACCATATAAAAAAATTGGCATCCCTTATCTGCTCTACTAAAGACCAACCTCCCCACCTAGACCTACCTGGTGTATACCAGGTCCCTTGCAGCTGTAAGCTGTCCTACTTTGGCCAAACAAGCAGGACAGCAAATATCAGAATTTCAGAACACAAGGACTACATCCGGTTTCACCAATACAGCCACTCTGGTCTTGCGTTGGATACCTGCCATAGAATACGGTGGAAGAAAGCCACGATAATACACCGTAGTAAATACAAATATGAAATGCTTTTCATGGAATCATCTTCAGACCTAAGAAACAATCCAAACCTCAACAAATTTGGCTGCATGAGATTGCCTCAAATTTTGGAAACCTACATCAGAAGACCTTCAGCCCAATTGCCTGCTAGGTGCACCATCAGGACTTTAGGAGAAATAATAGCTTCCTGTTTCTTCCTCACTTACTGTTTGTTGTGCCTGCATGCACGTGTCTTGTTCTTAAGTTCCTTGAAAATGGCAACGTGACGTTGCCGAAATATTACTATTATTACGGGCAACTCCAGGGAGTCATTAGACTCATCGAGGGAGGCCCAAAATCATATTCATCACAACTATTTGACATTCATACAGTATCTATCATACCTCGCCTTAAACTCATTCACTGTCACAGCATCCACCACAGACTCAGGGAGCGCATTCCACTCGTTCACTACTCTAAAAGTAAAGAACCCAGCTCTAACACCTTTACTAACCACTCTTTTTCCCAGTTTCCATGGAAGTCCCCTAGTCCTCCCACAACCAGCCCTGTTCTCAAAAATATCTTCTGAATTAATTTTATAGAAACCCTTCAGTAATTTGAATGTCTCAATCATATCTCCCCTCCTCCGCCTATCAACCAATTTTTGCAACCCACAAATCCTCAACCTGTTCTCATACGGTTCATTCCACAGACCTGCTATCATCTTGGTCACTCGCCTCTGGATCCTCTCCACCTCCTCCCCATCAAGAAGAAACCTAGGTGACCAAATCTGAGCACAGTAGTCTAGATGGGGTCTTATCAAGGCTCGATACAGAGGAACAATAACCTGCTTGTCTCTGCTTGTCAACGTATTCTTCAGCAACCAAGTGATTTGATGAGCTGTTTTGGTCACTTTTGCAATGTGTCCCCTAAATTTCAATTCCTTATCTACCAACACTCCTAAATCTCGTGCCTCATCAATTTCCTGGAGCACGGTTCCACCAATGCAGTAAACTGCCGCCAATCTTTTCACCCCAAAATGCATAACCTTACATTTTGCCACATTAAACTGACATCCATTCTCCTTAGCCCAGACCTCCAATCTACCCAAATCATCCTGCAAAATTTTGACGTCATCTGCATTCACTATTGCCCTACCCAACTTCGCATCATCCGCAAACAAATGAACTGTTCCTCTCAGATCATTTCCTATATCATTTATTAACAAATTAAACAGCAGTGGTCCAAGAACAGATCCTTGTGGCACACCACTAGTCACAGGTCGTCTTGTGGACTCTACTCCGGGGTAAACCACTCTCTGATATCTCTCCGTCAACCATCCTCCTATCCATCTCACCAACCCTATGTCCATTCCCATATGCTGCAGTTTACTGATTAGAATTCCATGTGGAATCCTGTCAAAGGCCTTGGCAAGGGCCAGTAGAATCACCGTAAACCCATTACCCTTATCCAGTTCAGCCGTCACGGTGTTATAATACGTGAGCAAGTTACTGAGGCATGACCTACCCTTCACAAAACCATGCTGTCCCCGATACAGTATCCCATATTCTTCTATCCAATCTTGTATTTTCCTCTTGACTATTTTCTCTAAGACCTTGACAATGATTCCTGATATGCTAATCGGTCGGTAATTTACAACAGCAGTCCTGGAACCACCTTTATGCAGTGGAACTATTTTCCCCTCTTTCCACCCGCTCGGGACTAACCCATATTGAAGTATATTAAAATTTATTTTAATGTATATCCTAGTTTACATTGTAATTTCCTTAAATTATTTAGTAAAAAAAAAAATAAGGGACTGTACTAAATAAGATAATGATTCATCCACCTCCATCCTACAAAGTGATCTCCAGGATGTACAAAAGGAGAGGAAAACTACCAGCACACAGGAGAAAAAGTCTGCATTCACTCTTAAGTACTTATATTATAAATTTTTGGTGATCAGAATTTGATATGTCAATGAAAATCAGCACAAATTAATTTAATGATGGTGGCCTGAGGAACTACAATATGCTATAAGATTTCATTAGTCCAGTAATTGATAACTGATTTAAATGTAATTTTATATTTGTCAACATGTCACACCGTATACATAAGTGTACTAATACTATTTATGATTATGCCATAATTATTATTGTAATGTATTAATAATTAATTATTAATACATTACAATACAATACAATACAGTAAAAATTTATTGATTCTTAACTGAAAATTAATCCTTCTATATTCTATAAAAAGAATGAATCTTATGAAAGCCAACAAACTAGAAACATATGTGGGAATACACGTGTTCTAGTGATGAGTTTCCTGTTCCCTGGCAAAAAGAAAAAACTGCATCTGATGAAGTTCGAATTTTCGAAGATTGAGTGAATAATTCAGATGATGATGATTTCAATAATCAGGTATTGTATTTACAGAGCAGTTCCTCATCTGACAAAGAAGATATTTCAAAGTAATTATTATTATTTTATTTTTTTAATATATTTTTCAAAGAACACTCCTTTTTACCTATCCCCCACCCTCTGCAATGGGATTAGTTACAATTGAAGAAACTGTTGAAAAGCAGTGCATCTGACGACGTGCAGGAATGAAATCGCCGATAATTTTGCTTGCTTCACCAGATGGTTAGGTTTGTGGCGAGTGAGCTACTATCGCTCCAAAGTTAACATGTTAAGACACTAGTTTATCTTGTAGTCTGAAATGTCCAAGTACTGCATGGACTTTGTAGTCTGACGACGTGCAGGAATGAAATCGCCGATAATTTTGCTTGCTTCACCAGATGGTTAGGTTTGTGGCGAGTGAGCTACTATCGCTCCAAAGCGAACATGTTAAGACACTAGTTTATCTTGTAGTCTGAAATGTCCAAGTACTGCATGGTTTGTCAAATGAGTAGGATGAATGGAGAGTACTATCATCTGCAAAGCTGTGGATAGGAGTATTGGTGATTGCAAGCAAGTCATTTATGCATAAGAGAAAAAGTAGGTGATATGGTGGCAAAGCTCAAAGAGATGGAGCCATCTATTATGACTCATACAGAAAGCTGGCTACCCAGAGGGTGGCAGGGAGACCAAAGGAATGGCAATTTGTTTATCAGGCCTCTGTGCCTGACATGGCTGAAAGCTCTGGAAATGTGATAGTGCAAGTTTCTCTGAACCTTTATATAACATGTGTCCAGTAATAAGTGATGTAAATTAAGAGGTCACCTGTGGATCTTTGAATGGTGAAATCCAGGGCCACGCCAACTCAAGGGTGCACCGCACCCGGGCGGCAACATTGATAGGGCAGCATTTTATGTAGCTAATATCTAATTTGGATTATACAATGCAGTATTAGGGGTGGCCAATAAAAGTTTGCACTCGGGTGGCAAATACCCTTGGTGTGCCCCTGGTGGAATCCATACTGGTGATCACTAATTAATGTGGACTTCTAAGTAGTGGAGAAATTGGCTATTGATGACCATTATTTTGGAGGAGAACAGAGATGATGACAATTGGTTGGTAGTTTGATACGTCTATATCCCTTTTTTGGAATAAGATGGATATGAGATTGTTTCCATGCAATGGGATAAGTACCAGCTATGTATAACAGATTGTATGATATCTAAATCTAATCAATTTATCCTTAATGGTTATTCTAAAAGTCATTATTATAAGTTATCAGACACATATCTTATAAATACAGAAAAACCCCTGTGCTCAAATACAGATCATCTAGACAGCAATTCTGCCCCCCCCCCTCACTAAAAATTGACAAATTAATAAATACACCACAGTAAGAGATTTAAAATTACATCGCTACTCTATACAATATTAACACTAAGAGGTCACTTAAAAATCATGCACAGTATGACTGCTTCCAATGAACAAAAATAAGCAATAGTATACAAAAGCAATACTATCCAATAAATCTCAAACTATCAAATTCATAAACTGTGGTATATTTATTAATTTGTCTGTGAAAGCAAAACAGAAAGATGCCAAGATTTATGGACAGGAAAACCGCCCACCAACAGAACAGTGACCTCATGATTTCTTGCACTGTGGTTGAATTGCTCAGATGGCCAAGTTGTTTTCGGGTAAAATCTTAATTCTTTTCAATTTATAGTGATTTCATTACATGAACTGAAACTCTTAATAGGAATCAAGGCTTGGTTTTGCATGTTATGGATGTTATTAGATTATATAATAATCAAAACTTCAAAATCATTTAATCAATCACCAGAAGTGAATGCAGAATAACTTTAGAAAAAGAAAAAAAAATGCAACAAGAGACTTGAATGTTCTATAGTTTATATTAGCTGCTCTTCTAACATATTAAAGATCATTTTTTCTAAACATTTGTGTTAAAAGCTACCACATAATTAGGTAGAAAAAACTTGTAATATTTCATTTATAAAAACTACAATAAATCCAGTCTAGTTTGCAAATAGTGGATCACTGCCATGAAGAATTTTTGACATGTTCCACTCAAATGGGCTAAAATATTCTCTACTCCAAATACCTTTTTAGTTTACTTTTTCTATCATTTATTTCTTAATTGTTTTTTAAATTAATTAGGCTTTATTTTGTAGCTACAGTATTATGCCTTTAACATTAACAACTTACATTGTCACATTTTTCCCTTTCTACTTAGTTTGTAATAGAAAGGCTTATACGCTGGTTAAACATGATAAGTAATAATTAAGGAATTGACAGCATACGCTAGAAATATAAATCAAATCGACTTTAATATATACTTTCCGATATTTCGGCAACGTCACATTGCCATCTTCTTGGGAACTTAAAATAAAGACAAGTGCACGCAAGTACTACATAACAGCAAATGAGAAAAGAAGCGAGGAAGCTACCGTTTTCCTAAAGTCCTGATGGTGCCCCCTGGCAGGTTATATTGGTAGTTCTTGGCCTTTGGGCTGAAGTTCTTCTGATGAATGTTTCCCAAATTTGGGTAAGTCTCATGCATCCAAATTTGTTGAGGTTTGGCATGTTCCTAAGGGTTGAGGCTGATTCCATGAATAGTCTTTCATATTTGAACTTGCTGCAGTGTATTACTGTGGCTTTCTTCCACCTCATTCTGTGGAGAGTATCCAGAGCGTGGTCTGCAAGCCCAGAGTGGCTGTACTGGTGAAATCGAATGTAGTCCTTGTGTTCTGAGATTCTGATATTTGCTGTCCTGCCTGTTTGGCCAAAGTAGGACAATTTACAGCGGCAAGGGACCTGGTATACACCAGGTAGGTCTAGAGGAAGTGGTTGGTCTTTAGTGGAGCGGATAAGGGATGCCAATTTTCTATCTGGTCTGTAACAAGTGGTCAAGTCATGTTTTTTTAGGATTTTGTTGATTTTTTCCGAGGTGCCTCGGATGTAGGGAATGGTGATGGATTTAGAGTAATCTTTTTTGTGAAAGGGGGGGGGTGTGGATAACTGGCTTAAGTATTTTTTGGATTTCTTTTTTTTTGGGGGGGGAGGTAGCCAGTGGCTGAGAAAGTGTCAAGAATGTGATTTAGTTCAGTGGTTAGGGCTTGATCATTTGAATATAGATTATATAATAATTCAAAACTTAATCATTTAATCAATCACCAGAAGTGAATGCAGAATAGCTTCAGAAAAAGAAAAAAAAATGCAACAAGAGTTCCTTGATTCCTATTGAGAGTTTCAGTTCATGTAATGAAATCACTATAAATTGAAAAGAATTAAGATTTTACCCGAAAACAACTTGATCATCTGAGCAATTCAACCACAGTGCAAGAAATCACGAGGTCACTGTTCTGTTGGTGGGTGGTTTTCCTGTCCATAAATCTTGGCAAACTATACTTAGTTTGTCCCAAAAAAGTGTGTATGATATACTCATGAAGCTTAGCTTTGTAAATTATTTTACTATGACTAAATTTTAAGTTACATAAGGGAAAATCCATATCCTATCATTCTACATCATAAACAGGGAAATAATAATATAGAAATAATAAATAGTAGAGAAAATGTTGAACATGTATTAACATATGTTGATGGCTTACTATGTATATAACAGGCTTTTATTCCTTTTTTCTTTATAAATAATTCTTTTTAATCCATAATTTAAATAGTTAGTGCAACTTTTCCAAAAGTTATAGACATCAGTAAGCCATGGCCAAGAGAAGATGAAGTCCCAGGGATAAAATATGAAAGATTTAGCATATTCAAGGAGGATAAAGAAGATAGGATGATGGTGAAAGCAAATGAATAGGAGACAGGCAGAAGGGTGACTGTTCATTTGAAGCAGTCTGATATGAGATTGAGTATGTGGTTGTTTGCTGCTATAAACCAGAGAGTTCTATGGATGATCTGAAAGCTATGTATCAGAAAATTAGTACAATGAGTGCAGGCCAAGTAATTATTGTGGGGGACTTCAACTATGGAGATATAGACTGGAATGACAAAAGATCATCTGGCTGGAAGGAATCAAATTCATTCCTTCTGGTTACCCTCTCCAATGTTTCCACATCACAATGAAAACCAGGTGATCATAACAGTCTAAGTGTGGCTTCACCAGTGCTTTATACAGTGGCACCACCACTCCTTATTATTACATACTGCACAACAAAAACTTCAGTTTGCTGTCAACCATCACTCCCAGATCTCAAATCTCACCACTTCCTGCAGTACAGCACTATCAATATAGTAAATAGCCTTATATTTCAGAACTCCATAATGCAACACCTTGCACTTATTAAAGCTACAACCTCACTCATTTGTCCAAGTCAAAAAAGTCTATTCAAATCTTACTGAAGAGAATTAACATCAGGAGTACTAATTCTCCCAAACTTTGTATCATCAGCAAACAACTGAAGATCACCAGTCAGTTCATATGATATATCATTTACAAACAAGTTAAAACAACAGAGGCTCCAATAACAGAACCCTGAGACATGCCATTGATTATCCTCTTTTTTACTTTTTTGTGACACTGCTCCATCTAAATATTCCTATTGCCTGCAGCTTGTACATCAACTTATCAAGTGGTAATCTATCAAACGTTTTTGCAAGGTCCAAGAATATCACTGTATATGATTCTCCCTTATCTAATATATTTATTACCTTATCATAAAATGGAAGTAAACTGGTAAATCAAGATCTAACCAATTTCTCCAACACCTTGCCTACAACTGCAGTTATATAAAGTGGTCTATATAACAGACAAGCTTAGATTATTATTATTAGGTTATATAAAAAGATGTTTATTAACTTGCTTACATTTTGCTGAATTTCAAATCAGCATCATTAGAGCACAACACAGCATGTATAGGCAACAGTGAGAAAGCGAAACAATACCTTTGTAATGGACAAAAGATCTAAAGTCCTATTTTGGCACCCTCTAATGTTGTAGGGAAACAATAAAAAATAAAAATTATAGCTATGTGGGAGTTACTTTAAAGATAACGGTCTCCTAAATTTTTGGCAAATTAATGCAACCATATTTGCTCGGGTTAGGAGAAGTGTTGATAACCATCAACACTTCTCCTAACCTGACTAAATGACTAATGGGTGACTAAAAAAATAATCTTTTGGATCTTAACGACTTCTAAATAGCACTTTGGTTTTCTTCCATCTAATCCTGTGTGAAAGGGTGTCCAAAGTGTGGTCTGCCAGTCCTGGCTTGCCATAATAATGGTAGCGAATGTATTTTTTTATGTTCTTCTAGGTGGATGTTAACAGATCTCCAAGTCACTATAGCACATCCTAGAGTGTATTAAGTAAGGTAAGTTTATCCTTAGGTGAGCAGGTCAGAGTTGCTAATTTAACATGAGGTTTGAATGTGGTACAAAGGCCATATTCATTAGCACTTTGGCTATCTTTTCTGATGTACCTCTGACATATGGAATAGAAATGGTAATGTTGTGTTTCTGTGAATTAGAGTAGGAAGAAGCAATGGGGCTATGTAGTATTTTATCTATTTTTGTAGGAATTGTAGCCATGGGCCAAGAAAGTATGGCACAGATATTTGAGTTCTGTGGACAAAGCTGTATTGTTAAAATAAATGGCTCTGTGTGTAAGTATTTTTAAAATGCCATATTGTTGGACTGGATGATGATGTGATTGTTTATGTAGATATCTTCCTTTGTGCTGGTTTTCTGAAAACAGAAAAGGATAGTGATCCATCTGAAAGGCAGGTGACTAATGCGTCAAGAAAAGGTAAACAGTCATTAGATTCTTTTTCTAATGTGAAGTGGATTTTGGGGTGTTGGCTGGTATCTTGTCCATGGGGCCAAATGGCAAACACATTATCAACATAGCATAAACCAGACTAGGGGCTTGTATATAGCTGTGGTAAGTACTTTCAAAGTGTCCATATAAAAGTTTGCTTAAGGGGGGAACCCATAGCGTTACCATTAATCTGTTTGTAGATTTTTCCTTCCCATGTAAAGTAAACTGATATATAGTAAATTTGAATAATTCAAAAGATATCAGGGGGAAATTTAGACATGATCAAATCAAGAGTGTCTATAAGTGGTACATTGGTAAATAAAGAGGTAACATTGAAACTAATCATTAAGTCTGAATTTTTAAGGATATGATTTTTAACTAGTGATTTGAAATGGACTGAATTTTTTTTTTTTTTTTTAACAACTCCCCTACTAGCCCCCCCCCCCCCCCCCCCCACTAGCAGCTCCTCTACCTCAAAAGGTAGAGGAGTTGCTGTGGTGGGGACAAGTTTATACGTGAGACCTCTGATTCTTTCACTTCCAATTCACCTAATACTTGCTGTCTTTCTACGTATTGCACAGCATCATTTACACCAGGATGATATATATACTCATAAAGTGCTCATTTAATAATTCCACTGCATCCTCTGCAACAGTTACTCTGCTGCCATGACTATCCACCAGTGTCAACTTGCAGTAATTATTCTTTCTCTTGCTTGCCATATAGCAGAAGCATTCCCTTGAATTCATTTTGGCCTAACCAGCCAATCTCCTCCCATATGGTGCCTTTTCTTTATTTACCATACTCATCACCTTCCTAGCCTGTACTTTAAATACCTCATGAATGGAGCTGATTGCCACCAAAACAAAAAACTGTCTTGTACAGTTGGTGGAAATCAGCCACCAACATTTTCTTTAACATTTTCTTTTTTAATACAGCTTGCTTGATTTCACTGTCCATTCAACTGCAACTCTTGGTTGCAGTTATACATTACTTGTGTCAGATACTGCCTTATGAATTCCCATTCACTGTCAGCATCTTTTTCACTACAGCTCATCTACCCAATGTACTGATGTTAGTTAACTACCAAGTTTCCCATAATCACTAACCTTATAATTCCACATCACTTTTTTGGCAGTAACCTTTTCTTGTTTCACCACTTCCCAAACAAGTACTTAACGATCACTCTCACGAACTGGTGGTAGTATTTATACCTCATTAACAACTACATCCTGTGAAGTTATCATCAAACCCAAAACTAAAACCTCTGGTTGCTTCAGTTACATACTGCTTAAGATATTTATCCCTCAGAAATTCAAAACAATCACTGTCCTTGTTCACATACACTATCTGCTCCTTCCATTCTATATTCTTGTAATTAAAGTATCCCATCAGGATCACCTTCTCTTTATATGCCCAACCAATATACCTAAATATTTTACAACTGGTATTATCTACATTCCCTGGGCTTTAAAAGCATTCTATCAGATATTAGATCAGCAACCATCTGTTTAGAAGAACACAAATCATACATCTGCAATCATGACTATGGTCAATCTGACCTTGTAGACCATGTTTTGGATACAACCCACAGGATCTCCTGGAGAAAAACCACCACTCCACCATAGTAAATTCAAAAAAGGAAGACTGTTTATAGAATTTGTGGTGGTACTCAGAAATCAACTGAATTTTAATAAATATGGTTGCATAAAACTTCCTAAAATTTGGGAAACATTAATTATCAGAGATCCCACTTTACATCCTAGGCCACCTACAAATGCCCATAGAGGGCGCACCACCCAAATAGGACTTTACAGTCACCCACATGTTTCACTTAGTATTGTGTTGTATTTGAGTGTGTATGCTACAAGTTATTTGTAATCTCTGAAGATGCCTGAGTGAGAGACAAAATATTGGAAGCATTAAAATCAGTTTTAATAGTTTCCAAGTGCTGTAAATATTCCATTAAACCTCCAACATGAAGTATATTCTTAATTAAAAGAATTATAAAAATGGAGGAAAAATCATGTAAAAAACTTTATTAATGCAGAATTTGAACCTAGTGTAAGTATAATACACAATAAGTATCATATGCATCATCAGTACAAGATCACAGAAAGGTCATTAAACACTCAGACAATTCTAAAAAGGCACTGCCTGGGTAAGTAATGTAAGTTAACTAAAAAAGTCAGTTTCCTAACTATTAAAAAATACACACACACGCATGGATAAAGTTAGGAAAGCTTGTCGGATTTAAAGAGTACTATCTCCCATAAAGGGGATAGATGTAGACACCATCGGATTCGTTTAAGTTAGGGCAAAGATTTCACAAAATTCTTATTAAGGGGATATTAAATGAAGGACTCTGTGAGGAAACGACTATTATGAAGGACTCTTGTTTTGTTCCAATGAACTATGTTTAGTGTCAACTGCATGTTCTGCAAGTCCAGACTGTTCAGGCTCATGGTATTTAATATAAGACTTCTGTTTACTAAAATAAAGAGCCAAAAGGCTTCATTTCGGCAATGTAAATTTATTTAAATTAAGGGGATATTAAATCCCACAATATTTCAAAGCCGAATAAGAAACTCAAAGAGAGAAACGAAGGAGTTTCATGCCAAATATAGCAAACTATAAAAGTTTCGGCAGATTGCAGCATAAGCACATGGTACCATACCAGGGCAACTCATAGCAAAGGTGGGTAAAGTTCAGATCACTATTCTTAGTATTTTCCATAATGTAAAACACAACTCCTGGGAGATGCACGATGTTAGACATTATGGTGGAAGGTCACTACCCTGACTGGTTTCGACCTTTATTGAGGTCTCATCAGTGAGTAGGTAGACCAGGTAATATACTGAAATTATAGTGAAGAGACCTTATATACTTTGCTATACAAGTTGTCAAAAAGGTGCACTGATAAATTATTACTAAAATAAAGAGCCAAAAGGCTTCACTTCGGCGATGTAAATTTATTTAAATTAAGGGGATATTAAATCCCACATTATTTCAAAGCCGAATAAGAAACTCAAAGATAGAAATCAAAGAGTTTCATGAAACTCCTTGATTTCTATCTTTGAATTTCTTATTCGGCTTTGAAATAATGTGGGATTTAATATCCCCTTAATTTAAATAAGACTTCTGTTCTTCTAGACGAATAAAAGCAGATCTTCCTGTTTGTCCAAAATATGATAACACACAAGAGCATCAGATCTTGTTGACATCTGGATAACTGAGATGTGGAAGCTTGTCCTTAGCAGAAGCGAGAAAGGTGGAGATTTCTCTAATACGGCAGAAAGGTAATAAAAATATGCAGTGGTTTTAAAACTTTGTGTTCAGTAATGTTATACACATAAGTCATAGGGATGTGAGTTATTTCTTCTCAACTGGAAGAGATACAGATATCATAACTCTTAAAAGCTATTAGACAAAAAGGTGGAATTAATGTCTTAATTCTTTCTGTAAAAGCTTGTCTGACAAACATAAAGCTGCAAAAATATCCACATATCTGCACCACTACATAGGTCTAGGTGACCTGTAGTGGTGGTGCAGATATGTGGATAAATATATCAAAAATATGTTCAAAGTGTTCCATGAAAAAATTTGGCAGTAGTAGGAGAAATGGGATTGCCCATGGATGTTTCTTCAATTTGTCGATATTTGTTTTTAAAAAAGAAATACCCAGAATGTATCACAAAATCAAATAGTTTTACAGTATCTGAAGGAAATTCTTCTTGAAATAATTATGATAAAGTGATCTGAGTAAACAAGGGTACAACATCTAAACTAATACTAATATCTGAAGCATCCAGATAAAGATTAGAAATTTCATTCTTAAATGTGAAGTGTTTTTTATGTAAGTAGCGGTTCATCTAGTTGAGGTAGCAAGTAAATTATAAGAAATAATTTACATGTAAATTGTAAGAAATTATTTAAAGACTTCAAAAATCTTATAAGTCTGTTTAGTTAAATTTTTCATACATTTGTCTTTCATCAAGAAGTTCACTAATCCATTCATCATTTTTTTAAATATAATTATATATAGTAAAACCCCTTTTTACACTTTCCAGGGGGCTGATGGAAAAAAGTGTAAATAGCAGGAAAAAGTAAAAAACATTAAAAAACAGGCTAGGCTAAAGAATGACTTACTGTTAGTATGTGACTATACATACTAGATTACAAAATTTAATAATAGAAAATAAATGAATTTATAATTACTTACATTTATCTACATAAAAAAATCTTTAATTGTTGATTGTTTTTGCTTTTTCTGCACTCTTATAAGTTCCACCTACCTCTTCACAGTGTATAAGGGATTAAATGCCCCATCATCTCCTGATGGACTTGCAATATACCGCTTCAAAACAGAGATAGCTTCCATTGCTTCTTTACTAGTAGGTACGGTAGGTTCTTAATCACAGTCTTCTCCAAACACTTCTTCCTCACCAAGGTGGTTGGGAAGGATGTCTTCTACACTTGGTACCACTGATGTGATTACAATAGCATCAACATCAACAGTGTTGAAATGAGGAAGACTCATACAACACATACCAGTTATTGGACTCTGACATATCTTCTTCTTCCTCCTGTAGTTGTTCCTCCTCTTCCACAAACGTAACTCCTACCTTCCGGAAATAGTTGAATATGGTTTCAGGAGTAACATGCAACCATGCTTTGGCCACATAATGCATGACAGCAAGGATTGATATGGTCATTTGTTTTGGGTCTATACCATTATCATGCATAAACACAGTTTTTTCAACAAGCATTTTTCTATATTTCCATTTAAATGCATGGATGAAGCCCAGATCTAATAGCTGAAGCTCACTTGTACAATTAGGGGGAAAGAACACTAATATAATGTTTCTGAGCTGCAGATCCTACAGTGATTTATCCCCATTTTAACATCCAGAGCATGCATGGTGGATGTGAAGATGCTGCTAATCATCCATGCTGTGCTGTTGGCATCATACTTAGTAGGCAGATTTTTCGTGTTTTTAAAACACCTTGGCTTTTTAAAATTATCAATTACCAGTGGAGGTAATTTTTCTGATCCATCAGCATTGACCACGAGCAAAACATTTACCCTCTGCTTGCTAAGTTTTCCACCGTGACACTTCTCTCCTTTAAAACACAATGCTTTACTTGGCAGAATGTTATAAAAGAGCCCAGTTTCATCAACATTAGTTCATGTTTCCACTGGTTTACAATTTCCCCTGCAACACTATTACTTTCTTCACACACTTGATTATACACAATACTGTGACGAGTCTTGAAACGATAAATTCATCCATTTGATGCAATAAAACCATTTATCCCCAACCTTGCAGCAAATTCAAGGGTTTCACTCTGAGTATAGTACCATCGACTGGAATACCCGACGCTCTCATAGAAACAAACCACTCCACCAGAAGTTCATCCAATTCATCGTATGTCGATGTCCGGATATATTTTCGTTTTTTTGACATAGCGCCAGATTGCTTTACATTGAGTTAAATGCTTGACCTGTTTTTTACTATCATGTTCAAAGTGGACACGGATAGTCCAAGATCTTTTGCTAATTGCACGTGTTCCGGCATGCCAATCTGATTTTTGCAGAATTGCCATCTTTACTTCTACTGAAATACATTTTCTGTCTTTTTTTCTCCATGTTACTAACATGGATCATCCACCACCGCAACTTGAAAGCAACTACCACACGCTAAATTACGTAGCAGAAATTCTGTAATATACCATGTGTTTCTGAATTGTGGCTATAACCACCAACACTGCAGGCTAGTGAAGCGATATTTCATGAACTGTGGTTTATTCGTTGATATCTAATATTCACGAGTAACAACTGTTATTTGGTAGAAGTGTGAATGTGATTTCACAATTTGTGTATGATCCTTGTTCATGATTTCGATAGTGTACTGTGAATGTGAAATCACAACACATTATGGGTACCACGAGCTACTGACAGTTGAAAATTACTGATATGAAAACTTCATGGTATCAATTCATACTGCGACTGAAAAATCACAGTATCGCTCATCACTACTGCAAGCATGCAAGTCACCGCGCTGGTAGAAACAAAACTACAGCCGAAAGCAACGCTATCTGGGAACTGAAATCAATTTGAATGAGAGGAAATCGATTCGAAAATCAGTGTTGCCACCCAAGAAAAAACAGCAAATCATGAGAAATAACGTCCACATCAAGTTATTAATTGTGGGAAAACAATATATCGTAAGAATAGGCCCTAAGACAGGACCAACGAAAAGTGATGTAAATGGCAAGAAAACGTAAATTGCAGGAACGTGAAATTTGGGGTTGTACAGTATTATTCTATTCATCAATTTTTAATGAACCTTAGATATTTTACTCCTTGTTCAAATCTCTTTAATAAGAATCCTTCACAATTTCAAGTGTGCTACATATAAAAACCCAATGTCGGTTATTTAAATATTTTGATTTAAAAATGATTAAACTTTTCCTTCTCAATTTAGCAATAAATTAATAAGTCAATTACAAACAACTGTTTCCTTTCATTACATTTAGTCATATCATATATAAAATAAAAATTTTTATTTCTAAGCTCTTTACCTCGTATAATAATCCATCTCCAGAAATGACAACAATACCATTCCACTGAGGTAAATGTGATGTTTTGACAAATTGCCGTGCATGATTAGCTCTATCTAAAAAAGTCAGACGTTAAACAAATAAAGTAATTACATGGTTCTTTATTATCAATATATTTAACAATTATGCACCAAACAGTTATTGTTAAAAAAATATTAAACATTGATATTTTGAGAGAAAAAGTACCTACCATAATTTCCAGTCATTCTACCCACCCTATCAATATTCACTATCTTTTTTTAATTAATAAAATCTCACCTGCTATACTGCTAACATCACCTTTTCATAAACTATTCTGATCAAAATTTATGTGATTTCCCATATACAGCCACATTAATTTATTAGCTGAAAAATTCTGACTGGTTTCATGTACTTCAGGAAAATTACAATAAATGAAAAAAATGACATTAAAAAAAACAGGAATTTACAACATTCAAGCTAATGGTAAATCAATCAACAGTTACAAAGTACAACAATAAATGTTAAAATCATATTTAAGTTATGACTGAAAAGAATATATATCATATGATATCTACATAATTGTTTCAATTAATAAATTAGAACAGGCTTGACATAAGATAATTAATTTTTTACATTGACTGTGAGTAGATAATATTTCAGAACAGTCATTAACTTTCTAATTAAGTTGTTGTAATTTCTATAAGACATTTCCATTTTTGCTTCAACTTGATTTTCATTTACTGTATGGAAAGCTAGTCCAGATGATCATTTTTTTTTTTTTTTTTGCAAGGCGTGGAGGCTCTACTTTTATTTTCTATTGTCTTAAGTATTTTTGACATTTTGTGTGTTTCATGTTGAATATAAGGAAGGGTTGCTGCTCTTGTTAGATTTCCTACTTACCTTAGGAGGTGGTTGTAGGATATTTGTTATATTTTGTTTATATCTGTTTTGAGATACAGTACTAAAGGGCCTCAAAACACACACATGGTCATTAGTAGAACCATCATCATCAAATTCCTGCCATGTACCCTCAAGGGATGCGCAGGATATGACAGTGTAAAAATAATCATATTAAAAATTCTGAATATTTTTTACGTATTAATTACGCTTGTTAGTTTTTGTTTTCATACACGCAGTGTCTGCACTTGTGATGTGCTCGTTATGAAAATGTTATATTAGAAGTAACATGTAAAGAAGTAAAAATATTGAAGTACTTACTAAACTGATTATTTGTGTTACTTATAAGAAAGTTTGTTGTATTTTAAAATGTTGAATTTTGTGTTTGGGAAAGACTTTCTTTTAGCGCTGATGGATACAGCGAGTCAGCCATTTTATTGCAGTGCGTAGTTTCTGACTTTTGTGAAGTGCGCATGCTCCCGGAGAGAACTTGATGTGTGATTGACAGCTGACAAGAAAAGCGTTGCGTATCCAAGTTATAGTTGTAAACAAGAGAGCGTTCGGAAGTTTTTTAGAACACTGGCCGAGATATATTCAAGTTGGGAGGAACTTGATTTTTTTGTGCGGCAGTCAGAAGGAAATTTCATAATGTATTCCGAAAAGGGAATAGTGAAAATAATAGGTTTCAAGCAGGAATAAGTAAAGAATAAAAAGGAAATCTTGAAACTAAGTTTTTATAAATTGGCCAGTAAATATTCAAGTTAGAAGGAACTTGATATTTTTTTGTGTGTGGCAGTCGGAAGATATTTTATAGTGTATTCCAAAAAGGGAATAGTGGAAATATTAGGTTTCAAGGAGAAATAAGTAATGAATAAAAGGAAATCTTGAAACTGAAACTTAAAGAAAGATTGGTGAAATAAGTTAAGACTGTCAATTTAGTATTGTGAATGAAAGGAGAACTTGTTGCTTACATTCTAAAGTGAATGTTTTTCTTAGAGAAAATATTGATAAGGAAGTTTTATAAGTATTAAGAATGCCTGAAAGTGAAAGTTTAGAAAATATATTGATTAAGAAGATTTTTAGGTATTAAAGGTGCCTGATCTGATGAGTACTACTACTAAAAGGAAAACAGGATATAGTCAAGAAGACTTTATGTGTGTTATATTGATTGATGAAAAGGATCCTGATAATGAAGTACAAAGCCTTGTAACTTCTGGAAAAGAGCTTTAACAGAAAGAGAAAAATACTATGAACATTTTTTGTGATTGTGAAAGAAAAAGTGTTTAGTCTTAAGAGTAAGTTTATATTTTTAAATAAGGCCTTGGATCCATATAATCTGTAGTTATAGTTATGTATTATTACTAGAAATGTATATATATTGTTTTAGTTTTATTAAATGTTTTTATTTTGTACTTGGTATTGAGTCAATGATTAGTTGGATTCTGAAAGAGTGAGTTAAAGTCATTGTACCAATTGGAGTGAACTCTTTGTGCAAATATAATAACATATAGGGACACTCAGAGTCAAAATAAAAATAATTGTTAGTAAAAGAGATTTATATAATAAATCACCTCATAAGTATATAGAGAGAATAATAATATACATAAAGAGGGAAGTATATATAAAAATACATATAGAAATAACAATAGTACTACATGAAAAATTTTAGAAAGCTCATTAGTAGAAAGCTCCAGATAAGAGAAGTACTATTTTGTGTAATAATTGAAGTTTACTGCTTGCATTTTAGTATAATATTTTTGATAGCTTAGTGTACCGGCTGAGCTTCGTATATTTGTTAGTGAGTTACTTTTTTTTTTTACTGAATTTTTGAATCTTGCCTTGAAAGGAACACAATGGCAGTACAAATGAGATCTGCATGCTATGTAGTGTGAAAATCAAATACTATTAAAGATGTAGTAAACTTTTTGAAAATAGTTTGATATTGAGAGTGCAACATGTATGTGAAGTGAAAGATGTGTTTGTGGAAAGACCGAACAGGAGACAAGAGAAGGTATGGGTTTGTAGAAAGTGTAGAAAATATTTTGTTAGATTGAATTATCAGTGAATGCAAAACAGACTGGAATCAAAATGAGCTTAAATGTGAGTGCAAAAGAGTGTGTGGAATAACTGAACAAAAACTAGTGCAACTGAGGAAGTGAAAGCACATAATAACAAAGGAATGAAAGTAAATAATAT
This sequence comes from Typopeltis vanoorti, assembly GCF_054136105.1. Classification (NCBI taxonomy): domain Eukaryota; kingdom Metazoa; phylum Arthropoda; class Arachnida; order Uropygi; family Thelyphonidae; genus Typopeltis; species Typopeltis vanoorti. The sequence continues at coordinate 59,136,529 of NC_143569.1, read as the reverse complement.
GGAACAAAAGTAAGAATCAGGAAATGAAAGTAAATAATATGGAACAAAAGTAAGAATCAGGAAATGAAAAGTACAGCAGAATGAGAGAGAGAGAGAGAGAAAATAATGGAGTGATGGAGTAACACTGCAAAAAAACAAGTTTTGAAGAAAGTTGTCCAAAATGAAAAAAAAAAAAAAAAGAATGTGCAAAGTGATATCAGATATTTAGTGGAAACAATTGAAAATGTACAAACAGACAGAATGAAAGGAAAAGTGGTGATGAATGACTTGAGAATAGAATATCATTTTATGGAGATTCCGTTATTAGGGGACTAGTTGATGAGACAGTCCATAAAGTCTACTTTCTGGCGAGGGAGAATAATGAAGGAATGAAAATAAGTAACATGGAACAAAAGTAAGAATGATCAAATGAAAGAAAGGTACAGCAGAATCAGTGAATGCAAAAACAGAGGAGGAAATGAGTGAGAGTTAGTAGTGGTTGAGGGAACAAATGATTTAGTTGGACAAAATGGAAATGTAAGGATGGATATAAGGAGGTTGTTGAGGAAAGTGAAAGACACTAATGTGTTGTTGAGGTATGACAATGATGAGTCCAGATGGAGAGCAAAAAAATCATGAATGGCATGTTGGCAGAACTGTGTGAAGTTTGAAGATGTATTGAGGAAAGAAAAGATCCGTACAAAACCGACAAATTTATTTGAATGGCTATGGAGCAAATGAACTGGAGAAACTCCAGAAAGAGGTGCGTGTGATGAAAGCAAGAGATCAGAGGTAAGAGATGAAATGAAACATCAGGAAAGTGGAATGGATGAGACTGAAGTGCTTCTTAATGGAAATGGTAGTAATGTGAGAGATGAAGACAGAATGGGGAATGCTAGATGAACAGGGAAATCAGCAAGGAGGAACTGGAATGGACAGGGAGACACGGGACATAGAGAACAGATGTTGGAAGGGGATGATCAACACAGAAATGGAACTGTGATGTGACTGGGGTGGGAGATTGAGACTAAGGAGATATATGGGGTTAGTGGTGATAAAGGTGATTGGACAAGGGCAGGTGTGAGGGAAATTACAACCAACAGGTGGCATGGGTAGGACTGCTTATAAACATAAAAGTGAACTGCTGTATTTATTTACAAATGCCAGGAGCATTAAAAATAAGGGAGATGAAACTGTCTAATTGAGCTTATTCACCCAAAAATTGTTGGAATAAATGATACATGGTTGATTGAGGATGATATCCTCATATCAAGCATAAGAAGAGAGGAGTAGCAATACTGATGATATGAGGGAATTATGTAAACATAAAGAAGACGCGAAAAGTGAAATAATGGCAATGGTTTTGAGGTAGTATGGTGTGAGGTGGAGGCTGACAGGAAGAGATATTTAGTGTTGAAGAAATGCACAAGCAACTTGGGTAAGTGAGCAAGAGAAGGATGATTGTTATGGATAATTTTCATATTATGGCAGTGTAGATTGGAATCAAGAGATAACACTTGAGAATAAGGAAAATGAATTTGAGTTCTTAAGCAGCATGTAAAGGAGTACATGAGGATTGAGTTTCAGATCTGATCATTTCATCTGACAACATGATTGTGAGTGGGGTATGACACTTTGCTCCAGTTGGTGAGAATAATCATGAAGTGGTCACTGGGTTGTGGCTAAGCATATGAAGACTTCTCTGAGGAAAGGATATATGTGGAAGTACAAGGCTGGTGATTACGAGATGCCTAAAAGATAGCTTGGAGCTATAGCATAGAATGGGGAGTGAGCAAAAGAGACATAAATGCTGATTGGAAACTGACAAAGAGATACTTAACAGTATCATCATCAAATTCCTAATATATATCCTCAAGGGGGGGTGCACAGGATATGATAGTACTACATGAAAAAATTGCATCATTACTAATTTCCTATCTACAATTTTCCTCCAAATCAGTCTGTTACCTGTCAGGACTCCAACATTATCAGATCTTATATTTCTATCATCTAAGGCACTTTCCACTGTATCAATCCACCTATATCTTGGTCTTCCTCTGGGTCTTTTTCCTGCCACCCTGGCAGAGAACACTTGTTATGCTAATCTTTCTTCGCTTATTCTGTTTAAGTGACCATACCACCTGAGATTAGCTCTGCTAACGCATTCCTTGATGCTGACAACGTAAAGTTCTTTCCTAATATCCTCGTTTTTAATATGATATTGCCATTGATGCCATCTTCATGCCCCTAATCTTTCTCAGGACTCTCATATCTGCTGTCTATAGTCTTTCATCAAGTGTTTTACTTCTGACCAAGCTCTGGGATCTATAAGTTAAAACTGGTTTGAACTGGTATTGTATACAGCTAATTTAGTGTTTTGACTAATTTCTCTCTTATTACATATAAATTTATTGAATTGACTTCCTACCATTCTAGCTTTGTTGATTTTTTTTGTTCTATTTCCATATTTAATTTATCATCTTCACTAAAAATCATGCCTAAGTAGCTGAAATGTTTTACTTGTTCTCCATTCACAATGCAGTTGATATTTTTAATGCTTATGCCTATTTTTAATGTCTTTGTCTTGTTACTGCTGACCTTCATACCAAATCTATTACAACAGTTATTCAATTTAGTCAGGGAATCATGCAGACTTGTAGCAGATTTATTTAGAAGTATAACATCATCCTCATAAAGCAAAGAGCTGACATTAACATCTCCAATTCTGATATAATGTTTAATACCAATTTCCTTCATAATGTGATTCATATAGATAATGAATAACAGAGGAAACAATGTACATTCTTTTCTGACACCAGATTTAACATGAAACCATCTTCCTGTACTTCCTTCAATTCTAACTGCTGATTTACAACTCAAATAAAGAGACTAATTACTGCTTGATATATAATGCCTCATTGACGCCATACAACTGTAGCTTTTTGAATAGCTTCTCTCTTGGTACCTTATCATATGCCTTTTCCAGACCTATGAAACCTAAATACAGATCTTTGTTATATTCCGAATAATTTCTTAACTATTTGTTGCAAAGTGAAAATCTGATCCTGATAGCCTCTATTTGGCATGAATCCAGGTTATTCTTCAACAAGCTTTTCTTCCACAATCCTTCTCAACTGTTTCTCAAGTATACCTGCATATATCTTACCAGGAACACTCAAGTAGAGAAATAGCTCTGTAATTCTCACATTCAGTTTTATTTCCTTTTATATATATATATATATTAATGTTCATTATTTACTCGGTAGAACTGTATATAAAAGGAAATTAAATGACTTTATACCGAGAATGACAAATTTAGTTTTAAGATACAACTATCATGTTGGAGGCTTAATGGATTTTTTACAACACTCAAAAAGAATTAAAATAGAATTTAATATTTCCTATATTTCGTCCTAGTCACTAGGACATCTACGGGGATTACAAAAACAATTAATGTAACATATACACAAATAACAAACAATACTAAGCCCAACCACATGGGTGACACTAAAGTCCTATCTAGGTAGAGCGCCCTCTAAGGGCAGTAGTAGGTGGCCTGGAATGTAAGGTTAGAACTCTGGTGATGAGTGTTTCCCAAATCTTCGGAAGCTTAATGCAACCGTATTTATTGAGATCTGGTTGGTTTTTGAGAGCTGCTGCTGCTTCTAAGAAAAGTCTCTCTTTCTTGAATTTGCTGTGATGGAGCATGGTGGTTTTCTTCCATGATACCCTGTGGGTGGTGTCCAAAACATGGTCAGCCAAGCCTGAATGGCCATAGTTGTGTTTGAAGATGTAAGACTTGTGTTCCTCTAGACGGATGGATGCTGATCTGCCTGTCTGTCCAAAGTACGCCAGCTTACAGGAACAGGGTACTTTGTAAACTCCAGGCAGAGAGAGAGAGAGGAGGGAGCTGATCTTTCGTAGAACGGATAAGGGTAGCAAGTTTGCGGTGGGGCTTATATGCTGTGTGTAGGTTGTACTGTTTTAGTATCTTGGCTATTTTTTCGGATGTGCCACGGATGTAGAGTATGGTTATGGCATTTTTAAAATCTTGTTGACGAGAAGGACGGGGAATGGGGGAGGAGTTGATTATTTTTTTGATACTGTGATCGCTGTAGCCATTGGAGAGGAAAGTGCTGTGTATGTGGTTAAGCTCAGTAGTGAGGGCGGTTCCACTGGAACAAAAATTGTGGGCTCTCTTGGTAAGAGTTTTAATAATGCCATATTGTTGAGAGGGGTGGTGGTGGGAGAGTTTGTGAATGTATCTGCCTGTGTGTGTGTGTGTGTGGGTTTTCTGTATACGGTGAAGGTAAGTGTATCATTAGGCAGGCGTGTGACTAAGGTGTCTAGGAAGGGTAAACAATTGTTCTTTTCCTTTTCCATAGTGAACTGGATTCTTGGATGTAGACTATTGAGATGACTGAGGAAGGAGTCTAACGTGTCTGGGCCATGAGGCCAAATAGAGAACACATCATCTACATATCTTAGCCAGATAGAACGTTTGAGTGGGGCTGAGTCTATGGCTCGTTTTTTGAAATCTTCCATATAGAAATTGGCAAGGGTGGGTGAGAAGGGGGAACCCATGGCAGTTCCCTCTATCTGCTTGTAGATTTTGTTGTTCCAAGAGAAATACCCAGAGTTAATGGCAAAGGAAAAGAGATCTAAGATGTCAGAGGGAAAAACGTTTTCTAAGAGAGATAAGGTGTCAATTAAGGGAATATTGGTAAACAAAGAGGAGATATCAAAGCTTGCCAATATGGCTGTCTTATTCAAGGTTAAATTTTCTGTGAGGGCTTTAAAGTGGGTCAAGCTTTTTATATAGGAAGGGGACCTTCCAGTGAGGGGGATCAGAGAGTTGGCCAGCTGTTTAGATAGTCTATAGCAAGGTGCACTGGTGGCATCTACTATAGGCCTGAGTGGGGAATTGGGTTTGTGAATTTTTGGTAAACCGTATATTCGGGGGGGACGGGAGCGGAAAGGTTTAAGTTTTTTCGTGACGTCAGGGGGCCAGGAAGATACTTTTTTGAGTAAGATTTTTAGTTTCTTAACTTGTGTTTTTGTGGGGTTGTGTTCTAGCAGGATGTAGGTAGCATGATAGCGGAGGATAATGTTCATTTTACGATTGTATTCACTGGTATTAAGAACGACTGTGGCATTACCCTTATCCGCTCTGATGATGACGATACTTTTTTCTTTATGTAGTTTCAGGAGAGCCGTGCATTGGGCATATGATAAATTACTTTTTGGCGGCAAAGAATGCGCGAGGATGTTGGCTATGTCAAGTCTGATGTTGTTAGCTATCTCCGACGGTAAGCGACCGATTCCACATTCGATGTTCACCATTACGTCAAGCACCGGCACTTCCTTCGGAGCGACGGCAAAATTATGGTCAAGGCAAAGGGCGCTGACGGCATCGTCGTTGAGCCTTTTGGAAGAGAGGTTTATTACTGTCTGGAACACGACCCCACAAAAACACAAGTTAAGAAACTAAAAATCTTACTCAATTTGCATTTATGCAGTTGACTTCTTATTATATAGTTTTCTAATTCTGTTTTCTATTTCCATATTTAATTTACCATTTTCACTAAAAATGGTATCCAGTTACTGAAATGTTACTTCTGTATGTTTTCCCTTTAGGATGCAGTTGATGTTTCAAAGTTTTTACCTATTTTCCTAGTCTGTCTTTTTATTAGTGATTTTGATGTAAGATACCAAGGTGGAAGTAATGGAGAAGTCATATTATCACCACCTCTGGGTCTGGCTCCCACTGACGAGACCTCAATAAAGGGCAAAACCAGTCGGCGGAGCCGAAAATAAGCAGATAATTACATTAAAGGCAGATAAAATGGAATAATAACATTTCGACAGTGTAAGCTACAGCCGCGTCACTCGTTCCAGCTGGATATGTGGCGCGTTACAATGATAATAATAATAATAATAATTAAACTAAAACAACAACTTATGAGAGACAGAAATTAACGTAGTGATTGAACTCACAGGAAATAATGTTTTATTCATCAGAATCAGGATCCCCTGGACCACATACAACGATTTTCAATGTGTTGACCTTTCTTGTCTACAAAAAACTGCATCCGGTGTGCAACATGCTCTACAGCTGCTGAGCGTAAGGATTCAGATTGGATGTTCATACCAGCCTGTTTTATGTTCTCTTTCAAGACATGCAAGTTGGAAACACCACAAACATACACAATGGATTTCAAATACTCCCACAGCCAGAAGTCACATGGAGTGATGTCCGGGGATCGAGGCGGCTATGCCGTCGGAAAGAACTAACTGATAACCCTCTCATTACTGAAATGCTGGCGTAAAAGTTATGAAGCCTTCTAAATTCCTAAAGGGCCGCTACGGCGTTGCATTGTTTAAGGTAAAACAACTTAACAAGTAAAGCATGCTGAGGCAAAGTAGGACGCATATTGAACACAATTCATCAGTCATTCGAATAACTGCCTGAATATTCCCAATCCCTTTTTAAGTGGAATTGGTGGCGTTGCTGTCATGTATGCACAGTAAAAAATTTGCATAATCCTTTTTACCTGTGTTTACTGCAAATGCCTGACTGCTTTCAGCTTAGCCAGCACCAAAATTTCCCCTATCGGCGACTTTTGGTACTAAATCTTATTTTTCACGGAGTTCATTTCCCCATGCCTTTGAAAGTCTCAATATAAAATGTGGTCTCATTCCATGTACTAGTTTTAGCTGCAGATACCTCCAAAGAGGGAAAGTTATTTTTAAATACAGGGTTGCCATAAATTAACAGGTGTAATTAACTCTATATTTAAACCAAACCTAGTTCAAAAACAAACCAGACTAAACAATACATTAGCCCTACCAGTCTTATTGTATGGAAGTGAAATCTGGACAATAAAACAAAGAGACAAACAAAGATTAATATTAGCAGAAATGAAGTTTATGAGAAAAACTGCAAAGTATACTCTATTTGATCACAAAAGAAAAAAGAAATCATGAAATAATTAAACCATCAGCCAGTAATAGAAAAAATTAAAACATAAACATAAATGGATGGAACACTTTCAAAGAATGAAAATAGAAAGATAACCAAAACAAGCCTTAAAGTACAAGCCATTAGGAAAAAGAAAACCAGGACATTCTCTTAAACGATGACTTCTAAGGAGGGAACAGGCAACACTAGGCCTAAATTTGTTATGTATAATGATGATGACAAATCACAAATTGAACAATTTGTGATTTATCATCGAATACTGTTCTCACATTTGAGGTGATGTCCCTAGGTGCTATCTAAAAATACTTGACTCAGTATATCAGGAAGTAATCAGGCTGATTAATGACCCCATCTCTCATTAATTCACTCAACTCAGTCTTCTTTCACAGATCTCTAGTCTCTGCTTGTTTGCATTCTCTACAAATAGTTCCATGGATACTGTTTATCAGAATTCCTATCCCTCTCGTCCATCCTAGGATGGGTTGAGTCCCCTCCTAATGAGGGGTTACTGGCATACTAATGCAGCTGGTTAACCACTTCTCTGCTGCATCCCTTAAGGGTGATATCCATGACTATAATCTGTGTGTGTTCACGGGCCGGTTTGCCTGCTTGTGGGATGAAAACCCCCAGATAAACTGGGGGTAAAACCCTGTTGTCAATGCCCAAGACCAGCTAACTTGGCTATGGCTGAGGAAGATCCTTGAGCTCGTCACATCATCGACGGGAATCGAACCTAGGACACACCTTCCCAAGGCATATGGTTGCGAAGCGCATAGCCACTAGGCTAACTGCATGGATCTTATCAGAATTAGCATCAATAATTCCAGTAATCTTCTAAATTTATTAAAATACCCCTTCGCTGTTTAATTCAAAGCTCAGAGAACAAATATTTCAACTTCTTCTACTAGGACAGTCTTCTCCCTTATGCATTTCTAAAGTACAATCTCAAATATTCAAATCCAAGTTCCCCCCCCCCCCCACACACACACACACATAAGTTCAACAACCTTTTGTGCATAGAATTAATATTCATATACAGGGTGTTCGGGATAAATTTGACATATTTATAATTAATTATATTTTTCCATAAGTTACATGTATTAACACACACTTCTCTTCATTTAAAAGTTTGGACCCTTCTTCATTCATATACAAGATGTCAGAAAGGATGGATAGCTGGAACCCACCTGAATCATGGAAGAGAATAACTTGTATCATGATGATTCGTGCCCGCCATCAAAATAAGGATATTACGACTGCTGCCCAATGCTCCCTGAATACAGTAAAAACAATCAGGCATGAACTAGAGACTTGCAATGGTGACTACGAGGATGTAGCAAGAAGAAAGATCCCTAGCAGACGATCTGATTGCGTTCGTACAGCAGAATTCCTCGCAAATCTGCAGGAACAGGTGTTGAAGAACCCTGGCATTGGAATTCGGGCTTTGTTCGTGGAGTTGCTAACTGTAGTCAAGCCCTGGATAACAAGGGTAGCCAATGGTAGGCCGTATGTATGGCAGCAGGATTCGGCCCCTTGCCACACCTCTGGGAAAAGTCAAAAATGGTTGTCTGAAAATTTCTACGACTTCACCAGTCCAAATGTTTGGCCTCCAAACTCCCCAGACCTTAACCCCATGGATTATTTTGTATGGGGCGCAGTTGAAAAAGACACCAATCGCACTTCCAGTAATACAAAAGCCCAGTTAATGGATAAAATTAAAACAGTTTTTGCGGCCCTTCCCAGGGAGACTGTAGCATCAGCTTGTTCGAGGTTCCGAAGCAGAATTGAAGCTGTGATCGATGCTAATGGTGGTTATTTTGAGTAAATCTTGTTGATAGTATTGTAATTAACTCTGCCTGTAATGTTTTTTTGTCAATTCATTAAATTTAATAGATACAAAGAAGATTTTCTTTTTCCTTACGAAACTGTCAAATTTATCCCGAACACCCTGTACAAGATGTCATTTACCTGACACACGGAAGCAAGCCTATATTTATTCTATTTTTTAACAAAAATGGGGAGATAAATTTGACTGAATAGAGCAACAACAACAATGGAGAGCATCATCAAAAGTCATCCTCAACTATTCTCACTCCACAGCAGCCATTAACAAGCATCTATCAATAGACAAGTCATGGAGAGATGAAGCTTGTGTGGTTCACTTGATATTTCCAATGCATTTAATTCAATATGCCACAAAAACTAACTTATCAATATTATTATTTAACACTTCCAGGGAGTTCAAAGACTCATCGAGGAAGGGCACTTACAGCTGTCTCTACCATGCAATCCACCAAATTACCGCTGACCACCAGTACCATTTCCACAGACAATTACATGCCCACGGCGGGATTCAAACCTGCAGCCTTTTGGCTAAAGAGCAGATACACTAACCATCGGCCAACAGGCTGGCTAAATAACCTACTAATGGTCTTCAACCCTTTGCAATTGGATAGAAGAGCAATTGCTATGCCAGATTGTTTCATCTATTCAGATTTCCAAAAAGCGCTGCATTTTTATCACCATTTTTTCTCCTACATGTTAACAAGCACCTCTTACTAACCTCAGATCCTATTTGGAGTTTTGCTGATAACAATACACTGCATTTTTGTTTTGTATTTGACAAATCATGTGCTCAAATGATCCAAAGCTTCAAGAACTTCATGACCAATGTCTCAAAACATTGATCTTGTTATTTTCTAGTAGGTTGAGGACAATCTCTACACTGCAATGACACAGTCCTGACATTTCTTGTAAGAATGATCTTACTTCACTTCACTTTTGATAACATTCAGATTTCCAATCAAGACCAAATGTTCTTCCTGAGTTGATTTACATGTCTTTTCTGATACAAATGCATTGCATCAATAGCTAACCCTCAGTTTCGAAAACCGTTTTTTATTTTTCCTGCTCAAGACACAAGGTCACCTCAAGGGTTCACTTCAGTGAGTGGCAAACCCAAGGTACCTGATACTGGACCATGCCTTACTTCATGTGATATACATCTGTTATATTATCTGTCGACTGGTCCCTCCCCTTTTTTCTCCCCCCCCCTCCCCAATGCTATTAGAGTATTAGAGGGCTAGGAATGATCTTTCCAATCCCACCACTTTCTTCTTGCAGTAACTTCACTCCAAAATGCTAATATTGTTCTGCTATATAATAAATCTCATGCTGCATCGGTTATCCAGCAGAATAATCAGAGCCACATTCAGGGCTTAGGTAAAGAGTCCTGTTCAAGAAGTATATTACAATCTCCAACAAAAGTCAGTGATATTGTGAATGAGGAACACAGAAGGTATAGGATTAATCTTAGAAGGGAATTTTACATTAGGCACATGGAATGAGGTCTAGAGATGGTACTCTTGAGATTGCCTGTAAAAATATGGATGATACTGTAGGTATAAAATTGACATCCTGAGAATTACAAAGACCAGATGGAATGGTAAAGGTCACTTCAAAAGACAGGATGGTAAGCTAGTTGTTTATTCAGGTGGTGACTCAAAGCATCATGGGTAGCTGTGATACTGAAGACAGCTCAAGCAAGAAGCCTTCTTGGTTATAACCCTGTTAATGATAGGATACTTTCTATTTGACTTAAGGCTCAGCCTACCAATGTATCAATCATGGTAGTTTATGCACCCCACACAGATAGGCCTGATGAAGAGTGAGGAATTCTATGAAAACTTACTGTTTTGAACTGCCTACCAAGGAGAGACATACTTGACATCTTAGGGGACTTAAATGCAAAAGTGGGAAAAAGTATGAGAGTTAGGCCAGAGTGTGGCATGTTTGGTCTGGGTGAACATGAGGCCATGGTGAAAGACTGTTGAAATTTGTCCATGCTAACAGATTAGTTATTACCAATACCTGCTTCCAGAAACACCCACGACAGACCTATACTTGGATATCTAACATTGATAGGTCAAGGCACCAGATTGATTACATCCTGGCTCTCCAGGTGGAAAACAAGCATCTCTGATGTGCATACTTGTCCTGGAGACTCATTGTAGCTTGTTAAAACTTCATCTTTTATCTTATAACTTTTTTTTTTTTGAGTGGCTTGTTTAATGAAAGTTCAGTTGTGTCATTCTCATTTTCAAAATGCAATGCAGGCAATTAACTAACTTGGATTGTCCCAACATTTGGATCTTCGTAAATTGCTAAAACACCTTATTTTATCTTATAAGTTCTTTTTATTCTTCAATGGTTTGTTTAATAAAACCTAACCTAACATGTCCTAACCAACTTTAATCTTCGTAACTTGTTAAAACTTCTTCTGTTGTCTTATAACTTATTTTTTTGAAATACTTGTTTAATGAAGGTTCGGATACGTCATACTCAACTTTGAAATGCAAAGCATGCAACCAACTACCTCGGATCGTCCAATGTTTGTATTGTTGTAACTTGTTAAAACGTCTACTTATAACTTTTGCTTTCTTGAATGATTGTTTAATTAAAGTTCGGATGTGTCCTTTTTGCAACTAACCAACTTGGATCGTCGTAACTTGTTAAAACTTCTTTTCTCTTATAACTACTTTCTTTTTTCCTTTCAATAGCTTGTTTAATCAAACTTTGGATGTATCATTCTCATCACTGAAATGCAATGCATGCAACTAGTAAGCTAGTAATCGCAAAAGTAAGACTAAGACTTTGAAAACTTCCAAGTCACGCACATCCCGCTAGACTGGATGTTAGAGTAATTCCTAGTGGATTCATAGAAAAAACATCAACTTGGTTGGATGATTTTTTTGGAGACCAATGAGAAGAACTCACCAGAAATGCTTTGGGAAGTTGTCAAGGTGATAATAGAGGATACAACCAAGAACTATCTTGGCTGTATCCTGTATTAGAGACCCATGGATATCAGATTCAACATGGGAACTAATTAAAAGAAGGCAGCTAGAAAAACAAAGGAGACACAGGGACTGAATAATATAAGAGATTACATAGAGAAGTCAGAAGAGCCATCAAGCAGGACAAGGGAAAGTTTTATACTAATAAATCCAAAGAGATAGAGTTCCAGATGAGGAGACACAAGTATAAAAGGTTATTTTATTTGTGACCTAAAGCACAAGTTTAAGCCCAAAATGAATGTCATCAGAGACAAGAATGGAGAATTGCTAACAGAAGAATTGGAAATCAAAAAGCAGGTGGAAAGAATACTGTGAGGAAATGTACAATAGAGTGGATAAAGAACATTTGGACAAGCCCTCTCACCAGGAGAATTCCGATTTGGAACCTCCTCCACTTAGGTATGAAGTTGAAAGAGCAGTTAGGCAGCTTAACAGCAATAAGGCCCCAGGTGAAGATGGAATCCCAGCAGAGTGAATTAAGGCCACAGGGGATGGATGGATAAGAGTGTTTCATAGATTGATTACAAGGATATAGGAGACAGGATCATGGTCTAGAGAGTGGAAGAAGTCTATTTTCATACCACTACATAAGAAGGGAGATATAAAGGCTTGCAAGAACTATAGAACTATTAGTTTAATATCTCATGCAAGCAAAATTTTATTGAAAATCATTCTAAATAGAATTGAGACCAAAGTTGAGACAGAGATGCCCAAGGAACAAGAAGGTTTTAGGAAAGGTAAGGGCACTAGAGATCAGATTCTTTGCCTTAGACAGATCATAGAAACATATAAAAGAATTTAGACTCTCTATGGTAATGCATTTCTTAGACTACAGTAAAGCTTTTGACTGCATTCAGCATGTGAAACTGTAGGAAGTAATGAAAATAATGGTTTTTTCAGGTTGATAGCCAACTTGTACAAGAGCAAGAAGCCATAATGAGAACAGGTGTTGGATTAACTGATGGCTTCAGATTGGAAAAGGAGCTGGGGAAGGATGTTTACTTTCTCCTTCCTTGTTTAGTAAGTATGCGTGAAGCATCGGATAAGCTCAAGACAGGAATTAGAATAGGTGGTAGATTGATCAGTAATCTGAGGTATGCTAATGATACCATACTCTTCTGTAATGATAAAGAAGAACTAGGACAAATTCTTAATAAAGTTAACAAGTCAGCAATAACAGAGGACTTCAACTCAATCCTAGCAAGACAAAAATTATGGTTCTCAAAGAAAGAATTGAGGAAGTCAGCAAGTTTGAGTACCTGGGATCCATTATTAATGTGAAGAATTGCTGAAACAACAGTCAGACTTGATGGAAGGATGGATCCATCTCCATGGGAACAAAGTTGAGCATTTTGGATGTAGGTTTTCCAATAGCAACTAACGGATGTGAGACTTAAAACCTAAAGAAGTCAGATAAAAAAGGATAGCTGCTTTTGAGATGTGGTGGTGTTACAGAAGACTGTTAAAGATATCATGTACAAATGAATGGCCTGGTTGGCCATCACATATCATGACACCCCTTGAGGATATATGTCAGGAATTTGATAATAATGTTGATGTTTGTCACATAAGTATTATGAGTAGAAAGTGCTGTAATCAGCAAAACTGTGAAAAGGTCAGTAAGAGCAAGTCGTTTATTTATATGAGGAAGAGGGTGGATGAAATAACAGAGCCCTAAAGAATACCTGCATTAACAGAAAAATCTGAAGACAGAACACCCTCCACCATTATGCATAGTGAATGACCTGAGAGAAAACTGGCAATCCAATTACCAAGGAAGAAAGGTAGCATAATAGTTATGGCAATTTGCTAAGAAGTCCTTGATGCCAAACACTATCAAATGCCTTGGAAATGCTAAGCGCAATAACACAAGTTTCTCTAAATCAAATCTTTCCAAAGATCCCTGGTAATCTCCTCACCTCATCACTCACCTCTAGATGAAGAGATTACTAGGGATCTTGTTTGGCAAAATCCATAGTGGGTCACTCGTTTATTGACAGTTTTCGAAGTGCTGAAGTTGACTGTTGATGATCTTCTCTATTACTTTAGACAACTATGAGTAAACAGGTCGATAGTTTGATGGTAGAGACAAAAGTTGTACCCAACAGCTTTTATGAAGGACCAGGTGGAAGGCACGACTGCCACTAGCATGCCTGTGGGTATTGTTAGTGAATTGTAACATATTTTTTTGTCTATGTATGTATAGGTAGAT